>NC_088863.1:8938003-9295503 GCF_032884065.1 Artemia franciscana
CTTTAATTAGTATCATATGGCACATTTTTTATATTAGACAATTTTAATTTTCAAAGCCCGTTTTTTAACTTTTAGTCACTATGGGCTGTGGTTCACTCTCTACTAGGTTGCTGGTACTACTGCAAACATGACAAAGAGTTCATGTTTTAGTAAATTACACCATCTGCAAGCGCCATACGGCACTAGAAACAGTAGGCTACTTTTGGTGCCGTTTTCAAGTGGAAGATCTGGAGTATAAGAGAACGTCAGATGGGACTAGGTCTTAATGAAGCTGTCCTGGACACTTTTTAGCTAACTCTGCTCACAATGTGCTCTTAACTTTTTCACCATAGACTTCTGTAATAGTTCTTCAACCTTGTAAAAGGTTCACAAGCACAACACCTTCACAGTCGTAGTTGCCATTTCTTTGTTGACAGAGATTTCACGTGTTTTTGGAATGCCCTTAATCTTACGATTTTAATGATACCAGGATGGTAATTAGGACCCATGAATCAGTACTGAATAAAGTGGATGGTGAATGTGGAAAGTTGTGTTGGTATCAAGTGGCTCAGGTTTCGAAGGCCTGGAAAATCTCATTTAAGAAAATAGTTATTTCTAGGATGCTAAAGAAATAGATGTGCGTGACAACTTTATGTGCAGATCATTTCTGATGTAGAAGAGTGTATGTTTTCTTCAGAAAGAGAGGGATGAAGCGGCAAAGAAGCTGGAACTGGCAGATTTTTTTTTCCAACCATGCTTCTGAATTTTTCAAAAAAGAAGTCCAGGAAATGATATTAATCAGATATGAATAAAAATAGGCTTAGCAAACCGCTGTATATTCAAGGTAGTATCGATCCATAGTTTAATTTTGCCAAGTATGTTTCTTCCCCTCACCTTGCATGGCATTAGACGTTCAATTACAAAAAAAAGTTAATCCTAAAACTCTTGAAAAATTGGAGTTTCGGTTTTTTGGAATAGAAATTCGAGGAATTACTTCGCAATACTTTAGACATATTGATATATGTATTTTAAAGCCAAATAAACAGCCATGCATACAGTACAATAACATAAACGAAAGACACCAATAACATAAACTTTGATCAGCGATCATCATAAAACGCTTAAATCAAAAACACTGCATTAACCTAATACTAGTACTTAACACTTGACAAAAAGTCCTTGAAAAGAACGCTTAACACTCGGAAAAAGACATAAATAAGACATTTCATTTACTTTATACTGAGATTTTTTCTTTTTTTATTTATTCATTTTTTTTTTTTTTAACAAAATTTCCAGATACATTGTTACTCTACAAATAAATTGAGGTGATTTACTATTTAATACACCTGGAAGTATTAACTTATTATTTCCAAATATCCCTTTCCTTATCGTAGAGAGCCCCAGGTTCCGGCTTAAGCAATGAACTAAATAATCATCTTTAACTCTGAAAAGCGGGCAAGTATATCTGTCTTCGTTGGAACATCTTTCTTTAGAATATTTTATAAACCTTGCACTAGTTGCCCTGAGCTGCATCCACAACATCAAACATTTAGCTGCTAAATTCAGCTTAAAGTAGAACTCCTGCTCATAAACCACCTAAACATCCTTATAAAACTTTAATGTTTCTGATTTTCTTTTATCTCCTCACTCCATTTTTGAATCATTTGAATATCATTGAATCATTGAATAATCATTTGAAATACTTTATGAGAGATCCAGAAGTTTTTCTTAGGATTCTGAATATAACATAAGAAGTTTCATTAGTATTCTTAGTTATTTGATTTCTAAAAAGTTTACCTACGGAGGTAGGACATTTTATTTAGATTAAAAAAATTCAACTGAAAGTAAGGAGCAACACTGAAACTTAAAGCGAGCAGAAATTATTCTGTATATAAGGGAGACTGCCCTGTCTCCCAAAAAATGAAAATAAAAGTTATCATGGATGTAATTCTTCTACATTAAATTTACTTTAAAAACCGAAAAAGATTATTTTATAAAACAAAGTTTTTCTGAGGGAATTAAGGACAGAAGTTGAAACTTAAAATGAATAAACAATACTCCTTCACAGTCTATCTAACATATATCGATAAAAATAATGCAATAAACCAACTGACGATATTTCCCTATGTCTGTACCATTATAGAAAACAAGCGCTTTACCGATCTAAGATTTTTACAACCTGGTTTCTTTCATGTTCCCCTGGTAATTGAAAAAAAAAATGTAAATGAAAAAAGTAAAATTTTTCAAGTGTTAAGACTTCAAAATTGTGAATTTGAAGAAATTTTAAGTGCTACAAATTCAAAATAAAGTCTGAAAATAGAGATTGACAAGTCAGGAAGTTCGAGATTAAAAATTATTTCATTCGCGATTAATCTTTTTTAACATTTAAACCATCAAAGGATTTTCAGTAATTTCTTTTTTTTATCTAATTATTTTCTATGTTTTAAGGCGATGCGATACCTTCACATCCTTTGTCAAGCCGTATTGCCTGACTGTCACAAAGACAAAGAACAAATAAGCGATTTCTCCCACCTAACAATTACAATTTTGTAGGGCAAGGAGCGACAAAGACCAAATTTTCTTCAAATAAAAGGTCTTCTTTAGCTTAGTCAATTCCAAGCTTGACATCTCTCTAAACCAAAATTGTAATTTTATATTAATTTATGTCACTTTTCATCACTTAGCTTGAAATATACCTCAGGTCAAGACAGGTTAGAAAATCCTTCAATTAGATATTGATTGCTGAGAAAATTACACCAAAATGACTAGGAAAAAAATAAATAAGTAAACAGAGGACGGATTAATCTACACTATATGCGGTAAGTGCTAAGAGTGTAAATAATTGGATTGTTTGCACTTAATGGGTAACAAAGTGTGTAACATAAAAAAGATACACATAAAGAAAAAATATATAGAAGGCTTAGTCCTTTTAAGTTATTTTCAGGGGGATAATAGGATTATCCTGAAACCACAATTTTTTATCTCAAATAGATCATTATTCTTAATTTTAGGTAGCTACCTGATAGATAGAATCCAAAAAAGTCAATTGGATAATGAGCCCCTTGGGATTATAAGGATTATACTTCCAAATAAGATACTACTCCCAGCAGTTTCTTGTGAATTTGAAAGTTTCCCTGATGTAATTAGAAAGTCAATTAGCTTTAAGGGGGAAGGATGATAGGCGGTGAAATTTATTCTCAAAGTCAAGCGGGAAGACTTAATCTTTTTTACAAGTGCACTAGATGCCAAAAGTTGAAGACTAAGGTTTAATTTGAACTCTTCCATATTTCCCTAAGCAGGAATCAGATGCTCTTTCGAATTTTATTAGAGATATATAGCGAAATGCGAACCTCCAAATCATATGAAGTTTACAATATTGCTGTGGCATGGCTCAGGGATGGATGATGGATCTAAGAAAAAATCTTGGGGGGCCACTGGATAATGGGTGCCCGTGTGATTCGAGCGTAAATATAGGTGGGAATGTAGATATCGCTTTCGTCAGACCAGTTTGTTTTGGGATTCTGGCTGGTGCTCATGTAAAACGACAAGGAAACCTCTTTGAGAGCCAATATTATTTTCCTATAGAAAATTAAATGTGTATTAACAACAGATGCGAGCAGATTCTTTGATGAACAAATTACTATGGCTTCATTGAGACTTTTTGTATGAGTAGGCAAGAGTAATTTTTTTTCTTTAGAGCTTGATAAGAAAATCAATTATTGGGGAAACCTCTCATTTCAAAGAGTGGAAATACAACTGTTTTTGCAAGAGGTAGAGAATTATATAGCAGCCCCTTGATCCGCTAGAAGATCCTAACATTTTCTATAAAGGTACTGAAAACCAACTGCACACCTGGTTGCGTTTTCTGATGAGCACTTGAAATGTGGGGGTCCTGCCTTGTTGCTTTGGCAGCTAGAAGATGTCTTGATGACGTTCCTCGACAAGCAAAGGAATATTTGGTTTTTACTTGTGTCAAGGGCTCCTTTTTTCGAGGACTGTTTAATCGGAACCAGAACCAAAATATGGAATTGGTCGTGTCCCCCTCTGTCAAAGCTGATTTTTTTTTCAAAAAGGAAAGTATTTACATTGTGATGCTTATTATAAACCCTACCCCTACCGCGGCAGGGTTTAATACCCAAATACAGGCTATTTAAAGTTCCTATTTTCTTCGAAAACCAAAAGTCTAATAATGATAGAGAAAAGTAAAATACATTAGTCAAAAATACATTATCACAAAGTATTAATATTATAATGTAAAATAATTCCATTCTCTACTATTTTCATTCAAGATATACCTTTCTCTTACAATCATGCACCAGTAGAAATCTCGTTAATTCATTTGATTTCCATCCATCTTACAGCTGGCAATGTAGTAGCCATTTAAAAGTTTTGTTTTTAGCAGGAGAATTATGATGAAATGACGTTAACGTAATGTCTTGAGCGTGTACATTCCCCCCTTCTTTAATATGAAATGTAAACTAGAAGAATGATCAGTTTACCCATATCTGAAAGTATTTTCTACTCCTTTTTTGAATTGTAAACTACAAAAAAAAGAAGAGTGTCTTATAGGGTCGGGGGCTTGAGATTAAGGGGTAATAGCCCTTACTTGCCCTTAATAGCCTTAAACTGTATAATTTGTAACCTAAAATTTAATGTCTCATTCCTATAAATTTTCCTAAAAGATATATAGATTTAAAGAATACATAAAATTTATAAAAAATAAAATCTAATGAAATGCAGGATTCAGATTAATAGTAATAGGTGCACCAACGTGAAGGTTCTCCAGTGCCACATCTCACCTCCACACTCCTAACAATAAAACCAACCTCCAACAGCTATTTTTTTTTCTATGGTAATATGAAGCTATGTGATATTCCAAGGTATGAATCTTGAAAAACTGTTTGTCCTAGGTAATTGGATGGATGATTAAGGTTAAGGGCTCACTCAAAGGCTTATCTGTATTAATTACTAAAGTAGGAAAACATTTTTTTAATATTAGTAGTAGTAGCAGTAGAGTAGAAGAGTGTAGTTAGAAGTATGTATATATGTATGTATAGATTTTTTCTTTTTCTTTTGTGTTTATGTAAGTGTATGTGGGTTTGCATTTGTGCGTTTGTTTATGCATGTGTTTGCGTGTGTGTGTGGGTGTGCTGTTTCACTAATGTTTTTTATACTATATGTCACTCCCATTTTCTATCTAATTCCCCCCTTCTCCCAACCGAAATTGTTCCCAACCGGGAAATTTGGGCGTTTCGCAGACATGAAAATTTTTGCCTGCTTTGTAGCAGGCGATCAATTCTGTTCTGCAGATGGGCCCAAAGAAATGTGCTTCTATCAAAGAAACTGTTGCTATGGTAAACGAAATAATATACGATGAGATTGACATTGATATTGGTATTGTCTATTTATCTCACATAGTTTTGGGGTAGTAATAAAAAATAGGGGGGCTATATCGGGGTAGTCAATGACGAAAGAGAGGGAGACAAGGGCAATGAAAAAAAATTTTTTTTAGTCTCCCAAGTTGTTTTATAGGGACAATAGAGCTTGAGATAATTGATACTTGTAAATCAGCCAGTCTACGTCTACTTCCACATTATGTTCACATAACATAGATGACGCTCCACTAGCACTTCGTTCTAGTAAGATAGTATTCTACCCTGCATCTTACTACAGTCAGGCAGCTCAATAAGATAGGTCACGTGAATTAGCTCTCCCAGACCCAACTCGGCAAACTCAAATATCCAAAACCTTTCCCAAAACCCCCTTAATAGTATGTTTCCCCTCCTGTTACCCATCCTTATCATGTCCTAATCAATGACTCCCGGACACCGTAGCCTAGCGTAAATCGAAGGGCTCTTAAGAAAGAGAATAAAAAAATATGCCAAAAAAAAAAGAAAAAACGAAGACACAATCTGAAGATGAAGATTGACCCAATGGATCTCTAAAAATTAAGGATTTTTTTAGTGGTGAGGGGGCAGGGGCAATTCAAAAAATTCTTCCGCAACATAAATTAATGTTGTAAGTTACCTTATCATGCCCCCATCATTGACGCCCAGAAACCGCACCCTAAATTGAAAGGCTCTTAAGAAAGAGAATAAAAACAAAAAATCTGCCAAAAAAAGTAAAAATATAAAACACAAACTAAAGATGAAGATTTATCAAGCAAGATTAATTATATGATTGATTTTTCCTGATAACGAGGTTTATCTTATAATTTGATGACGAAATGATTCGTAAACTGATCGTGCGAGCAGTTTCGAGTCTGAATCTCAAACAGATCAAGAGCAAAATATTGAGTGCAGGGGCAACTGGACAAAGTGCGTCAATTTGACTCGAGGTGGGCACCAAATTGACGAGTTTATTTTAAAAAAAAAGATAAAAAAAAGAACGGAAAAAGGGTGCCAAAAGTAAGTAAGTAAGTAAAATATTTATTACCCGTATTTTTCAGATGGAACAAGACGGAGTACAATGAAAAAAACAATAAAAGAAAAAAAAGAGAAGGAAAATGGAGAGAAATGTTCGACACAACATGGAAAAATACACAATCAAGAACTGTAGAAGGGGGGGGGGGCTCGGGGGGCATCACGCCCCCATACAAAATGGGCAAAAAAAAATAATGAAGGAATAATCTCAAAATTTTGATTCGTTGACTTTGGGAAACTGTTTAAGCCAGGGGTGGTTCCATTTAGCCTGAAAATAATAAATCAACCGGTTTACCGCGATACTGGGGTCTGCAATCCTGTGTTTATCAATCATATAAGTATTTCTCGTCCACAAGAGGCATCGCAGCAGGAACTTCGCGAACCTAAAATAAAGGGACCGGAGCTTGTGTTTTTGGGTGTTAGTTAATAAATTCCAAAATGGCGCAATATATAGAATATGCGGCAGTGCGACAGCGTTATATATATTTGCGAGATACTTTTGGCATAAGAGGGGTCTGGTGGCGATGGTAGACCCATACGCGGTGCGGAATTTTTTCTCGACGTGTTTGACGAGCAATAGACGAGTTTCGTTAAGGTTACGGCCTATGGATAGACCCAGATACACGACGTGAGATGAAACGGTAATTGACTCGCCACCAAGCAGGATGTTTTCAGGCTGAGAATTTTCAGACTATTGTTTTCAGACTATCGTTAAAAAAAAGAACTGCAGATTTAGAAGTATTGAAAGCCAGGCCCATTTTTCGGTATTCATCACGTAGGATCAAGAAATTCGATTGCAGACCCCTAGTAGACCGACTTAAATTTAATAGATCGTCTGCGTATGTAAGTAGCGACACATTTATATTCTTGGAGATATATGAAACATTGACACATGCCTGGGCATTTAAAACATTTTTATTGTACAACCTTGGATATAATAATGAACCCTAGCGGACACCTTTCTTTACTGGAAGAACCACTGATGTGATGCGGTTACCTATCTTTATACGCGCTTTTAAACGGCAATAAATATCATACAGTACACTAGTGACACGGAGGTTTACACCTTGCTGGTGAGCGGCTAAAAGGGCCTGAGCGTGAATCGACGAATCAAACGCTCTACTCACATCAAAAGCACCAATCACTATGAGGTCACCAGATTCGTGAGAATTTGCTAGAATAGCGGCAAGACTGAAGAGAGCGTGAGCACAACCCAGACCGGGTCAGAAACCGAGCTGGTGGTCAGGCGTTCGGCACGAATATTGAATTTATTTTGAGACTAAAATCTCTAGAACTTTACAAAGCACTGGAGCAACAGTGATTGGCCTGTATGAAGAGCATCGGTCGGGTGGTTTCCCTTTTTTAAGGATGGGCGAGAGCAAAGCGACACAAAAAGAGTCAGGTACTATACCAGTGGTGAAAATAATCTGGAATAGCAGCGTCAGATATTCAATAAGCATAGTGGTACCGTGTAGCAGATTTAGTGCTTACAGTTCGTCTACACCACGGGAATGTTTCTTCTTCAGCTTTAAAATAGCTTCTTGTACGCTTCCGTAAGTAACGACAAAATCAGGGACACACTGGTTGAATAATACTGATTCTAGCCGGTTTGCGAAGGGATTAGACGTATTTGTGTCGGGGGCACTGAATTCGTTGGAAATGTACGATTCCCAATCTTTTTCGCTAATCGAATCATGGGGTTTTCCGGCGGCCGGTTCGCTCAATCGGGCTTTCCAGATTAGTTTTGGGTCACTTACGATCCTGGAGGAGTACTCTTCTTTTAATTTGGTACGAGAGCCTTCAGTTGCTTGTCAAATTTTTGTTTCGTCCATAAACGGACGGAGTTAACAGGACCGGATTTGGGCCTATCACAATCTTGCCAGGTTCTAAACCAAAACTTAGCATCGTTGCAACACTTAACTAGGGCCGGATTTTACGGGAATTTGTGAATTTCTGTTTTCATTCTAACCTTTCTAGTAGGAACTGCTATTTTTTCAGCTAAGAGAAGCGAGTGAGTAATTTCAACATAGAATTTATTGATGAGTACTCTCGCATCTGCGGGATCAAGATTCGAATTTACTTGGAGTAAATGGATGGGGATTCGTATCTTTACAAGAAGTGAGTTCAGCACCTGATGACACAAAGTAGTATTAATTTTATCTCGATCACTTACTACTTTCCACTTGTCGTTCTTGGGTTGACGAAGAGCCGGTTTTATGCTTAGTTTTATGTATGCTTAATTTTATGCTTATTTATGAGAATATACGATGAGATAGTTTCATGTCCGAATCTCAAACAGATGAAGGGTAAAATCTCGGGCGCGGTGGCCACTGGACCAAGGGCGTCAATTTGACTCGAGATGGACACCAAATTGACGAATTTATTTTAAGAAATATTAAAAAAGAAAAAAGAACGGAATAAGGAAGCAAAAAGTGTCTTTGGGGAGGGTTTCACCTTACGACCCCATGGATCTGTTTCAAGCCTAAATTGCTTTTAACTCTTTCATTCATCTAATTCCAACCAAATTATTTGTATAGTAAAAATAAATATATAGATAGATTCATTCACACGAAAGCCCTGTTGGGCCATTCGCTATTTAGTTAGTCAAAAAACTAAAATAAGGATTTTTTTTTATTGAAGAGGGGGCAGTTGCAGTTTAAGAAAATTCCTCCTTAACATAAATTAATGTCGTAAGTTGCCTTATCCTGCCCCCATCATTGACCCCCCAGAATCATACCCTAAATCGATGGGCTCTTAAGAAAGAGAATAAAAAATATCTGCCAAAAAAAGAAAAAAAGAAAACACAATCTGAAGATGAAGATCTAGCCAACAAGTTTAATTGTATGATTAATTTCTCCTGAAAACGAGGTTTGTCTTATAATTTTATGACGAAATGATTCGTAACTGATCGTGTTGGCAGTTTCATGTGTGAATCTCAAACAGATGAAGAGAAAAAACTTGGGCGCGGGGGCCACTGGACCAAGGGCGTTAATTTGACTCGATGTGGGCACCACATTGACAAGTTCATTTTAAAAAGATTAAAAAATAAAAACAACGGAATAAGGGTACCATAAGTGTCTTGGGGGGAGGGTCACCCCCTACAACCCCACGGATCTGTTTGCGGGCTAAATTGCTTTTGACTCCTTCATTCATCTAATATCAACCAAATTATCTGTATAGTTAAAATGAATAGAAAGATAGATTCCTTCACACGAAAGCCCGTTTCGGCCACTCACTATTTATTTAGTCGCAATACTAAAATTAAGGATTTTTTAGGGTGGAGGTGATTTATTATTAGTCAAAACTTACCTTTCGATCGATTTACCTTTCCCTTCCGCAATCCCTTGCTCTTTACGCTAAAGTTTGACTCTTTGCCACAATTGTACTTTTTAAAACAATTAAAAACTTTAGCGTAAAGAGCGAAGGATTGCGGTGGGGACTACCTATTTCATGTACGGAATAATTTCTGTTCGTTTTAAGTTTTAATGTCGCTCCTTACTTTCAGTTAAAAAAAAATAGTTTTTTTTTATTTTTCATAGGAAAGCTTTGCTTTTTGTTGTCTCAGGCTAGTAGCCTTCGATGAGTAAGACTCAACATAATGAAGCTTACATATTCAAAATCAACAAAATAAGCCGATTTTTTTTATATATTTATTTGTATCAAAGTTCTGTTTTTAAGAGTTTCAGTTACTATTGTTACTTACAGTTCGTTACCACGAACTGTTTGATTACAAAGTACAAGAAACAAAAAGGAATTTAAAACATGAAAGGAGGAAGGGGTGAACGAAAGGAGGATCGATCCGGTTTTTTTTTAAATGCTTAGAATAGCAAATTATTTAAGATTTCTTTGGATTCTCCCCCTTTGTGTCACAAAGGAGTGATTACTACATCATTTTGGCCCGCAGAAGAAAAAACTTCTATTCCTGATTGTTTAGTTTTTCAACAATTGATGGAAGGTGAAAACCAAGCGTTTGACCCTTCCCTCTCTTGAAAGGCTTTTTAATTACGTCCCTCTGTCCTTCATCTCCCAGAGGAAATATTCCTTTAGCTCTTTGATGATCTGCAGGTTTTAGTAGTTGACAAAAAATAAAGGATAGAACATTAGGATATACTTTTCTCGTCATATATTTTAAATTTTGGTTTTGATTCTAGTGACAATTTTATAGAAGTGCAGCGGAGGAGGGTTTATTTGCAACTGTAATTTAAGAAAAATCCCCTTGGCGCTCCATCAAAGTGTCCAATATAAATAGAAAGATTTAGAAGCCATTTAATCAAATCGTCAAAAAGTCTGAACGTCATACTACCCTTGTGGGAGTATGACTTTCAGCGGGCGGTTGTAAGCGGTTTGACCTTTTAAGCGGGTGGCTCCCTTTTGGGCTCTATGCAGGCTCAAATGCATGGGCACAGAACTGGTAGAACAATTCTTTTTAAAGAGTGGATGGTCATGGTAAGAGTCGTTGGGGTGCAAATAGTCTTGGCAAAATTGAAAGCTGTGGAAGTAATAACTTTAAGATTGAATATAATAGTAAGACTTAAAACTCTCTATAAGTCTAAAGTTGAATGTTGATCAATCAGATACATAGCTTTTTCATAAGCCTACGCTAATACATAAACTGGGACTGATAAATTCAAAACTTCTTAAAAATAAATTCAATGTCTTTGGGAGATATTTGCTAACTGTATTTCTTTTAGACTATAAGTTTTAATATTTGCTTTAAATTCACAGTCAAAATTCTCCGAAGTTTGTCGGTGACAGTTGTGTTAGATATTTGACTTAATGTGATTCACACTGATGTTTGGTTTAATACGCTTGAATGACAATTTAAGGCTGTCAAGTGACTGAAATATTATCTATATTTAAGTGTTTGACTTAATGTACTGTTTTGATTTTTTTTTTTTTTTTTTTTTTTGCTTTTACTTGACATATAAAGCGAATTCGGCTCTATAGAGCTTGTGATAGTCTTTTGCAAATAAATATTATCTTATATCTATAGTATGTGACTTTAATAGCAAGGGATTTCAATAATCGTTTGTGCTAAATTTGGCTCAATAAAACACCATTTGTGAAATATTTGCATTTACTGATTTTAGACTTCTATATTCCCAACCGAAATTCGGATATTTACCGACAAAATTTTCTCCCGATAATATCCCGGTTTTTTCTAAGTCGAGGTTTACTAAGAATGTTTTCAAAGGGTCTAAGAGTAAATGAAGTGGGGGTTTGCAGTGATACTTTAAAGATTATGATTATTTGTAATCATAGAAACTACCGTTGGGTAGTAAAATACAACTTTCTCTCCATTCATCAGTACACCTCGTAAGCTAGAAAAAGATTACTGAAAAACATAAAAGGCTCGTCTGTATTGTCATGTTTACAACCATTTCAATATGAGTGCCAAACCTAAGAATACCATTGCGTTAAAAAAAGTGGATATAATGTCAGAAACTATTATTCTATAGATCTTAGTACCAGACCAAACCGGATAGCTACCACTGTAAAACTGAGCTCACCGAATTTTAGAGCAGTAAAAATACCTTAAACTTTCATTCCAGCTATACACTTTTCGAAGATGTGACTCACGGTGGTCAGCTAGCTCTCATTGCCGTTAAAGAACTATTTATGGGTATTTTAACGATGTTTGTGAACTACGCACTAAGACCTCTGAACCATTTGAACACACTATTTTTGTCACAACTAAATAATAAAACTTAAATTAAGATTAGAAATAAAGTTAACGAATTAAAATTAAACTGGTTCATTTGCTTTAGGCTGTATTGAGGTAATAAAGGTGTTCCGGTACAGTAAGAATTCCAACCACATTATGAAAATTGGTGTTTATTCAAAATCAATTGTGTGCGCCTACCAAAATTTTATCTTGGATACAATATCTAAGAAGCAATTCCTACCTTACTTACCTTTAAAGATGGTCAAAATGCCAAACCAGACAAAATTGACAAAGTTTATTCTACCACGGGAAAATTTTACAAAGAAATAATGGCCCAAATTAAAGACTGCTTCCATTTCAATGAAGATCTTTTCATCTCAATCGAAATTGCTGACACTTCTTACAGACCAGTGTTTTAATCTTCCTAGCCTTGTACCGTTCTTGACGAAGTAAAGTTGACTTTCCTAGCTTAAACCTTTAATAGACAGGGAGTGAAGATTATGGATTTCCGTAAGACCAACAGCTTAATAACAGTCACTGATTCCTGGAGGTTCATTTTTCCCCAGACCTGTTCCAACGACAGACGGAGGTTTGGCCGCTTTAATGCTTATCATCAAATATCTTTATGCTCTACTGTTTTTGGATCCAATAGGGGAGACACTGATTGGTACCTTGAAAGGAGTTAATAGGATATACGCAGTTGCCTGTCAACAATTATGACTAGTCCTACCCCCCTAAGCTAAACTTTGCATGAACATGCTTCGGTTGAAAGCTGGGTCACTTTTCTCGATAAGAACTATGAGGTGGTTACTCAAAGGACAGCCTAGCCAATGCTGCTGTCTTGAAATTGACTACTTTTTCTTAATCATGTCTTGCCGCAGCAAATACAGAGAAACTCGATCCTGATGACGATTCAGATTAGCTTTATTGTGATTCGATGAAATGCCTGATTTTCATTATTTCTATTCATAGTTCTAGTTTAAATGATACGCTCAAGTTATTTTAAATAAGTATTTTTAATATCTTCCAGTTATGCGTGTCTTGTAGAGGAAGTTGAAAATTGTGATTTATTTTACTTTTTCCAATCATTTGTTTAAATGTATCAAAATATAAAACAAAGCAACTAGGAGAACAACAAGCTCTAAAGTCCTTGGTTGACGATAATCTTGACGTTTTGGACTAGTTTTTTATTTCAAAAACGTTATCTTCAAGTAGTGGAGAAGGTTTGACCTAGAGGACCTTACTTTTGGATCACTGATCATATAAAATTGATATTTCTTGCAAAATTATAATCTCAATTTCGTACACAATTCTAAAATCCGGAACAGTTGTAGTTCCTGATATAAATTAAATAAAAAAAACAATTTTTTTAAATGAAAGTAAGGAGCGATATTAAAACTTAAAACGAACATAAATTACTCCGTATATGAAAGGGGCTTTTCCTTCTCAACGCCCCGCTCTTTACGCTAAAGTTTGACTCTTTCTCTTAACTCTACATTTTAAAACAGTAAAAAACTTTAGCGTAAAGAGCGGGGCGTTCAGAAGGAAAAGCCCCTTTCATATACGGAGTAATTTCTGTTCGTTTTAAGTTTTAATGTCGCTCCTTACTTTCATTTAAAAAACTTGTTTTTTTTATTTAATTTCTGAACGTTATTGAATCAATGCATGTTTTGATTTTGGCTCTCTGCAGAGGAATAATTAAAACGAAATTTGTATATTTTTTTTTTTTTTGGCTAAATGGCTTACTCATAATTTTGATCGAATGGTTTTGAGAAAAAAAGAGCAGGGGAGGAAACCTAGTTGCCCTCCGATTTTCGGTTAATTAAAAAGGCAACTAGAACTTTTAATTTTTTACGAATCTTTTTGTAAGTAAAAGATATACGTAGCTTATAAATTAGCTTACGTAAAGAACTTTTGTATTCTTATGTTTTTATTACATATATGAGGGGGTTCGCCCCCTCGTCAGTACCTCGCTCTTTACACTAAAGCTTAAATTTTGTCCCAATTCATTAAGAATGACCCCTGAATCACAAAAGCCGCAGAATAAATAGTTGATTAGCGTGGGAGGGGGCCTAGGTGCCCTCCAATTTTTTGGTAACTTAAAAAGGGCACTAGAACTTTTCATTTCCGTTAGAATGAGTCCTCTCGCAACATTCTAGGACAACTGGGTCGATACGATCACCCCTGGGAAAAAAAAAAACAAATAAACACGCATCCGTGATCTGCCTTCTGGCAAAAAATATAAAATTCGACATTTTTGTAGATAGGAGCTTGAAACTTCTACAGTAGGGTTATCTGATACTCTGGATCTGATGGTGTGATTTTTGTTAAGAGTCTATGACTTTTAGGGGGTGTTTCCCCCTATTTTCTAAAATAACGCAAATTTTCTCAGGCTCGTAACTTTTGATGGATAAGACTAAACTTGATGAAACTTATATATTTAAAATCAGCATTAAAATGCGATTCTTTTGATGTGTCCATTTTTTAGACTTTTGGTTATTATTCAGCCGAGTCGCTCCTTACTACACTCCGTTACCACGAACTGTTTGAAAAATTTATGCTGTGATTTATCGTGTAAATTTGTCGTGTGTCAACACGATTTTTCTACTTACAGCAGCGTTTACATCGCTTATATTGACCAACGAACGAAGGATCTAAACAAAAAATTTTCCTTCGACAGCTATTGCAGCCATAACTACTTTAATCATAATGTAGTTTATTCAACTCCAGATTTTAATCTGGGCTTTATTCCAAAAACTACAAAGGTTTTTTAAGGTCCTTGAAGAGTGTTTTTGTTACAAATATTATTAAATCTTGAATTTTCAGATACAGTTATTAATGCAGTTAGATGCTTCTAAACTTCTTTGAGTACTTATACTCCCAAAACAATATGTACAAGTTTGCTTCTCAAAAGAAATATATGTAGATACAAATGAGAGTCTAGTAATTAGTATTTCAAGTCTGCAATAAGACTAGACGAGGTAAGTCTTATCTTTATACTTCTTAGAGTAATTTTAGAGGCAACCAGACGTCAGCGCTGTTAGTCGTCTCCAGAGTGGCGTGTTTCAGGGGTGGGCAGGAGCTTGGCTTAGGTCAATGAGCTACGCTGTGAGTCGATCGCAGATGATATCCGCCCATCTCACACGTGGTCTATCTCTGGGGCGTTTCCAGCAATTTGCAGCTGGATCACAAATGACGGTACAAACGCAACAAGCGGGACTCACCAGGGGATATCCATGTTCGTACTCTTTTGAGCCACCTAACGTGTTTGATTTTGCGGAGGTGTTCCGTCTGGATAGCATCTACCTTCACCATCTGTGACTGAGTCAAAGGCCAAGTCTCTGACAGGTACAACACAAAACTTACTACCGATGTAGAGTATATACTAGCTTTCGTGAGATGGCTAATCTGGCTTTTGTGGAATATTTTTCTCTGCAACCGGCCAAAACGGCGTTCGCCTTTGCCGCACTTGTTGATATCTCTGTATCTCTGCATTAGACAATTGAACCAAGGTAGGGGTACTGCTTGAACTTTTTAACGTCTTGGCAATATGCTTCTTTAGTTGTCAGTGGGCTGCATGGTGTCTTGTCCACAGCCAATGTTTTGGCCCTGGTCCAGTTTAAATTTGAACCAAGTTTTTCTGCAGCAAATTTTAGCGTTTCCAGGGCATTTTTGATGTCAGTGAGAATTTCGATAGAACTCTTCCAGCAAAATCGATGCCAAACGGATGCACCAGCAGTATTTTGTTGAGAACATGGTCCATGACACAGTTGAAGAATTCGGGAGCAATAGCATGGCCTTGCTAAACACCGTTTCTAATTTTGAAAATGGGACGAGAGCTGGCCAGTTACAATGACAACACTTTCGGTTTTATTTTACAGTTCTTTCAACAGATTGACAATTTTCTTAGGAACAACAGCAGATGGAAGGATTAGCCACAGTGACTGTCTGTCAACAGTGTCGAAATCAGATCGAATTGATGAAGGCAATGTACGCCATCCTTTTATATTCTAGAGTTTCTTCTATCAGCTGTCTAATTTGTATATATTTTCTCAGTAGTGGACATACCTGACATGAATTCAACTTACAGGTGACGACGAAGGGGATGGAGTTACTTTGCTGCCCGCTAGAGGAGCAGCATGGCAAAGAGTTTGTCGGGTACCGAGAGCAAATCTATGAAACGCTGGTTATTACATTCTGCTTAACTTCCTTTCCTCTTGTAGACTGACATAGTTAGGCCTCTCTTCCAGTCTGATGGTATGATTTCAGACGGTCACACAGTATTAAACAGCACTTATAGCCAGAGGGTCATGGATGGATCGCCATTTTCAAGGAGTTCTGATGTCAAGCCACATACATCCATCCTCATACAGTGCCATCGAGGGAAGGTTTGGCATAGTCAGTAGCAGTAGTAATGTGGTAATCAATTTAGTCCGTTTGATCTGAGTTTAGTAGCTTCTCGAAGGGCTTTTCCAACTGGTGGAGGCACTGTGACTGGTCATAAATATTTTCACCACTGGTGTTACGGAGATACGATGTAGTTTGAGTGTATTCACTTGAGAGCTCACGGAGGATCTTTTATGTGGCTCCAATGTCTTTTTTTGGCGACCTCTTTGAGCTCGCGTGCGTTTTTGTCAGCAAAGATCTTACGGTTTTTGTGCAGTATGATGTTACGCTCTTTATTTAATTTCCTATACGCTGTTATGTCCCAACGAAGGCGGGCTTCCTGTGTGCGATCAATAATGGCAAAGGACTTGTTACTGATTCAGTCTTTTTTCTTATGCTGCTGCATTCCAGTGAAGCTACTTGCAGCTGCAAGAGCATTGTCTTAGAAGACCTTCTATACACCTTCACTATCATCGTACTGCGTAAGCACCTCCAATCTATTGGATGTTTCGACCTGATACTACTTAGCCGAAGCGGAGTCTTGCTAGATACGGTAGGTATCAGTTTTCCAAGGTTTCTGGCTAGTATTTGTTCCTTTTAGATGAAGTAGGATTTTGGCTGCAACAAGACAACGGTCGGTGTTCCCAAGTTCGGCACCTCGTTAGGTGCATAGTACAGACTACAGTCATCTCCGGCGTATGATGATATAGTCAAGCATCTTCTTCATTGATCCATCATTGCTATATAAGGTGTACTTAGCTAATGTGGGTCTCAGAAACCAAGCGTTTGCAATGGTAAGATTATGGGCGAGACAGCAGTTCAGCATTCTCTTTCCGTTGTCGTTTAGACTATCTACTGTTACAGGTCCAACAACAAAATTCCCCAGGCCACACTCATTGAAAATGCTAGTATTCTTTTCTCCTATAATGATGGGGTAGTCATGGGGAGGAACTGAGGAGAGCTCAGAACTTAAAAGGATATAAAAGTCATCCTTATATTCTTCCTCGACTTCATTCGTGGGGACGTAACAAGTGATGATGAATATTTTTCCATGTTTACCAACGAGCCTTGATCTCAAGAGTCTGGGTGTTACAGGTGCGAATGACCAGTAATTTATATCACATTTACTAATTGATCTTTAGATGCATCAATTATCTTTAGATAATTGCACTATTCAGCACTACAAGATACAAGATACAAGCACTACATTAGATACAAGCACTATTCCTGAAAACTTTTTTTCTGTTTGTTAAGGTTGTATATTGCTCAAACGATGGTTGTTGATGTTTTTGGTTGTTGTTTTACAGATAACCCACGATGCATCAAAAAAATTACCCGTTAAGACTCAACGGTTTAACTTTTATATTTAAGTTACTGTGTTTTTTTTTGTGTCTATTACCGCCAAGGGCTTTTTTCTGTAGATCCTAATACATTTTACACCCTCTGTAACATTCTACTTAAAACTCTTTTTCTTAAAACAGTATAAACAAAAGAAGAAAATAACAATTCAAGCAATTTCAGCCATTTGAGATTTCATTACTACAGTAATTTTAATTTTTTTTTTTTTGCAAATCGGGTGATTATCTTGTTCAAAAAGTCTACTTGTTTATGCTTGAGTCTGTGACGCCCTTTCTAATTTTATGTTTAGGATTTTTTTTCATAAAATTATTGAATAAAATTTCATGCTTCTGCCTTTTTTTAGATTGATTGTCATTGCTTAGTTTTTATGTTACTCTTTGAGATTCTTATGAATTTTTAACTTTAGATACTGTTTATAACAATACAGTAAGAACACCTGAGGTGTAGATCTTAATTCTGATTGAGTTTACAAAATCAAAAAAAAAACACGAACATTAATTGAAATATACCAATATTACTTTTTTTATTCTTGTAGTAGGTGACATCATTTGTCAATAAATCTATGCAAAAATAACCAATTTAAATTTAATATTTTAAATAGAAATTTTTTTTGTTGATAAAAGTGATAATTTGCATAAATGTATTGCATATGTTAAAAGTCTGTCCTTAAATACTCTGTTTATACAGTGAATAATTATAAATAATAAATTTCTGCTTCTTTTTATGTATGATTCCTCCTCGATTTTTCTTTTTAAAGAAAAAAGATATTGTTTTCTATTTATTTAAAATCATATATCCGTTATAGAGAAAATCTTATTCTTATTTATATCCAAATGATAATCAATTTTCAAGAGCTACTAAAGAACACAAATTTGAAAAAGAAATAATACATAAAAAAAATCAATAGACCATTAATGAAAAAATTCAATCTTTCAGATCTTTTACAGTCGTCCCAGAAATCATGAATTTATTAGCAGATCCAATTTTCTCGGAAATATACAACGTAAGATTGGATCACTCGGTATAATAACAATATTTTCATCAAAGGAATAGTCCAAATTAGTTGGATGTAAAACTAGTTTCGTCAATACGGACATCAGATTTAGAAAAGATTTTATTAATATGCGTCAATAATAAGTATTGATTATTTTCCCACCCGCTATCCCTGTTATAATGATTGGAATATCTCAGTATGTTTTCATTAGATTCCAGACTTCTTTCAGACGTAAAAGTTTAAAAGCCAAGAAAATATATTTGCTACTACTAATAATAATAATAACTCACCGCAGCAACAAGCCGCCTCAGGGCAACACAGCTACGCACGCTCCTTCTCCACCTTAGTCTAATCAAAGACTACCTTTTTACATCCTCCCAGGAAGTTCCGATTTCCTTCAAAACTTTCTTTATGACATCCTCCTATCCCAACCAAGGACACCTACTTTCCGTCTATTCCTAGACGGTTCGCCGAAAAAGACAATCTTCGGCAATGTATCATCCTTCATCCGCAGAAAGTGCCCTAGCAATTTCAACCTTTCTCTCATATATCATTAAAAAATGGGATTAAACTACAGTTTTCATACAGCCTACTGTTTGAAATATGGTCAGTCAGCCGAATACCAAGAGCGATCCGTAGGCAATTGCTCTGGAAAACATCTACCAAATCTTCATCCGCTTTTCGGAGCGCCCAGGCTTCAGAGCCATACTTGGCAACTGTAATAACTGTAGCTTCCAATATTCTAATCCTGTTTTGCACACTTATCTTCTTATTCTCAAAAACTCTTTTTACTGTGAAAAGACACCCTGTGCCTTGGCTATTCTACTTTTAACATCTTCACTGGTCCCACCGTCTTTACTAATAATACTACCAAGGTAAGTGAAGCTGTCCACCTGATCAATCATTTCGTTGCCCAACGTCACCTTTAATTTTTAATAATGGGCTCTTTAATTTCACATTATATTTTATTCTAACTCTTAACACCCTTGTTTTTAAAGAAAAAAATTACAATTAAAAAATAATTTTTAATTAAATAATTAAAATAAAATAAAAAAATTAAAAAAATGTTTTAAAGAAAAAGAAGAAAGATGACTTGATGTATAGCGATGGTCAGGCACCTGCGAATTCCTTAAAGTAGAAAAAATGAGATAATGACCGTAATCTGTAGGGCCGAAGAATTGATACAAATTTAGTAGACCCCTTGGTGCAGCATCACTCAAAATCTTAAAACAAAAGATGTTTTAATAATATATGCTTTTTTTTCTCACTTAATAGACTCAATACTTTTACTTCCTTTTGGATTTATTAAATTCTTGAAAATGCTTCATCTACGAGCTTTGTTCGGTTGAGTTATATAGCTTACCTTGCTTACACTAAAAAACATTCTTCCAGTAATTCGGTCGCAAACTGGTCTATTGCAGATGGTTCATAAAATTTGTCTTTTGCTGAAACGCAAATTATTGAAATCTAATTTGGGAACAATAATTCTGGAACTCAGTGTTTGTGAAAATTTATAAATATGCGATTATGTAGTTTTATCCTTAGGGGGTGAAAAAGCCTGAAATTCAGGAACGGGTGTACAAAATCACCTGACATATTACATGGAACAGTTTGTCGTTTTACCCTAGCTTGTAAAGTCTCTTTTTCTTAAGCCAAGTGCCAACATTAGGGAGGATTGAAGATTGGGGCTCTCAGGGTGACTAAAAAACTTTGAAAAAATTTAAGCCTAAGGTTGAAAATTGTGTATACCATCAACTGTAAAGTAAAGTAACTGTTAATTTTCTCTGTTTTCAGTCCCTATTTGTCTATTTCGAGCTTTTGCAGTCTTTATATTTTAGATCGTTGTGCTGTTAAGTCTTTAGTAGGATTTTGGTAAAATTCTAGTTGAGTGACTTCTTGCTATCTCAGAAAGGGGTTAGATTAGGAAAATGAAACTTTCAGGGATGGGTCTACAGGCTGAAGTATATCCCGGGAAGCTATTTTAAAGTATCCGCCTCGACTCCTTCTCCCTCTAGAGAGCCCTGAAATTTTCCTAAATGACAGGTCTATACTTATCGAAATTTTGACGAAACAACATACCTAACAAACAAAACCTATTGAAATTTTGACAAAACAACATTTTAGCTTAATTTTCAGTTACCAGTTGCTTTTTCTGAAAACGCAATTCCTGTTATTTGAGTATAATTCTGAGCCATATCAATGTTTTTTTTTCAAAATTTAGGAAATGTATATGCATATCTTTAAAACCTTATAAGTTGGGATTGAGCAAAGTTATAAAGCTGAAATCAATTTTGCTGTACTTCATTCAAGCAGAAGATCTATTTTGCAAGGTTTCACTTTTATAACACACATATTTTTGGAAGTAATCAAAGGTCAGGGCCCTCTAGAGGGAGAAGGAGGGGAAGTAGGTACTTCAAAGTACCTTCCAGGGACATAGGCTACTTTAGGCTGTAAGCTTATCCCTGAGAGTTTCATTTTCCTAATTTAACCCCTTTCTGAGATAGCAATAAGTCAATCAACTAGAATTTTACCAGGATTTTTTCTTTTATGTTTCTTTTTCTAATTCACTATTAACCATGAAACCGTTTTTTGAATGTCAGAAAAAGGTACAATCAGGTATAAATCGGGGATCCATTTTCAGCGGCAGGGATCGACAAATATATTCGCATGGCCACTATAAATCACATATGTAGAGAGCTGTAGAAAATGCAACTCCTCTGATTGTAAGAGAAAAAGAAAAACACTGATATAAACCAAAACTATACATTAAGTAAAAACTATCCAAGATCAAACACTTCCAATTATTTGCTAATTAATTTACCTACAGAATCATTCTTATAAAAGTCTATGAGGCTATTCTATTTTGCTACAGTTATCCCTTCAGTCCATTATTCACACATTAATACAATCCTTATTTGTCTTGATTAAACAAATATCACTTTCATTATTTAATTTTCACATATTCTGGCTAGCCTATATTTTTCAGTAGCCATATCGAACACAGCAATTGTACTACCCCATTGAGTCTTGTATTACCTGACGTCAGACGAAGATAAAGTGGGTGCTACAGGTGGTTTGGTTGGGCCTGTTTGTGAACAAGAAAAGTTTCTGCTTGTTTTGTTTTGCCATTGTGACAGTGGGACAACAATGGAGATAATTTACCTAATGAAAAATTCTTAATAATTGTATAGAAGCCAAAATTAATCATAGGAATTTCTAGTTTTCGGGCATAAATAGACCAAAAATGGAGCAAGTGGGTAGAAAAATGCTTTGATTTTTATTTCCTTGGTGCTTTAAAATTACTAAAAGTGAGTATCTTCCTTTCAATGTTTTTCTTCTAATTGAGCTTTCAGTTCTCTGAATTTCGTCAACTCCCTAATCTTAAATCTTAGAAACTTCTTGAGTGTTCTGTCCGTGACGCTAAGGTCCAAATTCAGACTTCTATCTCTGAAATTTTAGACACTTGGGGTAAGCATACCCGCGTTGCTATTGACAAGCTTCATTCTACTTCTTCTAATACTTCATTTCTTTAACTGTCTTTATCCAATTTTTAACAAAAATAATATCTCTGATATTGAATTTTTTTATTTGCGTTTTATAAATATACGGTACCCATATATGGTACCAGAATCAAAACATAGTAAACAAAAGTTTACCTGAAAAAACAAACATACCGTCGTAAGGAAAATACAATTTTTACAAATAGATGAATCAAAAGAATTAAAATTTTAATTCATACTTATTCCGAATATATAAAAATCATTGAATTTAGTGTTACTCGTCACAAACTACGAGGATGAGAAAATATAGTTGATTTTGAAATAGGGCTCAAACACCCCAAAACGTCAAGGAATCTTAATGAAAATCACACCATAAGATTCAACGTATCAGAGGATTCTAACGTAGAGCTTTCAAGGTCCCATCTCCAAACAGTTGGAATTTGGATCACGGATACGTGTACTTTATATACCTTTTTTTCCTGAGTTGATCGTATCAAACCAGCAACGACAGAATATCAGGAGACACTCTTTCAAAGGAAAATTAAATGCTATAGTGCCCTTTTTAAATGACCAAAAAGATTTTTAGGGCAATTAGCCCCATTCAACGCCTATTTTTCCCCCAATATCTATACGTTTGGGGATGATTATGAACCATCACAGCCCCGGGGAAAGGGCTATAAGGTATGATATTAACCAATTGTTTACGGTTAGTATTTGTTATTAGGAAGTATTATAATTAAAATTTTCGGGAAAGGGATTTTTATGGATTTCACAGGGAAAATTTTCTATGGGGAAAAAAGTCTCCAGAAAGTGGTAGATTTTAGGGGGTATTTTAAACTGGTGGAGTTTTCGAGAATTCCCACACAAAATTATTTTAATTGTGCTATTTTCTCTTTGTCGATTCTATTTTACATGTGAAAATGTTCTGGGGGAACTGTCCTTGATGAAATTTCCAGCGGAATTGGATTTGTCTGAAGACTTGAACGCTTTCAGAAAGAGCCCGCGCAACTGAAGCTTTCCTTAGAAGATATGCAAAATATCTTTGGATTCAGTTTCTCACAGGTAATGTGAAGCTTCACGCACTACGTATGTTCTGGGAAAGATCACCAAGCATTGCCTGGTAGCTGTTTCAATAAGCCGAAGCAGATTTATGCAGCTACGCGCAAGCGCCCAAATCTTCGACGATACGCTCTCCAAACCAACCGGGAATCCTGAATATGAAAAATCGTTCAAAAATAACACCCTTGTATAATGCGTTTAGGAAGGACCTCAAGTTAATCCCGTTAGAGGAAATCCACAGTGTCGATGAACAGATGATTCCTTTCAAAGGAAGAATGGTGTTCAAAAAGTACCTGAATGAAAAACCCTATTTGTGGGGAGGAAAAGTGTTCTTTCATGCAGGTATAAGTGGCGTAGTATATGACATCGAGATTCTGGGAAAGGAACTCTTGACCCTAGTCCAATGGGACAAGGGGCCGATATTTCTGTTGCGTCTGGTACAGGAAATCAATAATTTATTTAACTTTATTTAATTAAGTACTTTTGACAACCTTTACACCTCCATAGAACTCATCAAGAAGCTAAAAAATAAATATGTAATTGATTAATATGGAACCGTTAGTAGAAACAGGTCGAGTAGAGCTGTCCTCAGATCAAATAGTGAAATGAAAAAATAGGATAGGGGTTGTATGGATTGGAGAGCTGAGAGGCGCAGTCAGGTGTCAACAATCCTCCCGTACATCAACATACCCCCAACCAAGCGTTTGTTGCGCCTTCTCGGTCGGTCGGAATGTTTCTCCCGGATCCGCTACCTTAGCGTCATCAACTTTTCTATCCCCCACAAAAGATAACGTCCCCAAGCCCCCGGCAGTGTTTCAAATCCCCGTACCTCCCCCCTCCTGTCCACCCTTACAACCTCCACTGGCGAGGGCACAATTTCTTTCGTTTCAGTCGCAATTCCAGTACTGAAAAAATTTGAGCCCTTGGTTGGTGTGGGTAATCCTGATAACAGCCCCGCCCACCAGGGAAACAACATATTCTTTCAAAGACCTACAACGAGAACATCAAACACCACTAAGGTAAAGTATTATAATTATGATGTTTTTTCCTTCCCTAGGTTTATTTACGCAAATGCTGGAAGTTTAAATTTTGATAAAGTGGCTGAGTTAGAAAGTCTAGCTCAGGCAACAAAGGCATCTGTCCTAATGGTTTCTGAAGTTCATCGACAAAACCCAGAACTCCTGAAAATAGATGGTTTTGATGAATTTATTAAAATACGACCTGATGACCATCCACTTGGGATAAAAGGTGGCGGAGTTCTTATTTATGCCCATGAAATTTTAAAAGCAGCTAGACTTGATGTCCCTTTTTTAACTGAGTACGACGAAATAATGTGGGTCATTCTAAAACCACGACGTACCCCCGAAAATTCACTGGTATTGCTCTCTGCGTGTATTATCACTCGCCGGGTCAGACAAGCGAATACCGCCAAGCATTCGTAGAAAAGCTACAACTCAGTTCGGATTTTGTTTCGGGCAAATATCCATCATGTGGAATTTTCATGATGGGCGATGCCAATGAATTAAAGCTCCATCACCTGGACGCCGGAATCGGCCTGAAGCAGCTCGTCAATTTTCCCAACACCAAAGGTGGCACCTCCCTTGACCGAATTTCCACAAATATGCAAGAATTTTACAACATATCTACGACCGGGGCTCCGATTTAGTGAAGTTACCACTTTTCTCTTGAACTTATCCCCACTTGTTCCATTAAAATCGATTACACTACAACTGTAACTATCAGTCGACCAATAACAAATGATGGACTTCTGACTTTTGGCCAACGGTTAAGCTGCGAGAAATGGGAAAAATTTCAAGATGCTAAAAGTAGCAACGAAAAAGCTACTATTTTCCAAGAAACTTTGCTTCAAAATTACAAGGCCTATTTTCCTGAGAAGTCAACCAAACGTTTCTCGTCAGATCGACCATATATTACACAAGAAGTTAAGAAAATGGTAATGGAAAAGAGATGGCTTTTCCGTCATGGTAATACCCAACAAACCAACAGGTTGAAAAAACTAACTAAGAAAAGTCACTCGAAAACACGCGAACAAATATGTAGAACGTAAAGTTAATCATCTGTTCGAGTCCAAACCAAGCCAGTGGTACAACCGAATTAAAAGGATGACAGACAAGGTAGAAAAAGGAGTCGATTTTGGCATTGATGAAGATGACGTCGCAACAGCCAACTCCCTTAATAAACATCTGGGTAAAATTGTGCAATCCCTCCCACCTTTGCTAAGCGTGGAAGTACCCACCCCTCCTCCTGAGACTTTTGATTTCCCTTTAATATCAGAATCCCAGGTGTTTTACAAATTAAAAAGGCTTAAAAGGACAAGCATTACCCCTTTAGATATTCTCGTCGATCTCATCAAAGCATTTCCAGATTATATTAGTGGCCCCCTAACACTCCTTTTCAATCAGGTGGAAAAAACAGGTGAGTATCCATCCATTTGAAAAAATGGGTACATTACACCAATACCAAAAAAAGATGCGCCCAATGATCTTTTGGTTGTCTGACCGATCACCATGACACCCATTTTTAGCAAAGTGTATGAAAGTTTTGTTGCAGCATCTCGTTACTTAGTAAGTATAATTGACAGTATTTTGCAAAAACTCGATGAACCAGATTCTTGGATTAATCTTATTGCAATAGATCTAAGAAAAGCTTTTGATTTAATTTGCCACAATATTCTTGTAAAACTTCTTGGACTAGGTGTAAATTCATTCCTTGTGCTTTTAAATGCTAGTTTTCTTTCTGGTAGATGTCAACGGACAAAATATAAGTCCACCTACTCCGACCCACTGCCCATTTTTTTTGGAGTTCCCCAAGGTACCCTCTTGGGACCACTTTTGTTTCTTGTCATGATAAATGATTTGGCAACAACACTGGATGACCACTGGAAGTATGTCGACGATCTGTCACTCATTGAATGTTGTCGAAAAAACCTACCAAGCAGAGCAGGTTCACTAATGAATGATATATGTCAAGAGGCAAAAGTGGACAAAATGACTGTCAACTTTGATAAATCTGTAATTTTAACATTTTCTTTTTTAAAATCTGTGCCAGCTTTTAATCCACCTATTCCCAGTGCCAGTCACGTGACCGAAATTAAACTGCTCGGCGTTCATATTCGGATCTGAAGTGGAATAAACATGTTGATGGCATGTTAAAAAAAAGCTGATTTGGCCATCAGGTCTCTGACGCTGTTGGCTCGCCATGGAATCCCTGCATCACACCTCCTACGCATCTATTTCTCTTTTATATGTTCCACACTTGAATACTGTTGCCCTGTATGGCATTTCGGACTGACTAGGGAACAGTCGGACCGGGTTGAGAGGGTAAAATACCATGCCCTACTAGTAATATCAAAAGCCCCAAAAGTACCGTACATATCCCTCGCTAATCAGTTTGAACTTCAAACCCTTCAATCTCGTCGTTTAAAACTAGCCCCATCCTTTGGCAATAATATCTTATCCAGCTCTATACACCGAAATATCCTCCCGCCCCAACATAAACCGGCACGGGTAAGGCCAAAAAGGGCCGTTGCAGAGCCTGTACCGAAACTTCAACCTGTGACTGTGTCACATGCTCGTTATGAGCTTAGTTTTGTGCCCTCGTTTGTTAAGTTGTTTAATGCTGGGTCGACATTTTAATACCGATTATTGTTGTTAATTGTATGTATTATAATTTTGTGTATACTTGTCTACTTATTTTCGTGCGAATATGACATGTTATTGTTAATTGTATATATTATAATTTTGTGAATGTTAATTTTGACTTGTCGACGGTTTTTTGTGTGTGCATGACAATAAAAAATAATAATAGGCTCTGTCCGTCGCATGTTTTTTAAATAAAATGAATTTGAATTTGAATTGAATAAGTACATTTGGCCTCTTTCTATTGCTCTGTGGAGCTACTTGATAAAGGTCAGGGATGGGACAGAATCACCAAGAAACGTATTGGGGTAGACACACCAGGAGCTATTCGCGTGTACATCAAGACAATAGGGACATGAACTTAGCTGAAATGTTACTTCAACTGTAAAGCATAAACATAACGTCCAAAAATTCGTATTTGAATATGATTTATTATATTTTTTTGCTTGTCTGTAGCAAATGTTTGGGTGTTATAGAGTAGAAAATGTACGGATTTAAAGAAAGACCGTTTGCCATTGCTGTATATCGTGGTGGACATAGCCAGTGAAATTTTAGTAAGCGACGTTTCACTCGGCTAAAATTCAGGGGAGCTACTGTCCGTCTCAAAGAGAGCCACCAAGACTGCAAAAAGGGTTTCAAAGTAAATCCATTAGGTTTGGCCGCGTTGAAAACTACCCTGAAACGGAAAGCAAAGGCATGTAAAGTTCGACTCTTTACAGAGCGTGAAGTTTAACTCTGCATAAACGAGGATCGTACCTGGTTTAATCTCTTCCACCATATAAGGCCCAAGTGCTGGCTCTAGAAAGTAGTGTCATTTACCTCAAGGTCCTGCGGGAACATATGGTTACGGTTGCTAGTTTTGTAGTAAAGTGAAAATAAAAATACTAATGAAGTATAATTAGTGACCCTTAGGGATAACCCGTATCTGAACTGATCATTTTCAGTCAGCACCTTCTACGTTGAGATCTAAAATGGTTAAAGATTTTGCCCCAGTTAACATAGGTGGTATGCATCCGTTAATAGCCGCCCGTTAATAATCTGAAAACAATCCAGTAATTTTACACAAAATATATCAGGGCTGAAACGAGAATTTTCTGGCACAATCAAAATCAGCTGGCTTCTGATGCTTGCAAGACTATTATGAGAAAAAAGAAGAATTTTATTTTATGTTTTTATGACTCTCCTCTGACAGGATGTTTTCCTAGGTTTTAATGCAAAGTAAACTCCAATAAGCGAAGTAAAATGTCTTTGTTTTTGCTAAAACAAAAATTTAAGATTATACTTAAGTTCTTCTGTTTTGCATGCTTCCAACGTTGTCCATTTGAATATTTTTACTTTGAGGAAAGAAAAAGCAGTGAAACTTGGCAAAGTTACGTTTCTCATTTGAAAATACAATATGCAACAAAAAGTTTTGATTTCTGTAAATAAAAAAAAACTCTATTACTTGTAGAGAATATTGTTCTATTGTTGAAAATTCAGAACTCGAGTAACAACTTTTAAGCAACTTCACTTCTGGTAAACCTAAGTTAATGATAAAAAGCCAGCTGCTTGTCAAACTTCATAAGAAGTTTACATTTCGGTGAAACGTTATTTAATTTATGTAAAGAAGCCTCTGACTTTTTTGATTGATAACAGAAAGTCATGATGTTAGGAATAAAAGCAAGATGTTACTAAAGAAGCTGTTTTTCTAAACTCTACCATTTAACAAGAAATCAACTGCGAGAAATCAACCATCTCACCAGGCTTTCTTTGCGTGAAATTAAATAAAAAAAACAAGTTTTTTTAACTGAAAGTAAGGAGCGACATTAAAACTTAAAACGCACAGAAATTACTTCGTATATGAAAGAGGCTGCTTCCTCATCAACGCCCCGCTCTTTACGCTAAAGTTTGACTCTTTCTCTCAATTCTTCTTTTTAAAACAGTAAAAAACTTTAGCGTAAAGAGCGGGGCGTTGATGAGGAAGCAGCCTCTTTCATATACGAAGTAATTTCTGTGCGTTTTAAGTTTTAATGTCGCTCCTTACTTTCAGTTAAAAAAACTTGTTTTTTTTATTTAATTTCTGAACGTTTTTGAATCAATGCATGTTTTGATTTTGGCTTTCCGCAGAGGAATAATCAAAACGAAATTTGCATATTTTTTTTTTTGGCTCAATGGCTTTCTCATAATTTTGATCGAACGATTTTGAGAAAAAAAGAGCGGGGGACGAAGCCTAGTTGCCCCCCGATTTTTTGGTTAATTAAAAAGGCAACTAGAACTTTAAATTTTTTACGAATCTTTTTATTGGTAAAAGATTTACGTAACTTATAAATTAGCTTACGTAAAGAACTTTAGTATTCTCATGTTTTTATTACATATATGAGGGGATTCGCCCCATCGTCAGTACCTCGCTCTTTACACTAAAGCTTAAATTTTATCCCAATTCATTAAGAATGACCCCCTGAATCACAAAAGCCGTAGAATAAGTAGTTGAAATTACTGAAAATACTTTAGCGTAAAGAGCGAGGTATTAGAAGGAGGTGAGCCCCTCATATGGGTAATAATTTCTGTTTGTTTTAAGTTTTATTGCTGTTCCTTACTTCCAGCTGAAAAAGCTTTTTCACTTTTATTTTTTAATTGTTTTTTTTTAAATAATGCTAGTAAATCCTGCTCTCCCTTCATGGAAATTTTCTTCTCCCATTACAAATTCCCGAAGGAAAGTTCCCCCAGCATATCCCCCTCTTCTCAACCCTTCTCCCAAACCAAAAAAATCCTCCTGAAAACGCCTGTATACTTCCCAATAACCATTACTATATGTAAGCACAGGTCAAAGTTTGTAACTTGTTGCCCCTCCCACGGGGACTGTGGGGGAGTAAGTCGTCCCCAAAGACATAGTTATAAGGTTTTTCGACTACGCTGAATAAACTGGCTATCTCAGAATTTTGATCCGTTGACTTTGGGAAAATAATTAGCGTGGGAGGGGGCCTAGGTGCCCTCCAATTTTTTTGGTCACTTAAAAAGGGCACTAGAACTTTTCATTTCCGTTAGAATGAGCCCTCTTGCAACATTCTAAGACAACTGGGTCGATACGATCACCCCTGGAAAAAAAAAAAAAAAAAAACAAATAAACACGCATCCTTGATCTGCCTTCTGGCAAAAAATGCAAAATTCCACATTTTTGTAGATAGGAGCTCGAAATTTCTACCGTAGGGTTCTCTGATACGCTGAATCTGATGGTGTGATTTTCGTTAAGATTCTAGGAATTTTAAGGGGCGTTTCCCCCTATTTTCTAAAATAACGCAAATTTTCTCAGGCTCGTAACTTTTGATGGGTATGACTAAACTTGATGAAACTTATATATTTAAAACCAGCATTAAAATGCGATTCTTTTGATGTAGCTATTGGTATCAAAATTCCATTTTTTAGAGTTTTGGTTACTATTGAGCCGGGTCGCTCCTTACTACAGTTCGTTACCACGAACTGTTTGATATAGAATATATAGTGAAAACATAGATTTTCGAATTTGCATTAGAAAGCATTAAAAATTATAATACTAAATAGTATGTTTGAAGAGTTTGTAAGTACTTAAGAGTACTAAATATACTTAAGAGGACTTAAAAGCATAAAACTGAAGAGTGCACATAAAGAGTATTAAAGAGTATAAAGGGCATTAGGATTAATGAGTATTTAGAATTTGTTTATCTGTCATGCGATTGTTATAGAAGGCAGAGGCGTAGCACCAGTATTTTTATTGGGGTGGGGGCAAGAATTTTATTCGAGTGCTACTGAAGAAAGGTTACCATTTGACGAAGACGGTACTAGGTTAAATTCAAGATATTACACAATACAAAATAAACAATAAATAAACATTAAACAAACATAAAATTAAGTATTTGTGGTTAAGCTTTTACTAAGATTATCAGCAACGAGTTGCTGCAGGCGACAGTAGTATAATTTAAAAAAGCTTTTCCGTGCGCTTTACTCAGCAGGCTTCACCACTAGTGTTGCAGAAATTATCACCCCCTCCGCTTCCCCAATCTCCCATGCCTGCACAGGATGCTCTATCTCATGGTTGAACCAAGCACCATTATAACATCCCCCTGTATTGTGCTATTCAGTTGCACGCAATTTTGAACAGATTTTCACTGTAAGATTATATTTGTTGTGCTAAACTTTTACTATGGATGATTCATTGAAATATTATTTATGAATTTTTATTAAATGTACTTGGTAGTGGGTTGGCTGCTTTATATTATTAAATAGGATTGAAATAAGCGGGCTACACAAAGCGAAACCAAAAATACAGGATAGTTCCAAGTTTTATTACATATAATTCCAAGTCTAATATTACATTGTAACACAAATCTTATGATAATTCAAAATTAGACGAATGTAAATTTAAAATGAACCTAAAATGCACATAGACTTGGTACGAAAATTATAGTCGTCTATCTTTTCTCTTTGAATTGCCAACAGTGCAAGTGAAGATAATATTTGTTGCCCTGTGGTTTGGCGGCAGTACGTCTTCAACCATCGACAGCAAGAAAAGGATCTTTCACACGACGCAGAGTTCACAGGAATAGTGAAGTATATTTTACATAGATCAAATACTAGGGGAAACACACACTTTAAGCGTTTTTCAGCAAAAACCGATGCTGTTTCTAACCTCTACCTAAGTTCACTGGAACTTTACGTTTCTGGGGCAATTTAGAACCTCTAAAACAACACTTATTAGCTGACTTTGAGCTGTGAAAGCAATCATACAGTACCGGATGTCACCCATAACTTGCACTTCTGTTAAAAAAACTTATTTGATCTATTATCTTAATATCACTAAAATACTTAATATCAATAAAAATCTTTTATTTAATATTTATCTCTAATATCTTAAATATTCAATATCTTTTTTATTTAATTTCACGGGTTGAAACAAGATTGACGATTGGAAAAATGCACGGGATATATATAATTTGAGCTATATATTTGCATACTAGGGGGAGGGGGATAGTGGGTAAACTATAATGCAGGTACAGTAAAAAAGTGTTAACTACAGTTATTCTTCACATTCTGAAGTAGGTCTAAGAATTGCTTTTAACATATTTCCTTCTCAACCACCTCAATTCTATACTTATAAAAAATTTGTGGAGGGGAGTAATTTTCTCCCCTTTTTTCCTTTCTTTTTATTCTTTCTTATTTTGAAATCAAGGGATTGAGGGAAATCACGGAGGAAAATACCCCCTCCCCGTGACTGATGCCACTGGAACTAGCTTCAATAGCAACAAAAGCGTAATACCGTTCAATACTCGGGATTTTAAGTTCTTAGATCTCAGTAGGTCTAAATTCCTTTCGCACTGCCTAATGGGATAGCCTAGACCAAATATCAAATAATTGCGTAATCTAGCTTAAAACAGAAAATTAACATACCATAGTGTAATTCAGATATGAAAACTGTTGAACTTGTTACTCACTATAATGTATTTCAAGCACTAGACCTCCCAACAAGAGGGAAATTTTCCCTTGTTGATATTACACTGAGCTTGTGTAAAATGTGTATGACTTATTTAAAACGAACAGAAATTACTCCGTATATAAAATGGGTTGTCCCCTCCGCAATCCCTCGCTCTTTACGCTAGTTTGACTCTTTGCCACAATTCTACTTTTTAAAACAATTAAAAGCTTTAGCGTAAAGAGCGAGGGATTGCGGAGGGGCAACCCATTTTATATACGGAGTAATTTCTGTTCGTTTTAAGTTTTAATGTTGCTCCTTACTTTCAGCTAAAAAAATAGTTTTTTTTTAATTTAATTTACATTAAAAACGAGCTGGGATTAATTGAAAAAAATATCTGGTCGAAGTAAAGAGTGAATTTGAAGCTTAAAGCGAGTAATATTTAAAAGATACTCAATGAATTACAGTAATCTCTCCAAATTATTGGGAGTGGGCACTGTCCCCTCCTCCCCCAACAACTTCACTGACAGAAAGAACCTTAGTAGCAGACCCTGGGATATTAGGAGGATTCTGCCGAAAAGTGAATCTAACAAAAATCTTTATTCTGCATCAATATTAATATAAAAGAAAAATAAAAAAAATATATATAAGAAAGAAATTAGTAACACAAAAACCTTAAATGTCTAGGAAGTTGTCATATAATTTGTAAAACTTGAAGGTAGAATAAATTTTATAGTTAAAATCGTTGACGCTGCCCCCTCAGTCCCCCTAATGGCAAGGGTGTCATTTTCACTTCACTGAAAACAACATATATTTAAAGCAGTTTATTGTTTAAAATGGTTTCTATTGTTTTAATTAATTATATTGTTTTAAATGGTAAAGAATCTCGTATATTTATAGAACAGTCCCAAAAATACTAATTTAAAAATACTAGATGCAAAAATACTATTATAAAAAATACTAAAGATTATTTCAATCTTTAAGCCACTTAGCTAAGAATAATAGATGAAACGATAAAAAAAGTCGAGATGCTTTAAAAGACGATCAGAAAATTAACATTTGCAATTACCCATTAAATACATCTTTTGTAATTATATATTGATTTAGCTCTATGGATCTAGAGGTTAGAGAAGGTAGCCCTCTTGACATATACGGAATTATCTCTGTCGTAACTTAACTTCGTTATCAAAAAACGTTTGAAACTTTTTCACTTTCACCTTGGAGTGGAAAGGAGGGAATTTATTTTCATGTGTAAGGATACAGTATGATTTCCAAAAAAGTGATGCGAGTGTAAATTGAATGATGGATTAAATGAGTAGATAAAACCCAACTGAACAAAACCAAGATACAACCCATTCAATTAATTTCAATAATTAAGTGAAGGCCAAAAGTAACAATTTTAATAAAGAATCATTTGTGAGTGAAATAGTAAATAATATCATAAGGAATAATCCAACAGCTTAAAAAATAATTTAATAATTATAATTGATAGTTTAATAATAAATAATAATTGATAATAATTAATAATTTAATAAGTGAATCAGTTTTTTTTATTGTTTAGGCGCTCAACAGCCGTCAAAATAAAGCAAATCAAACAGTTCGTGGAAACGAACAAAAGAATTGTATTTTAATGTTGATTTTAAATATACAAGTTACATATTGTTTAGTCTTACCCATCAAAAGTTACGAGCCTAAGAAAATCTGCCTTATTTTAGAAAATAGGAGGAAATACGCCTTAAAAGTCATAAAATCTTAACAAAAATCACACCTTCAGCTACAGCGTATCATAGAGCCCTACAATAGAGTTTTCAAAACTCGTATTTGCAAAAATGTAGAATTTCGTATTTTTTTGCCAGAAGACAGATCATGGATGCGTGTTTATTTGTTTGTTTTTTCCCAGGGGTGATCTTATCTACACAGTGGTCCTAAAAGGTCATGAAAGGGCTTATTTTAACGTAAATTGAAAGTTCTAGTGCCCTTTTTAAGTGACTAAAAATTGGAAGGCACCTAAGCCCCCTCCCACGCCCATTTTTTCCCCAAAGTCACCAAATCAAAATTTTGGGATAGCCATGTTGTTCAGCTTAGTTGAAAACCTAATAACTATGTCTTTTGGGAAGACTTAATCCCCCACAGTCCTCAGGGGAGGGGCGGCAAGTTACAAACTTTGAAGATCCCCTCATATAGGTAATAAAAATACACAAATATAGAAGTTCGTTACGTAAGTTAATTTGTAAGGTACGTATGTTTATTACTAACAAAAACGTTCGTACAAAAAAAATAAAAAATCTAGTTGCATTTTTAAGTAAATGAAAATTGGAGGTCAACTAGGCCTCCTTCCCCACCCCTTGTCTTATCAAAATTGTCCGATAAAAACTATAAGAAAGCCATTTAGCAAAAAAAATAATAATACGCAAATTTTGTTTTAATTATTCATGTGTGGTGAGCCAAAATCAAAACATGCATTTATTCAAAAACATTCAAAAATTAAATAAAAAAACTATTTTTTTTATATGACAAGTAAGGAGCAACATTAAAACTTAAAACCAACAGAAATTATTTCGTATATGAAAGGGGTTCTCCCCTCCGCAACGCCTCGCTCTTTACGATAATTTTTTTTATAGTTTTAACAAGTAGAGTTATGACAAAGAGTCAAACTTTAGCGTAAAGAGCTGGGCGTTGCGGAGGGGAGAACCCCTTTCATATACGGAATAATTTCTTTTTGTTTTAAGTTTTAATGTCACTCCTTACTTGCAGTTAAAAAAAACTTTTTTATTTATTTAATGAATATAAGAAACACTAGCTTGGTCAACATGGTTCCATCATTTATTTGCTTCTTCCCTGTAGATGATACAAACCGTAAATAAAGGACGAAACATACTTTTCTTGACTTTCTCCTTTTAGGAGCTGAGCTACGAATATTCAGTAATAAACAAACTCCCTTACTTTTGGCGGTCACTTTTGCTATTTAATTAGTCTCCTCACCCATTCTTGATGGAAAAGTTGTCTGAAAAATATATTTTAAAAAAATATATCATGTTAACAAGGCTTTTTGGAAGCTGTTCTCAGTTCTTTGTTAAATATTTAATGTTCAGATGGTAGTTTCTTCTTAATATACAAAAAACATATACAATGATCCATAATATACTAATTTTATTGATATATATTGATACAAAATTTAGAATATAAAATAATAAATAGTAACCCCATTACCCATTCCCAAAACCTAATTTCCAATTTTCTTGTCAAACCCTCTTCCTTTCTTTCTCTAATAGTATCTGAAAGTTTCAAACCATTCCCCAAACCGTTGCCAATATATTGTAGACATACTATTTCAAATGCCAGAATACACTTAGCATCTTTAAAGCAGTTCCCCTCCCTTCAATTCAAAAGTATAAATACACTTGACCCTCGAAAACTCCCTCGAATTTTCAAGTTGATATCTTAAGATTCGTTTTTTCAGTTTACTCTTGGAAAACACTAGGAATCTTGGCATAGCAAACAATCCATAAAAGCTTGCTGGAAGTACAGCTAATCATGAAAAAAAAATCATTTGCGAATCTCATGGACCCCTGAGCCGTCTCCTAACTTTCTGTGACCATTCTTTCTTGCGAAATGGTCACAGCAAAAATAATACAGAGAAGCCACATTGCTCTTTACTTCGGCAGAGCTACTGCGCTGCATATGGTAGATAAAGTGAAACAAGCAAATTGAAGCTAATTTCAAGTATTTGCGATATTCCTTATGTTCAGTCTGAAGTTCAAGAAGATTCAACACCCTTAAAATCAAATTTTCTCAGCTATTTTAAAGTCAAACAGTTTCTGGTAACGAACTGTAAGTAAGGAGTGACCCGGCTCAATAGTAACCGAAGCACCAAAAAACTGAACTTTGATAACAATAGACATATCAAAAGAATCAGTTGTTTATGGTGATTTCAAATATATAAGTTTTATCAAGTTTAGTCTTACTCATCAAAACTTACAAACCCGAGAAAATTTTCCTTATTTTCGAAAAAGGAGGAAACACCCCCTAAAGGTCATTGAATCTTAATGAAAATCATTCCATCAGATTTATCAAATCAGAAAAGCCTACTGTAGAATTTTCAAGCTCCTATCTGCAAAATGTGGAATTTTGTTAATTTTTGCCAGAAGAAAGATCACGGATTCGAAGTATCGCCCCAGTGGTTCTAGCATATTGCAAGGGGGCTCACTAGAACGGAAACTAAAAGATCTAGTGCTTTTTTTAAGTAACCAAAAAGCTGGAGGGCAACTCGGCTTTCTCCAATCTCAATTTTCCCAAAGTTACACTATTAAAATTTTGAGATAGCCATTTTGTTTAAAATAGTCGAAAAAGCTAATAACCACGTATTTAAGGATGAATTAATTCCCCACAGCCCTGGGGGAAGGACTGCATGTTATGAAATTTGCCCATTGTTCACATATTGTATAGGTTATTGCAAAGTTTACAGACGTTTTCGGAGGGAGATTTTTTCTGGTAGAAGGGTTCAGGGGAGGGGGTTACGTCGGAGGATCTGTCGATGGAGGGATTTTCCATGAAGGAGGGCCGGATTTGACAGCATTACTTAAAACAGATCAGAAATTAAACAAAAAACAAGTTTTTTCAACTGAAAGTAAGGAGCAGAATTAAAACTTAAAACGAACAGAAATTATGACGTATATGAAGGGGCTCACCTCCTCGTCAATACCTCCGCTCTTTATGCTAAAGTTTCTTTTAGTACTTTCAAAAGAGCCATTTATTCTAATTTAACGGCATTTCTGATTCGGCCATTCTTAAAGAATTGGAACAAAATTTGAACTTTGAACTTTGAAAATTTGAAAAAAGGACTGCAGTGACCCATGTGAACGAGTTTTGGACTCATCCAGCGTCTACTGTGGCTTTTGAGGGACGGGAAAGTGTTTCTTCTCAAATATGTACAATGATCATTAGGCTTTGTAATTCGACTCATTGTTGACAGTGTCTTTCTAAAATCTGGAATTTGCTATTTTGTCTCTCAATTATTTAAAGGATATCATTTCTGATTTGTATTCTATATTACAGTTCTCTCTAAAGTTTTGCTCCTATTCAGTATATAGGTACTTAGATCCAAAGCTTTAAATTGGAATGAAAGTTCTATGCATAAGTTTGTCTGTGTTATTTAGAATTCAAATTTATGCTGTTCTTGCCAGATAAATACATTGTGTTCCCTTTGGTCTATGGTATGCGGCATTAGGATTTGTTGAATGTATAAATTCTCTCTAGGAAGATATTTTACTAGGATGTCAAGGACAAGTTGCAAATTAGTTTGAGCTGGAAGACTTAAATGCACATTAGAAGCTACACAATAGTTTTTTTGACCAATCTAAGCTCCTATCAAGTTTTGCAGATGAATGTGAAAAGGATGTGGAAACTCTGGCGTCAACTCAACAAAACATAGAGGAAAAAAGGACAATTTTAAATGTAAGAAGAGTAGAGGAGGGTGTTATTTTGTTGTTTTTCTTGAATTCCTTTGTGAAAGTACCTGGAATTTGTATTTTCAATGAGAGTTTGTAAAAAAGATGTTTTCATAGTCTGAGACAGGGGGATATAGGGCAGAGTAAATGCCATCTTCCCCCTTCCAATTCATATCCCTGTATGAAAACTGATAAGAGAACAGGTTGAAACTTGTTTCCGAGGAAAGAAAATTTTTGGTGCTAACGAAAAAATCATAAAAACACTAAAAACTGTAGTTTAAGCAACCCGGCAATCATGCAATCCAAAAAAATAAATATAAGTGTCAAGTGTGTCTAATTCGAACCCTTGTGATAGATAAGGAATAAAAAGAAATTCTAATGTTTGGCGTACCGACCTAACTTGAACCTGTTTTGTAAATGATAAAGATTAGCTTAAGAAATGGTATAGTTTAGTATACACTGAGCACTGAATGGCCATGGGAACGAAAAAAACATAGGGAAAAAAGCGAAGAAAATGAAGAAACAATTAAAAAATCAAATACGCAATTGATCAAAACAATTAAAACAAGAAAAATACCCAAACGCATCCGAAAACCACCAACAAGAAAAAATCACTAATATAAATGAAATCATCATTAAACATCCTAACAGTGGGTTGTGCTCGCACGAATAAATTGCATCTGATTCCTAATACTAACAAAATAAAATAAAACAGTTCGCTACCGCTTTGATAACTTTCAGTTGATCCAAATACACTTTGAGTTTGTATTCTAGTCGAGTTTCTAGTTTTGTTTGTAAAAACTACCCTACCAGAGAAAATTTTAGTTTTGATTCTTATCAACTCTATGTATGAGTTTCACACAGGTTAGGCGAGGGGAGCAAGCGATATCTGGATTTGTGTTTTTTACTAAGATTGGATTGGGAACATTTCTCAGTTCACTATTTTCTTTAATTTTTAATTTATTTTAGTTTCCCAAAGTAAAAGTAGGATATTCCCAGCATCTAGCCTACCCCTCCTCTTCCCTCTCATTGTATGTGACTGCATGATAAATCACTAAAGTATCTCCCATTATAAGCTTCTCATGAACCACCGCACTCAAATCGAGAACACTAAGTCATTATATTCAATACATATATCAAAACTCAAGTAATGGATAGTCCAATGCATGGTTCAAAATTGTTTTCACAGACCAATATTTAACCGACCTCTAACTGAGGACGTTAGATTTTTTTAAGTAATATTCAAGTAATCACCTGTTTTAGTATCCAAAAAGCAATCTTTCAGTTTCCTGTTTCATCTTCAGTTTCATCTTTCAATTAAGTCTTCCAATACACATTTTATAACACCAAACGAATTACCATATACACTTACCGAATATGCTATTTCCATAAAGTGGGCTACCAAAATATGGAGTCAGGTTTGTCTATCTGTTTGAAAAAAAAAGGGAAAAAAGTAAGCTGCCAAGCTATTGAAACTAACAGAAAAATACTAAGAAAGTAAATCGAGTAAGAGAAGCAAAGAACAGGGGCTTAGTTTCATAATTGGTTCCGAACGCAATGGAACATACAGATAATATGAAGAAAATTATTACATCTAGTGTAACGACCAGTCGTTTGAAAATAAGGTGCTTAGCTTGTACGATTGTCAGCGTTTCCACTTTCCCTCCGAAAATAATGGTTTTTGGGTAGCTCAAGGGTAAACTCTTTTATTTAGTGTCTTGAAGAATTTCGGTGATTTTCGTAAGTCTTCTGAATTTTGTAAATTTTTGGCAAATGAGAATAAAGAAAAGCACATAGTTTACTATCTTTTGCACTGTATAGTATCGAAAACACATTATTTTGAGTGTTAGCCTATGCTGGTTAGAGACCTTACTCTGTAGTTCTAGTACCCTTTCTAAGAATCAAAAGGGATCAGAGGGTGAAAAGACCCCCTCCCACGTCCTTTTTCTGCCAAAGATCGATAAAAAATCTAAATATCCATTTTACACAAAATAATCCAAAGGTGAAATGCCTTCAGAATTGACATAAACCCTCATAGCCCCTTGGGCAAGGACTGTATGCTGTGTAACTTGCCCATTGCGAAAATTAACTTTTTTTTAAATTTAGTATATTTGATCTTGGGCCTCCATGACGACTTAGGGTACTAAGATGAAACTTTAAGGAAATGTTAAGAGTTATGTCAGTCAACAGCCGAGTATATTATGTGCATGCTCGTTGTCAAAAGGGCTTATCAGAATTATATAAGGAATGCTTGAGGGTATTAAGTTGACATTTTAAGATATTAAATAAAAAAAATAAGTTTTTAAACTGTCTTAAAACAAAGTTTTTTTACTGTCTTAAAAGTAGAGTTGAGAGAAAGAGTCAAACTTTAGCGTAAAGAGCGGGGCATTGATGAGGAAGCAGCCCCTTTTATATACGAAGTAATTTCTATTCGTTTTAAGTTTTAACTTCGCTCCTTACTTTCAGTTGAAAAAACTTGTTTTTTTTTATATTTAATTTCTGAACGTTTTTGAATCAATGCATGTTTTGATTTTGGTTCTCCGCAGAGGAATAATTAAAACGTAACTTGCATATTTTTTTTTTTTTTGGCTAAATGGCTTTCTCATAATTTTGATTGAATGATTTTGAGACAAAAGGAGCGAGGGAGGAGGTCTAGTTGCCCTCCGATTTTTTGGTTACTTAAAAAGGCAACTAGAACTTTTAATTTTTTACGGATGTTTTATAAGCATAAGGTATACGTAAATTACAAATTAGCTTACGTAACGAACTTTTGTATTCCCATGTTTTTATTACGTATATGAGAGGGTTCACCCTCTCGTCAGTACCTCGCTCTTTAAACTAAGGTATAAATTTTGTCCCAATTCCTTAAGAATGACCCCTGAATCACAAAACCCGTAGAATAAATAATTGACATTACTAAAAATACTTTAGCGTAAAGAGCGAGGTAGTTAAAGAAGGTGAGCAACTTATATACGTAATAATTTCTGTTCTTTTTCAGTTTTAATGCTGATCCTTAATTCCAGTTGAAAAAAACTTTTTCATATTTATTTTTTCATTGTCTTTTTTTAAGATAATGCTAGAAAATCCTGCGCTTCCTTCATGGAAATTTTCTTCCACCCTTGACAAATTCCTCGATGGAAAGTTCCACCAACATATCCTCCTTTTCTCAACCCCTCCCTCAACCAAAAAATCCCCCTGGAAACGTCTGTAGACTTCCCAATAGTCATTACTGTGTGTAAGCACCGGTCAAAATTTGCAACTTGTAGCCCCTCCCACGGAGACTCTGGGGGAGTAAGTCGTCCCCAAAGACATAGTTATAAGGTTGTTCGACTACGTTGAATAAAATGGCTATCTCATAATTTTGATCGGGTGAATTTGGGAAAATAATTAGCGTGGGGAGGGCCTAGGTGCCCTCCAATTTTTTGGTCACTTAAAAAGGGCACTAAAAATTTTCATTTCCGTTAGAATGAGCCCTCTCGCATTATTTTAGGACCAATGGGTCGAAGCGATTACCCCTTGGAAAAAAAAAACAACAAATAAACACGCATCGTTCTGGCACAAAATACAAAATTTCACATTTTTGTAGATAGGAGCTTGTAACTCCTACAATAGGGTTCTCTGATACGCTGAATATGATGGAGCGATTTTCGCTATTGATTCTATGACTTTTAGGGGGTGTTTCCCCCTAGTTTCTAAAATAAGGCAAATTTTCTCAGGTTCGTAACTTTTGATGACAAAAACTAAACTTGATGAAACTTATATGTTTAAAATCAGCATTAAAATACTATTCTTTTGATGTAGCTATTGATATCCAAATTCCATTTTTTAGAGTTTTGGTTATTTTTGAGCCGGGTGACAGTTCGTTACCACGAACTGTTTGATTTTGAAGAGAAATTGGGAGCAACAAAACCCATTTGTCCTTTTTAAAAGCCCCGTTCCTTCAACACTGATGAAATTTTTTAAAATAAATTTGCTCAAAATAGTTGAAAAGTCTAATAGCTATCAACTAGGAGTTCAATGCGCCCCATGGCTCAGGGGTAAGGATTATAAATTATTCAATGTGCTCATTGTTCTTATGTTGGATTAATTACTAGATAAATGGGGAACATTTTATTGTGTGTGTGTCTGAAATCGCCAAGGGTATTAAGGTGAATCTTTGCAATAAATTGAGGGGTATACTAAACTAAATCAAAATAAAATATGTGCCTCTAGCTTATTTAAAAGGCGGATTTGCAATATGTTAAGAATGGCTGAGGGTATTAAGTTGGAAACTTTAGAACATGCTAGTTTAGTTGTGCAAGGTTGTCAGAGGACAATCTGCCACCCTCCCATGCCCTTTTGTATACCCTTCTCCCGAAGACATCCTATCAGAATTATAAAATAGCTTTCTTGTTTAAAATAGTCTAATTGTCAAATAACTTTGCCTACAAGCAAGCGTAAGCCCTCACAGCCGATGGGGTAGCAGAAAATATTATAAACATTTTCTTTCATATTTACACTGCTGGAAAAACACAGTGAAATAATATCTTGAATTGCTGATATTCTCAGGAATTAATATTATTATATATTAAATATTTAATTTAATATAATTAAATATTATATTGAAAGAACATTAGTTCTTTCCAGTCATCTTGATTATTATAATGATTTATTTTTTATTTATCGTCAATATTTCAAAAGAAATTAAGAGTACTTTTCAAAATATATATAGTTTTCAATGAAATGCGAATGTCGCAACAGACTTTAGTACTTTTACAGTAAGAAAAGGGGTAAGCAGGTGGTAGCTAAACTCTATTTTTCAGTAAATTTTGCTTATGCTAGGTTAGATTTGAATATTAAATTTTATTTGAAGATTTATTTACGGATTTATATTAGTATCTTTCATCTTTATGTTTGATATGATCATTTGTTTTGATTACTGTTCGCTTTTGGTTTCATTTATTCTTTAACCCTTTTTGTCACAGTTTCCTTACCCAGGGAAAAGCTCTAGATGTCCCATATCAGATTTAAAAACGAAACTGGACTGATTATTTGGCTAATAGTTAAAGAATAAAATTTGGCACGAGATTACGACTAAACAGTCCGATTTCGGATTTTGATTATCGGAAGAGGAGTTGGAGTATTGTCGGGCCGACAAGAGCAATTTTAGGCGGTAAAATTTGGTAAAATTTGGCACGAGATTACGAATAAATGGTCTGATTTCAGATTTTGATTATCGGAAGAGGAGCTGGAGTATTGTCGGGCCGACAAGAGCAAAATCGCGGGGAAGACGCACGACACGACAGTCAGTGCTTGATCAGATTAACGCAAAACTCGGCTTATTGCCACAAGTGATGACTGACGTGAGCTTCATAAAAGGACAGTTGATACAAATAATGCAGAAAACCAAAGGCTTAGTCAAGAACTTGTAGTAACGAGGAAAGAGCTTAGTGAAGCAAACCGCCGTATTCGGTATACAGAAACCGAAGCGAAGAGAACAAACTTGATTATTTACAACTTAGGACAGAGAGACCCACCACTACCTACGCTTAAAGAAGAAGTGTTGTTGTATCTGAATACCCGAATTTCGTCTTTGGAGCTCCATAGTAGCGAGATAAAGGATGTTTTCCGGATGAGGTCAGGAGCAAGTTTGCTGAAACTACAGTGCGCAGACACCCGAAACTTTATTCTGAAAAGCGGCCGTAAGTTTCGGAATGACGGAGTGTCTGTGACCCCGGACTACACATTGGAGGGAAGAAATGCGCGAAGCCAATTAAAAATAGTCATGAACCAAGCAATTGAAGATGGAAAACCCGTCAGATTATGGGGAACAAAACTTTTTGTCAATGGAACTCTCTCGGTTTATGATGAAGAGAGTAAAAATTTGAAAGAGGTCACCCGAAAAATACAACTAGGCCTATGTCCCCCCGTGGTTGAAGTGACTCTAAGAGCTCAATGGATAGTGCCTCCTTGGCCCAGACAGTAGTAAACGCAGCAATCACCACCGTAATTCACCAGGACTAGTGCTGGTATCTAGTGCAGAACTAGTAATTCACCACTAGTGCTAATTAACTGCTGGACAATCAGGGCTGAACCCGAGGCCTAAGCCCGCCAGGAAAGCAGATCGGATGATCAGCCCGGAAGAACGCAATAGGCTGATAATCGTGCACAAACACAACAGAGAGAGCCAATTTGAAACGTGCCCGAAAACAGAGGAGGTCCGATACACGAAGGCCCCAATGTCAGAAGAGGCAGAAGCACAGTAGATTACTACAGGATCAATTATCCGGACCCAACCAGGGACCAGTACAATGAAAATATGAAAGAATCGAACAAGTGTGCTGGCGGCCATGCCCAAACTATGAAAATGATCATATGGAACGTCCAAGGGCTAAAAAACAAATATAAGCAAGTATCGAAAAACGTGAGTGCATTTGACGTTGTCTGTTTAGCGGAAACTTGGCATGACCCCAACAAAACGCTACAGTTTGACAGATTTTATGTAGAAAAAGTGTCAAGAAGAGAGTCGTCAAACAGAAGATATTACGGGGTGCTATTGTCCTGCTAAAGTGTAAAAGTGTGTCGAAATACCAGAGATTAAGTAGCAAGTCGGAAAATATAATTTGGGTCAAAGTTCTTTTTTCTGACAGACAGTAGATAGTGATCGGATCAGTTTACTTACCACCAAAGAACAGTTCATACACAAATGAAGATACTTGGGATATTCTGGAAAAAGAAATCAAAGAAATGACATTTGAATACCATGACCAGAGTTTAACATTATTGGGAAACTTTAAAGCGTACACCAGCGTGAAAAAAAAGTAGTGGATACTGTGATTTGTGAGGAAGTGGTTTCAGCTCCGAAGGCTTACGGAATTACAAGAAGTGCCATGGATTAAGGTAGGAAGTTGAATATTTGGGGGAAAAGGCTTTTGGATCTTTGTGGAGAAAATGGGCTAGTTATAGGGAATGGGAGGTTTGGGGAAAATAAGGGTAAGGGGGACTTTACGTGTTTTACGAGTGCGAAAGGGAGTGTTATTGAATATGTACTGGTGGGCGTTTCCCTCGCAATGGATGTTAGAAGTGTAGAAGTTCTCCCCTATGTAGGTTCAGACTATTTCCCAGTTTAATAGAAATCTTGAAAAAGTTTCCGAAGAATGTTCTACAAACACAGCATAGAAGAAATTTCCAGAGAAAAGAAATTTTAAAAAGAGAAATATTGAAATCAGAAATACACAAAATGGAAGAAATATTACTTGATAGGAAGGTTCAAGAAGAACTGAAGGTCTTGAAAGAAGGTAAATTACCAGTCGATCAGATGATCGACGGGCTAAACGGAATTATTCATGAAAGTGTCCCCTGAGAGCGAGCGAAGGGAATTTTTTTATGATGAATATTTAGCAAGGAAAAAAGAATAGATGCAAATAGTAGAAAAAGTGAAGGCCCTCAAAGAGAGCCCCCTAAAAGTGACAGTAGTTCTCCAGATGAAAGCTATCCGGCGAGATTATAAACAGTTATTGAGACAGAAAAAAAAAGAGAAGCAGAAATAAGGGATATAAAACAATCATCGGAGAGTTTTAAAATGAATGACATGAATTTATTTTGGAGGAAAATTCAAGACCCTGAGAAAAGAAAACCTACCCAACAAAAATTCCTGGAACCGGAAACATGGCCACCATATTTTGAAATAGGAATCGATACAGCTCCTCTTGGAGTGCTAAATTCTATCTCGACAGAGGGAACTTGTTTCCCGCTCCAAGAGCATGACAACATGTTTGCTGGAGGATACAGCGGAGGAGGAAATAAAAACATTTTGAAGAATCAGAAAGGGGGCACACCGCCGGGGCTGGATAGAATCCCTATTATGGTTTATAAGAAGTTCGCACTACCATTCGTTCCCATAATGGTCCTCATCTTCAATGCAATTCTTAGCAAATGTTAATGGCCCGAAGTATGGAAGACGTCAGTAATTTTGGCGCTTTTCAAAAAGAGAAATGCAGAGGAACACTCCAACTATAGATCCATATCCGTAATACCAACGATGAGTAAAATATTAGAAAAAATTATTGATGTGAGACTGTCAGAATGGCTTGAAGTGCAAAAAAAAAATTAAAGCAGAGCAAGGAGGCTTCCAGGCCGGATACAATGCAGCAGACAGAATGTTTGTACTGCATGCCCCTTCTGAAGAATATGGAAGAGGAACAAATAAATTTTACGTGGCTTTCGTTAGCGCGGATAGGGAATTACTGATAATGGAATTAATTAGAATTGGACTACCAGGTCATTTTGCACAGCTGGTAGCTAATATGTATGGAAGTACAAAAGCAGTCGTTAGAGTTTTTGGAAAAGGAGTTTCAAGGATATTTTAACAGACAATAGGTGTGAAACAAGGAAGTGCCCTGTCACCTTGGCTATTCTGAATATTCGTAAGCGACATTGTAGAATTCTTGGGGGAAAAATGGGCCCCAGCCACTAAGCTCGGCAACAGAACGATTTCGGCTCTGCTGTTCACCGACGACATGGCAGTAGTGTCGACAACAGCTAGTGAACTAAAAATTTTAATTGACCTGATGGCAGAATACCTTGAATCGAAGAAACTACGTCTAAATCTCAAGAAGACGGAGATAATGATCTTTAATAAAGGAGGAAGAAGGAATCCAGTTGAGAACAAGAAATTTCGGTTCAAAGGACAGCAGATTAAGGTAGTGGATAAGGCGAAATATATGGGATTTACCTTGACACCTAACTGCAGTTAGAAGGAACATGTAAGCGAAATGTCAAAGCGAGGAACAACAACAGTGGGTGCAATATTACGTAATGACCTAGTGAAAAAGTCGAAGTCATTAAAAATGTTTAAGCAAATATTTGATTCGAAAATTAAACCGGCAATCCATTACGGAGCTGAGCTATGGGGCCTGGAGGTCGCGAAGAAGCTAGAATCAGTCCAGTTTAGATACTACAAAAGATTTTTCGGGCTGCACGAGACAACGCATAACCAGCTAATCAAAGGAGATTTTGGCATCTTCTCACTGAAACTACACCGGCTTTATCAGGTATTTAAGTTTTGGCTGATATTAACCCAACTTCCCGAGGACCGACTGACTAAACAAGCTTAAAATTATTTGCTTCGGATTAATAGGAAAACTACTTGGACTCAACAAATCAAGAAATCTTTTGACAAATTAGGCCTCTCCTATTTGTGGATGGAAGGACAAGGACCCGGAAAAACACAATGCCTTACAGAAATTATGCAGAGATTGAAAGACCAAGAGATACAAGAGTGGGTTTGTTTAGTACGTTCGTCGGAAACACTGAAAGATTATTGTAAAGTAAAAGAGATTTTTGGGGAAGAATATCATTTTAAGTTAAATTTACCTGTTAAATATTTAAAATCATGGATCTAGTTGAGGGGAAATTGCCTTCCAGTACCAAGGGAACAGAGATTAAAAAAAATAAGGGTACAAACGGCAAGTGTGGGTATTGCAGAAAAAAGGATAAAAATTTAGCCCATTTCCTCATGGAGTGCCAGGAGCTTGAAAGTCTTAGGGATGAAATTTGGGGGGACCATCGGTTGGTGCTACTTTCTGATATCCTGAGGTCTCAGTCGAGACCGAGTGAATGAAAATAAGTACTGTTTTATATTGAGTGTGTGTTCTGTGCAGCGTTGTATCATTAAACCATGTTGTGTATGGCCGTAGGGCTTAAATAAACTTTTTTTCTTTCTTTCTTTCTTTTTTATTCAAAAACCCGTAAGATTCTGTGACTTCGTAGATTTGCGCTCCAAACTGTCTAATATTCAAAATGTAAGTGCTACAGCTTTTATCAAAATTAGGTCAAATTTCAGTTTTTTGTGGTTTTTTAAAGTTGAACTCCAATTCTGTGCCAGGAAATGGACATACCAGGCATATTTATGCCAGCTCTGCCGCAGTTCCATAACAATATTTCTATAAAAAACTACTTAATTTTTTGTTCTTTACGTGCAGAATTGTTTGGCGGCACTTGTTTTTGGAAATAAAATCGAACAGTTTGTGGTAACGAACTGTAGATACATAAAAAAAATTGAAGTTTTATGCTGATTTTAAATATGTAAGTTTTATCAAATCTAGTCTAGTTCTCTATCTAAAGTTCTACTTTTTAAAACAATAGAAACCTTAAGCGAAAAGAGCGAGGCGTTGAAGAGGGGACAACCCCTTTCATATACGGAGTAATTTCTTTTCGTTTATAGTTTTAATGTCGCTCCTTACTTACAAGTTAAAAAAATTTGTTTTTTATATATTTAATCCAATACAGAGCTCACTGTCCTTGTCTGAGGACAATGTTACTCGCCTTCCAGTTTTCATCCAATTTCGGCAGTTTTTGGTTCTGATATTTTTAGCGGATGCTTCTTTGTGTTTTGTTGTTTTTTTGTTCATTTTCATGTGTTTTTCTTTCCTGTCTTAGTAAAGACCTTTTAGACCTTTTTGCGGTTCATATGGCATGCAGTCAACAACTATGGTGTGCAGATAATGTCTAAGCTTTCCTAATTGTCAAGCTCGGATCATACAGAGGAGGATTGAAAACCGTCAAACATGCCAAACAAGAGTGATGACATTGAAATATCATCAGAAAGTTTTGAGGAAAAAGAAGTTGTACCCAACGCCACGTCAGCTTCAAACCCAAAGCATAGTTGATCGATCTGGGAAAACGCTACGTTTAAAAAGATGTCCATAGTAGTATGGCCAAGAAAGATTTAAACCGGCCCATAGCCGCTATTTATGTCTTCCTAAATGGTTTAAGATCACGAAGAGGTTTAACGGTGATTCACAGATGTTATTAGGTGGTATTAGCCCAATATTATTGTGCTACACACACAGGACCTGTGTTCATTTTGTTGCTGGCAAGCAGAGGAATTTTCCGCTATTTTCAGGAACAAGGAGCAAAGGGTTATAGTGATCCTGTGTTGATTTTTCAGGAGCAAAGGATTCCCGTTATACAATGGTATGTTACTTTTCTAATGGGACCGGGTAATTTTCTATTGCTCTCTGGAAAATAAAACAAAAATCTCGAACCAGCATTCTCATAAGTCTATACCAAAGATACCAAAGGTAAGATACCAAAAGGTAAGACTCTATTACCCCTCTCACTCCACCAAAAAAGGGATGAAATTATACTAAAATAGACTAACTTTATGAAATTAACAAAAAAAACCTGTTCTCCTTGCTATTGTATAGTTTCATCGCGGATAAATGAATCTAATTTTTTTGCAAAATATACACTTTTACTGTCAGCTTTAAAGCACTTATTCTTTACTCGTTACCTATTCAGACAGCTCAACATAGGTTAGCCATCTGTCCTCCTCTTTGTGCTAGCTCTTAATCACCATGAATAGCGCAATACTACCTGGGTTAAACCTTTTCCATAAGTAGGTATATTGGGCTGAAGCTTAATTTTCGCGTGCGCTGGACGTACACCCTAGCTCTGCTCAATTAGATAGGGGTTCATTTATACTTCCTTTGTCTACTAAAGTGTCTTTCAAATTTTATCAGGAAAGCAATTTGTATACATTTTGAAACGAATAAGTTTTTAAGTCAATCATTTTAGAGAAAAAAACGTATTCGCTTCTTGTGAAGGTTAAGAGCTGATGGTTAAATTGATCGAATTTTTAGCGAAGATTCCACGGGGGGAACTGAACACGCCTTTTTTTATTATACCAGTCGTGCTCCCTCCCCTAATATAGGGTATATTCAATCATTCTGGAACCCATATTTTTTTATTATGCTTGGCTTATAACACTCGAATTTAAAAACATAAACCAGGAGACAACTAAAAATTTAGTCTATATTTCAGAATGTTTGATTATGCGTCTGGCGCGTGGGCTATTAGAAGTAAATTTAACTAGAGAAATGTTGAAATTAGGCTCCAGTTTTTTTAAGAACACTAAAACTTTATTTTTTATTATCAGAATTTTGATGATACGGTTGGGGACATGGGTAGAGATGCGTGGGCTATTAGAATCAAATTTAACCGGGTACATGCTAAAATTAGGCTAAAGTTTTTGGAAAAACAAAAAATAATATTATCAAAAAAATTTGATAATACGCTCGGCCTTGGGGACATTATAAAATTAAGCTCAAGTAGTTTGGAAAAGCTGAAAAAAATTATTCTTTATTATAAGAATTTTTATCATACGTTTAATATGCGGGATACTAGAAGAAAATTTAACAAGAAACTATGATCTCATAGGAAAACTATTTAAAAGAGCTAAAATTTATTTTATTTAAGGCTAATGCCCTCCTCATTTTTGAGGATATTTGGTGAACCTCATTTCCCATATTTGGTAAGAATGCCACCTCTTCAGCAATGAACCACGGGTAAACGTGGTCGTCATTCAAGATGTGGTTGCTGGCGCTAGTATGAGTAAAAATTTTTGACAAACCGTTGATATTTCTCGAAAAGCTTAATATATTACCAGTAAAAACCTTAATGTTTTATGCACGATAGAGTTTTGAAAAAAGTATTAGGATGTTAGGAGCCCATGTTTGCTATCCCTGAAGGGAGGTTTGATGGTATTGCCCATTTAACAATAGGTTTCTTTTCAGTATAAAAATGAGGAACATACTAGGGGCTCTCGGTAGTTTTGAGTGGCTTTAAGGAGCCCCTAGCCTCCAAAGAAACAGACTTTTCATAGTACTTCAGCGGTAAAAAAAAATATTTAATAGGAGATAAATCTTTCGGTCTATTAGAACATCGATGGTATTGCCCATTCTAAAAAATAGGTTTCTTTTCAGCTTGATAATTAGGAAAATACCGGAGCCCAGTCAATTGTTTTGAGGGGCTTTGATGAGCTCCTAGCCTCCAAAGAACTAGATTTTTCATCATACTTTAACCGTAAAAAGTAAATTTTATCGGAGATTAATTTGTCAGAATATTAGAACACTGAGGGTCCAAGACTGAACTACAGACTAATAAAAACAATAAATTAGTTTGATGCTACTGCTTGCGCCTCCTTATCCTCAAGAAATAGTTTTTTCGCCACAATAAAAATAATGCCTTCTGTTAGCGATTAGCAGGGTTTATACTTGAAAAGGAACATTGTTTGGAGAGGGGGACTTGAGGGTAGGGTCAAATAAGGTTTATTTTTCGTCACTGCTAAAGTAACGCATTCTTTTCGCGTTAATAAATCGCCCTGAACGATGCTGCTTTTGCCGGTCCTAAAAGAAATAACTAAAGTAACGCGTTCTTTTCAGGTTAATAAAGGGATAGTTGGGGATCCTGTCTGTAAGTTCTGAAGGGCTTCAGGAGTGACCGGTACTCACATTAATAATATATTCCTTATTTGGATTAATAATACATTTTCCTTTTCGGCTTAATACCTTTTTACAGCTTAAAATCAAACGTTTTTCAAACGACTAACGATTTTTATTCTTTTTTCATGCCACCATTGATCATCCTGCAGAGCTGACCGAAAGTGATTATGCCTGGTTCGACCAACTATTCACTGATATTTATGGCGAAGAGGCTGCAACAGTGGGCCCTATAAGAACCATCCCCTCGATATAGTTTTCAAGGATCATAATTTCAGTGGGAAGGGGGGACTTTTTAACAGCTGAAGAATAGAGGAGTCATTCTCTTTCAACACTAACTTTACTGGTGATTTCAGTCCAAAAATATACACTGCTACAACACTTTAATTTTCTCAGTACTCCAAAGAAATTTAACTCGTTACTGTCATGACAATACACGCATATATATCCAATAGTGTAACCATTGTATACCTAATAGTGTAACCACTGTATACCTAATAGTGTAACCAATAGTGTAACCTAACCTGTTCCTTAATTCAAATATTTCCCTATGTCGAACTTTAGTGCCACTACAATGCTATTCTGTACACACGCCCTCTTGGAATATTTCGCATTCATTTTTTGAGAAATGAGTTGCAGATATTTATTCTTCCAATGCAAAAATAACACTGAAGAGAGTCATTAGATCCAACCAATTACGCGAGAATGTGTCACATTGAATAAATTTAACAAGTCACGCTAATCCTATTATGCAGCAAATACCTGCATCTTGAGGAAAAATAAAAACACCTGCGTCTTGAGGTAATCGCCGTTATACTTGTTCTTGATCTTAAACCATTGCGGAAGAAAAGATTACAGGCTATGGACCAATTTAAACCTATCTTGGCCATAAATAATGACGAAGACCAGCACAAAACAAATATATATATATATATATATATATATATATATATATATATATATATATATATATATATATACGTTCTGATACTGTAGGGAGCCCGCCCCCCTTGATTCAGTTACACTGGCAATTGAGAAAAAAACTTTCACTACATTACCATACGTCTCGAAACTCAGCGACAAACTTGGTAAAATTTAAAAAAAAACATAATCTTTATGTTTCTTTCAAATATAAACAAAAAGTTGAACATTTTTTCAACTCGGGAATGAATAAAACAGACCCTATACTAAGTAGTGGTGTCTACAGAGTTCCGTGTTCATGTGGAAAATTTTACATTGGAAGGACCCATCAACAACTAGGGGAACGATTGCAAGAACACAAAATTTCAATAGACAAGTCCCTGAGATTGGAAAATAAAAATGACAACTTTGATTCAGCTCTGGCCCAGCATATATACGAAAATCCTGGCTATTTAGTTCTTTTTGAAGAGGCAACTTTAATATCTACCGTAAATGGCCTACCGCAATCTTTTAAAGAGGCAATTGAGAAAAAAAAACATATAAATAGAAATTTGGCTATAAATAGAGACACGGGAGATATTTCCTTAAGCCCTATTTATAATAATTTAATATTAAAAGACTCTATGAATATTTTCGCCCAGTCTAATTTAAGACAACCTGTCCGCATATCTAATGAAAACCGAATTTGTAGACAGGCGAAATCTGTTGCAAGGCGAAGGATACTTATTCAATCTAATTGGTAACTTTTCTTTCATTGATTTCAAGTTGGTTTCTGTTGTTTGATTAAATAAAAAAAAACTAGTTTTTTTAACTGAAAGTAAGGAGCGACATTAAAACTTAAAACGAACAGAAATTACTCCGTATATGAAATGGGTTGTCCCCTCCGCAGTCCCTCGCTCTTTACGCTAAAGTTTTTAATTGTTTTAAAAAGTAGAATTGTGGCAAAGAGTCAAACTTTAGCGTAAAGAGCGAGGGACTGCGGAGGGGACAACCCATTTCATATACGGAGTAATTTCTGTTCGTTTTAAGTTTTAATGTCGCTCCTTACTTTCAGTTAAAAAAACTAGTTTTTTTTATTTAATTTCTGAACGTTTTTGAATTAAGGCATGTTTGATTTTGGCTCTCCGCACATAAATTATTGAAATGAAATTAGTATATTAATTTTTTTTTGGCTAAAACGTCTGTACACTTCCCAATAACCATTACTATATGTAAACACTGGTCAAAGTTTGTAACTTGCAGCCCCTCCCCCAGGAATTGTGGGGGAGTAAGTCATTCCCAAAGACATAGTTATTATGGTTTTCGACTATGCGGAACAAAATGGCTATCTTAAAATTTTAATCTGTTGACTTTTGGAAAAAAATTAGCGTGGGAGGGGGCCTATTTGCCCTCCAATTTTTTTATCACTTAAAAGGGCACTAGAACTTTTCATTTCCGTAAGAATGAGCCCTCTTGCGACACTCTAAGACCACCTGGTCGATACGATGACCCCTGGGGAAAAGAAAAAAACAACAACAAACAAACAAATAAACACGCACCCGTGATTTGTCTTCTGGCAAAAAATATGAAATTCCACATTTTTTTAGATAGGAGCTTGAAATTTTTGCTATAGAGTTCTCTGATATACCGAATGCGATAGTGTGATTTTCGTTAAGATTCTATGACTTTTAGGGGATGTTTCCCCCTTTTTTCCAAAATAGGGCAAATTTTCTCAGGCTCGTAACTTTTGATGACAAAGACTAAATTAATTGGAACTTATATATTTAGAATCAGCGTGAAAATTAGATTCTTTTGATGTATCTTTTAGCATCAAAATTCCGTTTTTTAGAGTTCCGTTTACTATTGAGCCGGGTCGCCCCTTACTACAGTTCTTTACCACGAACTGTTTGAAAAGAAAATAATTCGGTATTTCGGGGCTTCTCACATTATTACTCCTTTGCGGAAGTTAGGCTCAAAATTAAAAAATGATTATATTTTTTCTCTGGGCCCCTTCCACCTCTTAGTTCGTTTATTTTCCCGTTAGTTTTCACCTGTTTTCGCTTTATAGTTGTGTTATCTCTTAGCAGTTCTTTCGTTAGTTGAGTTATGGTTGTGGTATATATGTTTTATCGCTCGTATAGTTGTGTTATTTTCAAATTATACTCCATAATAGAGAGGCTCCGAACACCCAGCATTGTATATTAAGCTCTGAATTTGACGTTTTTTTCTAACGTGACCAGATTCGTCCTGCGCCCTTTTCATTGAATTTTTTCCCCCATGGCATATTTCTCCAAGGAAAGATCCTCCCACATAGCCCCCTCCCTCAACCCTACCCCCAAAACCAAAAAAATCTCCCTGAAAACGTCTGTACACTTCCCAATAACCATTATTATATGTAAAAACTGGTTGAAGTTTGTAACTTGCAGCCCCTCCCCCAGGAACTGTGGGGGAGTAAGTCACCCCCAAATACATAGTTATTATGATTTTCGACTATGTTGAACAAAATGGCTATCTCAAAATTTTGATCCGTTGACTTTGGGAAAAAAATGAGCGTGGGAGGGGGCCTAGATGCCCTCCAATTTTTTTGGTCACTTAAAAAGGGCACTAGAACTTTTCATTTCCGTTAGAATGAGCCCTCTTGCGACATTCTAGGACCACTTGGTCGATACGATGACCCCTGGGGAAAAAAAAAAAAAAAAAAAAAAACAAACAAATAAACACGCACCCGTGATTTGTCTTCTGGCAAAAAATGCAAAATTCCACATTTTTGTAGATAGGAGCTTGAAACTTCTACAGTAGGGTTCTCTGATACGCTGAATCTGATGGTGTCATTTTCGTTAAGATCCTATGACTTTTAGGGGGTGTTTCCCCCTATTTTCCTAAATAAGGCAAATTTTCCCAGGCTCGTAACTTTTGATGGGTAAGACTAAACTTGATGAAACTTATATATTTAAAATCAGCATTAAAATGCGATTCTTTTGATGTAGCTATTGATATCAAAATTCAATTTTTTAGAGTTTTGGTTACTATTGAGCCGGATCGCTCCTTACTACAGTTCGTTACCACGAACTGTTTGATTCAGTGTCTTTTTTCCTCTCGTGCAGTTCACTTAAAAAGGTTAGATTTTTCTGTTGTTTCTTCTTTGTTTCTTTTTTTTCCTCTTTCTTTTTTTTTGGAGCGCTGAGGACGACTTGGCGGAGGTCCTTGTCGAAATATTTGCTTGTTTTTCATATTTTGCTACTGGCTGATAAAATTCTTGTTTTTCACCTATTTGTTTTTTCTCTTTTCATTTATTATTTCCTTTCTTTGTTTTCATATATATATATATATATATATATATATATATATATATATATATATATATATATATATATATATATATATATATATATATATATATATATATATATATATATATATATATATATATATATATATATATATTATAATGAAAAAAAGAAATCACCAATGCAACAGCACAAACACATAAAAAAAATTAGTATAAAGAATTTAGTGAATATTCCTCTATGTCTCTATTTGAAGAAATATTGCTATTTATTTTCAGTCGAAAGATTTCTCAAAAAGTAATATTCGGCTGGGATTATTAAATATATGGCTAGCTAAAAGAGAATAAAAGGAGTCATTAGAGCTACTAGAAAAGATGTCTCCTTTGTGCTGATGTAGCCGTATTTCTAGGTTATGAGGAGTTCTGCCAACATATTAATTGCCACAGTCCAATGGTATTTCATAAGCCCCTCTTTTGCGAGTAACTGGGGTTTTATCTTTACCAAAGTTGAAAAAAAAATGTGATTTTAAAATTATTAATGAATTTATACGGATTATTTTTTGCGCAAACATATTTTAATTTTGTTGTAATTTTTGGAATGTACGGAAGATAGATAATATTTGTGGGCTTATCATGAGCCTCACATTGTGACGTATCTTCAATTTTCGGGAACGTTTTTCTAGTCTACGGTTAAATATATCATTGACAAAAGGAATGGAATAACCATTACCAACAAGAATATCTCTGATAAAATTCATTTCTGTATTTATATATGAATCAGAGCAAATGTTCAGGGCACGATAAATGAGAGAAGTCAATGAGAGAAGGGGAACATTTACTAAGTTGTTTAAACTCAAATATAATTAAAAATGATATAACAAAATATTCTACTAAACCGGGTACAATATTCTACTAAGGGGTATGGGACCCGTTACAAAAAGGCCTTTAAGGTTAGCTGCTAAAAAAGCAAGATTAGCTTTGAAAGCTTGTATTTCATTATTTTATTTTATTTCGTTTGAATGAATTTATCATCTCACATCATTTTTTTTATCAGTCCTGGTTGAATTTCGTTGAGTTAAGGATTCTAGGGCTGATTTAAAAAAGTTTTTTTAAACATTTTTAGTTTTAAAGTTTGCATTTTTTTTTTTTTTTTTTTTTTTTTTTTTTTTTTTTTTTTTTTTTTATAAATGTGTTTGTGCTGTTGCATTGATGATTTCTCTTTTTGTTATATATATATGTATTATATATATATATATATTATATTATATATATATATATATATATATAGGGGAGAGTCGGGTAAGACGGACCGGGGGGCAAGACGGACCTTTTGTCATTGCTCGACTTGAGCGTCACCTTTTTATCACTTGTAGAGCTAGAAACAACGGCCATCTAGTGGCAAGTTTCGGAGCGAAGTCTGAGAGTTGAAGCCAATCTTGTCTTCGAGAAAAATATTTTTATTCGTTTTCACATTCTCGAAACCGGCTTTTGAGGTAAATGTTTTTCTTTTCTGGTGTTTCTAATGTTCTGTTTTATACTGTGGTAATTTTTCTTACAAATATGGAGGTCTAGGAGAGTGTGTGAGACATTAATTTTTTTTCATTGCAGTGCCATCTTATGTTATAATTTTTTACTATTCCGAAAAAGCAGGTTTAGGGTAAGATGGACCACAGAGACAGCGGGTAAGACGGACCGGTCCGTCTTGCCCCCTATCATCTGGGATCTTTTTCGAAGTTATTATTTTTTACGTATTTTGTGAATATTGTGTTGCATTTATTGTTCCCGCATGTCAATTAGAAATATATTAAGCTGTCTCTCTTTTGCAGAATGGGAAAGTATACTAGGAAAACCACCCGCGGTCTCCACGACCAGGACTTACTGAGAGCAGCTGCTATGCGAGTTAAATCTGGTTCGCCGCTTCGCAAAGTTTCGGAAGAGGTTGGTTTGCCACGAAGCACAGTGCGAAGAGCAGTTGCAAAACTCGACGCAGCAGAAGATCCCCAATCAGTGGAGTTGGCAACTCAGGCAACTCAGCAAACAAAGAGATACTTCTGAAGGACTATATGATCACGGCACAGCACATGCATCATGGACTTACGAAAAAGGAAGCAGGTCAGCTTGCATATGAATATGCCCAGGCCAAAGGGAAGAATATGCCGAAGAACTGGACTGAAAATAAGTGTGCAGGAAAAGACTGGATGAATAGCTTTATGAGTCGTGTTGGGCTTTCCCTAAGGTCCTCCGAAACGACAAGCCTTGCCAGAGCCATCAGCTTCAACAGGACGAATGTCAGCGAATTTTTCAATAATTTAGAAGAGCTGCTTATAAAGCACAGGTATCCGCCGAATAGAATATATAATCTTGACGAGACTGGAGTAACCACCGTTCAGAAGACACCAAAGGTGGTTGCAGAAAAGGGATCAAAGCAAGTTGGACGCATTACTTCGGCTGAGCGAGGGACGCTGGTAACAGTCGTAGGGTGTATCAACGCAGCTGGCCAGTCGATAGCCCCTTTCTTTGTCTTTCCACGAGTGAACCGGCTTCAAAGTTTTCTCAATGGCACGCCCCCTGGAAGCACAGGAAAATGCCAGCCGTCTGGATGGATGACAGCCGAAATCTTCCCGGATATGATACGCCATCTGATCTCCCAAACCAGTTGCTCGCCCACAAATCGACTTCTGCTGATTATGGATAACCATGATTCGCACGTCTCATTGAGCGTGGTTAATCTTTGCAGAGAAAACGGCATTGACGTCTTAACGCTTCCGCCACATTGCAGTCACAAGCTGCAGCCTCTTGATGTTGCTGTTTATGGGCCATTCAAGCGATACTACAATGAAGCAGCTAACTCGTGGATGATTTCGAACCCAAACAGGAGGATTACCATTTATGAAATCGGAATATTCGTTGGAATCGCTTTTCCAAGAGCTTTCGACATGGAAAACGTACTAAGCGGGTTCCAAAAAACAGGAATATACCCTTTCAATAGGAACATTTTCCAAGATCACGATTTTCTCAGCGCCTTTGTGACAGACCGACCAGCACCAGAGACGTCTCCCATGACAGGCCAGTCTGCAGTTCCATCAACCAGCCCTGGCGACGAGAGCTTGAATAACGACGTGCTGCCAACTACCAGTAGCTCAATGATTTCTGCGACTATGCCAGTGACTCCAGAGTCGGTTCGTCCTCACCCTAAGGCGAGTTTCTATGCAAGAGACGGAAGAACGTCTAGGAAAAGAACAAAGTCCAAAATTCTGACGAACACACCTGAAAAAAACAGACTGGAAGAAGAATTTGAGTTGAAAAGAAAAAAATCAGAAAAGAAAGCTCAAAGAAAACGGCTTGAAAAGAGAAACCTCTCCAAACAGCCTGGGAACGGGGAAGACAGCTTCGATGAACATATCGCGCTGGATGATGAAAGTGATGACAGCTTGCATTTGGATGGGTCCGAGGAAAAGGAGTTTCTTGATGGAACCAAACCAAATAGTGGGGATTTCTTGGTTGTGAAAGTGCCGATCAAGAAGAGCTTCAGGAATTATGTTGGAGTTGTGTGTGATTGTGAATCTGATGGTTTCCAAGTTCAGTTTTGAAGCGATTAGCTCCATCGAGCAAATTCACGGCAACTGAAGAGATGAGCTTCGTGCGAAAAGAAGAGGTCATCATGAAGCTGCCAAAACCGACCCCTTCGGGCGGAACGACGAGACAGTCGGCTCAGTTCGTTTTTCACGTAGATTTTGCCTCGTACAGTGTTTAAATATAGTTATTTGCTAACTTTTTACTTTTTTACTTACTACTAGTATTTTAAGTATTCGAAATAAAATTGTTTAGAGACAATCAATCTTTTTGAGCAATTGGGTCCGTCTTGCCCAAAGGGCTGGTCCGTCTTATCCTATGGGGTGGGCAAGATGGACCTTTTGACCAACTTCAGTTTTTTTTATCTGGACCCGGAAATACGGCTGATTTATGTGTGAAGAAGGTTTCTTTACGTAACTCAATGTTTTGGGGACAAGTTAAACACCTTTCGTCAGTCGTTGCTTGTTTCCAACCTCTTCCGCAGACGAAAAACCAAAATGGGGTCCGTCTTACCCGACTCTCCCCTATATATATATATATATATATATATATATATATATATATATATATATATATATATGTATATTTGGTGTTTTGCTGAAGACGACCCTTGGACATAGGGCCAAAATATTCACTGAATTGAACTTCACTGTCTTGAGAAAATTCTTCCATTGCTTCTAAGTTGTGTTTGTTTATCTTGGCCATACTACCGTCCACGATTGCGGAATAAGTCCACAACGAGTTGGACCAGAAGAGCCTGCGGAATAAATCGATGAGTACACTGATTTGAACTTTTACAAATTTAATCAAATAAAAATTTTATGGAAGGAATGATCGTATAAATTTCAAAGGAGGCTCATTTGATAGGAAATTGGAAGTTCTAATTTCTCTTTTCAAGAGTCAAAAATGATCGGAGGGCAATTAGACTCCACAACCAGTTGGACCAGAAGAACCTGCGGAATAAATCGATGAGTACACTGATTTGAACTTTTACAAATTTAATCAAATAAAAATTTTATGGAAGGGATGATCGTATAAATTTCAAAGGAGGCTCATTTGATAAGAAATTGGAAGTTCTAATTTCTCTTTTCAAGATTAAAAAATGATCGGAGGGCAATTAGACTCCACACCCAGTTGGACCAGAAGAACCTGCGGAATAAATCGATGAGTACACTGATCTGAACTTTTACTAATTTAATCAAATAAAATTTTGTGGAAGGGATGGTCGTATAAATTACAGAAGAGGTTCACTTGATAAGGAATTGGAAGTTCTAATTTCTCTTTTCAAGATTCAAAAGTGATCGAAGGGCAATTAGACTCCACAACCAGTTGGACCAGAAGAACCTGCGGAATAAATCGGTGAGTACACTGATTTGAACTTTTACTAATTTAATCAAATAAAAATTATGTGGAAGGAATGGTCGTATAAATTTCAGAAGAGGCTCATTTGATGGGAAATTGGAAGTTCTATTTTCCCTTTTCTAGAGTCATAGATCATAGAGCATAGAGTCTAGATCATAGGGCAATTAGACCCCCCACACCCTCTTTCTTCAAATGTATCGGATCAAAATAGCTCAAATATCAGATAAAAAAAACTCCGGAGTCAACTAACCTCCCCAGAATCTGGCGGCACGTGTTGGAAGCTATGCCTCTGAGGCATATAAGGTTTTGCGGAAGGGGTGGTTAAAAAAACTTCTGAGGGGCTCATTTGATTGGAAACTGAAATTTCTCTTTTTAATTCAATAGTGCCCTTTTTAAGAGTAAAAGTGAATCGAAACTCGCCCCATGCCCCCTTTTCCAAAACGAATTGAATCGAAATTTTGAGAAAGCCATTTTGTTCAATATAGTCAAAGTATAGTATAATAATGACTTTGGGGTTAGCACAGCTTCGCAAAGTCTTAGGTCAATGGTAGTAAGCTATTATCCCGGGACATATAAGATTGTATGGAAGGGGATGGTCGTACAACATTTGAAGGAGGCTCAATTGATTGAAAATTGAAAGTTCTTGTTCCCCATATTAAGAGCCAAAAATGATCAGAAAGCCATTTTGTTGAAAATAATAAAATTTCAAATAACTATGGTTCCAGGTTTGAAACCTCTTTCCTGCTCTCGAGGAAGGGGGTAAAAATGAATGACCCATTATTGACACATAAAGTTAACAAAATTAATTATATTTCAAATATTTTTTACTTATTACACCATTGCAAATAAAATATAAATTACAGTTAAATAAAAGGCTGAACTGATGAGATTTCGCCAACTAATGTGATTATAAATCAAATATTCAGTTTACTTTTAGGCTATTAGTTCTTCCTAAGATTTTTCAAGACACATATAGTTTTCAGTAAAGCACCAATGACGCAGCAGCCTGTACATTTTTACAGTTAGGGAGCCAAACTCTTGTTTGGTGTTATTTTTGTACATTTTAAGATTGATTTATATGTTCAGGTGCCCTTTTTAGGTTTTTTTTAAAGGACCTATATGTTTTTTAGATAAGTCTAGAAAAAATCACAAATAAAGGAATACCTAAATTTACATGCAGAATAAAAAAAAAAAAAAAAAAAAAACTTTCAACGGTGAGGATTCTTGGTGAAGGCGTCCACCTATTCAATTTATCACATATTTAATTATTATTTATTATAAATCCGCTAAGCCCAAAACCTAGAGTAAAAGAAAATAAGACTCAGACCGAGATTGCGGAGATTTTTGATTCTCAAGATTAAAGCAGGTCTATAAGATAAGATAAGATAATTATTTCAAAAAGATCACTATCACAGGCCCTCGAAGGGCCGAATTCGGACTTCAGAGTCGACTTAGAGTCAACAAAGCAAACAAAGCAAAAAACACTAATAATAATGAATAATCAAATTATCAGTCAAAAAAAAAAAAAAAAATCGGTCAGACTACACTTGAACAAATTCAAGTCAGAAAAAAAGGGAAGGGGACAGAAAAATCTAATAATACAGAAAAGAACAAGAAATAAACATATATATCTACAAATTAAAAGGGACACTAAAAAAGTCCAAAAACTCACAAAAAAAGAACGAAGCATAAAACACACGAAAAACGCATATGAATTAAAAGGGAAACTAGACCAAAACAGGGGGGGCAAGCAAATTAGTGCAACGACCTTATTCAATTGTCCTTATACAATTTACTAAGTTTAAGAATAGGTTACAAAAGGAGTAGAGATAAGAACTGTAAAGCAGCTCTCAAAGGGATAATTTGGGCTGTGATATCATTCCCAGAAGCTTCATTTTTCTCTCCTAGATCAAGAGCTATCCAAGCTCTCAAAAAGCCATAAATTGGCTTTTGCCAAGATCTTCATATTTCTAAGGGCCTATACTCAAAATTACCCTCCCTGCATGGATACCATATTTTGATTTTACGATGGCCGTGTAGGATATACCATTTTCATAACAGGACAAAAAATGCAGAATAACAATAGAAATTTAACTTATTTAAACTTACAATCCAGCTGTTAAATTGACCCTTTTCCTTTCAATTCTAAAATTCAACTGAACAAATTAACAGGTCCAAATAAAATTGTTTATCAAAAGGACCGACTCGGGCCAATGTTACCCTAAATTCTAAAAATATAATTTTTGTAGCAATCGATAGATTAAGAGAATCGACTTTTTATGACGATTCAAATATATAAAATTCATTAAGTCTACTCTTTTCAATCAAGAGCTACAAGCCTGGAAATACTTGTCTAGTTTATCAAAAGAAGAAAACACTCCCAAAAAGGCAACCAATCTTAATGAAAATCACATTACTAGTACAATCATATTAGAGATCCCAAAGTAGAGGTTTCAATCTTTTATTTCAAAAATGTGGAATTTCACAGTTTTTACCCAGAAGAAAGCATTTTTATTTCTTTTGTTTTCTTTTCCCATACATAAAAGAATCAAATTGAAGGTCCTAGAAAATCTGGAGAGAATTCATTTGAATGTAAATAAAAAGTTCTAGGGCTATTTATATGTGATATTTACAGTTTCGTTTCCTGCCAATTCTGGACTCCAAAATACGATTCTGCCCAAAAGGAGAACAAGTTGTTATCGATTAAGAATTCAAAAAGAGCTAGTTGATTTAAAAGTGTAAAAAAATGCTTCCCCGTAGCAGATAGTGGCACATTTGCTCTTGAAAAGTCATTTAGTCTGTATAAGATCAACGGTGAATATTAATGTTTCTCTTAATGCTTGAGATACAGTAGGAAAAAATTCTTACTTACATTTTTACTAAAGAATTGCGTAAAAATGTAGAGGGTACTTATTGTCCATATGTACAGAAATTATATGTTACTTTGGATCTCCAACATCAAAAGAGCCATTGTAACCCCCTACAATAGGGTTTTCTGATTTTTTTAAAATATTCTGTTTATATGTGTTTCAATATACATGTTGAAATCGCGATACTTCACCATTCCAAATGGCTAAGAACAAAGCCCATGGCATCAATTGCTAACCCCCCTCCCCTGGACAAATATCCTGGCAAGGCTCATGATACCTTGACTCACCTTTTCCACCTAAATGGCGTTAGGCAGGCGGAAGCAATATTTTGTGCTACAAAGAAAAAGATTGCTGCAAACAGAGGGGTACTGCCCCCCCTTACAGCACAATATTAAAGGTAATGACAAAATATTCCCGAGAATCAAGAAGTATGAGATATTAATTTCTACTTCCTCCCATCTGTAAGCTCATTTTGTATTTATCGGAAGGTTTAATAAGAGTTAGGATCTTTGGCAATAATGCGCTCGCTGAGGCACCTACCTCCCGCTGAGTACAAAATGACCCACCAGCCGTATTTCATAATAGCTCCTGTGCAATTTTGCGAAATGTGAAGTGAATCAATTTAATTAAATGAGCCTTTAGAATAAACTTTAGAGACATTTTCCCGCTTCACTTAACTGAAATTAGATAGAAAATTAATTTCCAACACCCCCCCCCCCTGTGCACAGACACACACACATCCTGCTTCCCATTCATACCTGAAGACTCATTGAGAGTTAGATAATTGAGTTATCAAAATGTGCTTTTTTATGTGTCTGTCCCCCACCTACACGACAATCCATACCTCCCCCCTCTAAAACTTTTGATGGGGAACTATACACTACTATACTTAATTCCATGTAAAAACTACATGGTTAAACCTATCAGTGAGTCAAATGTCCCTCTATGATGGATTTAAGCCACAATTTAAAATTTTCCTGAAATGGTTTTTGGTTTTTAAGCGCGAATACTATTAGAATAAGGTTCGCCTTCTATACTATTATATTTCAGCTCTTGAGGAACCCTGTAAAAAATCGTGTTGAGAAATCCCAATTCTCCCTCAGAGTCGGACTGAATAAATTAAAAGTTTTGGATACCAGGGAAGCTGGAATTCCCAACTGACGCATCAATTTTCAACAAAGAACTGGAAAAAGCTTCTAAAAACCGAGATAACGGGATTATTTTTTTTCAGTATCGTATATCAGAAAACCTTCCCGTCAAGAACGGGCGTTGAGACAGATTAAACAATAAAAGTGACCGAAAGAAAGAACGAAAGTTTGTTTATAGTTAATTGTTCTTATTTTACTCCTGAGGTAAGAAATTCTAGAAGGAAAGTTTTCCTCTTTCATATGCATTTTTTCTTTTAAAGAGAAGAAAGGAATGGATATAGGAGCAATGTTGACTTGAATAAGGTTCGATATTCTACCGTTGTCTTCTTTTATTTCTGCTATTTGATGTAAAAAAAAAAACAAAACAAAAAAAAACATGAAAGCATGCTAGCGTTGCTTTCCAGAGACATTGGCAACATGCTGTTTTGGGTACAGTCCCAAACAAGGTACAACTGACTGACTTTATCTCAAACAGTGAGCTGTACAAAAATTGGGCCCGCCCCGCTGCTTAGGGATATATTGAGAGAAAGGTTGAGATGGCTAGGATACTTTCTGTTGATTAGGGATGATAGATAACCGAAGATTATCCTTGTCAGCCAACCGACTAGTGCCAAATGAAAAGCAGGTCATCACCAAATCGGGTGGGAGGATGTCATCAGGAAAGATTCAAGGGAGATGTGAGCTTCCTGAGAGGGTGTAATGAGAGAACCTTTCAATATATTGAGATAAAAAGTTGTGTGGGAAGTTGTTTTCACCTCAGGTGGCTTGGTACTACATTGACTTGTTAGTGTAGAGTAGTAGTAGTTTTAATTTTCCCTAAGAAAATATATAATCCAAAATGCTGATTCAAAAATTGCTGGATTTCAATTTCCTGTGACAAAGAAAAGTTATAAGAAGTGTTTGGAAATTCGGCTTTTATATATTATAGTTTTTGAATTATTCTTTGCCCCTGCACCTCTCCATGTGAAAACAAAAGGGATTGAGTTAAAATTCAGCAGCATATATTTATGACCAACTTCTCCTTAGAGTGATGTATTTCTTCTATTAGAAACAACAGAAGAAAAGAAGAAAACTTAAAAGAAGAACAACAAAACGGAAGAAGAGAAGAACACTGGACAGAAGAACAAAATACCAAAAAAAACAGGGTGGTTACCTTTGGACAGCAGAAAATTCTGAAACTAAAAAATTTTACCTTTTTCTGTTAGCACAAAATCTTGGTCCCCCCCCCCCCTTAGGGGCAACCTATTAAAGAATGAAACGTAGCCCTGGAAATCTAAAAGAGCGTTTTGAAGAAAGCTGTCAAAGAGGAAGAAGAGTTGAGCCTGATTCAAGAATGATAAATATTATTTTAAATATTCTTAATGATAAAATATCTTTGTGAAAGCAAATTTATGAGAGTTTTGAAAATAGTGTGAAGCCCTACAAAATAATGTGGATTCGAAATGCAAACTGAGGTATTTGAACTATTGTGACCAAAAATCCTATTTAAGAGAATTTCAGTCCCTCATTTTGAGTAACAATAAAATTCACTTGTCCATATGGGCAGCAGGGAAGTATCTCCTCTTTTTTTTTAAATTAAAGAAAAAACTTCTTCTACAAAACGAGCTTTTTCAAAGAAAACTGAAAAGCAACGGCAAACCAAAGACGAGCAGAAAATAAAGTCAAATAATATTTCAGGAATATATCTCAGTAGTATATGGAATACTTAATAATATTTCAAGAAACCATAAATTAGTGACTGATAAATAATAAAAAAACCAAATACGACAAAAAATTATACTAAATAGCCTAGTCAAACATAAAAGAAAACAGAAACTAGAACAATAAGGATTAGGGACAAGACCCTCTGGGCCTTCTACGAATCTGAACGTAAGTTTATTACTGGGAACAATATTTTTGTTTTTCTACAGCATTAACAGTTTTCTTTTTATAAAGTTAATAATTAAATTCGGTGATTTAGTTGAAACTCCAGAGATATTGCAGATACACTGTTTTGACAACTGGGATGCACGTGTGTCCTTAAGTTAATCTTCTCCTTAAAATTCTCTATGAGTTTCGACTTAGTGCCCTTAACTATTTTTGAGGCATTCTAGATATTCAGTCTTGATAATCTGAATGCAAGTAGTGTCTTGTGCTTTATTTAACATCTCGCTTAGCCATTCCTGACAGGTTCAACTTAACATCTGTAGCTGTTCCTGTTATCATTGTAGATAACAGGATAAGAGATAACCAGGATACGCTTTTGACAACATTGATGCACCTAGTTTCTTTTTATTTAGTAAAACATCCCCCTGAATATTCTCTGAAAGCTTTAACATAGTACCTTTTACAGTTCCTAAGATATTACAGATCAAGCCTTTTGGGCACCTGGATATGCAAAAAGTCTTTTAATTTTTTCAAGATCCTACTCAGTATTCCCTGGCAATTTTAACCTAACAACCTTAACCATTCTTATGGTATTGCAGATAAGATCTTTTGACAATCTGGATGTGTTTAAGCCTTTTGGCTTATGTTTCACTAGTAGTTGTTGTAACAGTGGAGGAGCAACTAAAACAATTTAAATCAAGTGTCAATTGGATGGCCATGCGCACATAGAAGCTGATTCCTTAAGTCTGTCTTTCTTTACAAGAAGGTCATCACCTATTTTGTATCTCATAGAAAGTCCTTAAAATTTTTGGATTTCTTGTTGCTTTAAGAAATTTTAGGAAAGCATTTTTAATGTTAACTCTTGAATTTTTTTTTTTCAGATCTTTAAAAAAATTTTACACCGAAAATTACTCTACGAAAATGTAGATTTGTGAATGACCAGAAAAATGCGATCGATCCAGTTTTCACCCCTTACATAAGTTAAAATTTGCTTGTTCTAAGTTTTATTATTATACTTAAACACATATTTATTTCATAAGAAAATAGTTTAAAGCCACAAAAAGGACAAGTATCAATTTCTATCAATATTTGATGTTTGTATTGCAACTAAATAAATAAGTAAAACGGTTAATCCCCTAAATTGTAATATGAAAAAAAATATTTTTTGAAATTTATATTTAATCCTAATTTTTAGGAGGAGAATATTATGTGTACATCCAATCCCACAGAAAAGGGACAGCACCGCGGAAGACCATCTCACATCAAACAGTTCGTGGTAATGAGCTGTAGTAAGGAGCGACCCAGCTCAATAGTAACCGAAACTCTAAAAAACAAAATTTTGATACAAATAGTTACATCAAAAGAACCGTATTTTAATGCTGGTTTTAAACATAACCTTATTTTAGAAAACAGGGGGAAACACCCCTTAAAAGTCATAGAATCTTCAACAAAATCACACAATCAGATTCAGTGTATCAGAAAACCCTGCAGTAAAAGTTTCAAGCTCCTATCTACAAAAATGTTGAATTTTGTATTTTTTGCCACAAGACAGATCGTGGATCCGTGTTTATTTGTTTGTTGTTTTTTTTTTGTTTTTTTCCGTTCTAGAGTGACAGGAGAGGGCTCATTCTAACGGAAATTAAAAGTTCTAGTGCCCTTTTTAAGTGACCCAAAAAATTTGAGGGCACTTAGGCCCTCTCCCACGCTACTTTTTTCCCAAAGTCAACGGATCAAAATTCTGAAATAGCCGTTTTATTCAAAATGGTTAAAAAACCGGAAATCTATGTCTTTGGGAACGACTATTCCCCCACAGTCCCCGTTGGAGGGGCTGCAAGTTGCAAACTGACCAGTTTTTACACATAGTAATGGTTATTGGGAAATGTACAGACACTTTCAAGTGGATTTTTTGGTTGGGGGGGGGGGTTAAAGGGACGAGATTACGCAGGGTGGACTTTTCATGGAGGAATTTGTCATAGGGTGAAGAGAATTTCTATGAAGGGGGCTCAGTGTTTTTAAAAAAATTCTAGTGAGCAATGAAAAATTTAAATATGAAAAAGTTTCTTCAACTGAAAGTAAGGAGCAGAATTAAATCTTAAAACGAACAAAAATTATCAAGCCTATGATTGGTTCCCCTCCTCCTAATACCTCGCTCTTTACGCCAAAGTAATTTTATTAATTTCAACTATTTATTCTGTGGCCTTTGTGATTCAGAGGTCTTTCTTAGGGAACTGGGACAAAATTTAAATTCTAGTTTAAAGAGCGTGGTATTGACGAGGGGGCGAACCCCCTCATATACGTAATAAAAACATACGAATTTAGAAGTTCGTTACGTAAATTCAGAACTCGAGTTGCCATTTTAAGTAACCAAAAAATTGGAGGGTAACTAGGCCTACTCCCCCGCTCCTTTTTTCCTCAAAATCGTCCGATCAAAACTATGAGAAAGCCATTTATCCAAAAAAAAGTATTGTGCAAATTTCGTTTTAGTTATTCATGTACGGAGAGCCAAAATCAAAACATGCATTAATTCAAAAACGTTAAGAAATTAAATTAAAAAAAACTAATTTTTCTAACTGAAAGTAAGGAGCGAATTTAAAATCTAAAATGAACAGAAAATACTCCGTACAGGAAAGGGGCTGTTCCCTCCTCGACGCCCCGGTCTTTACGCCTTTTACAAAAGTAAAAAACTCTAGCGTAAAGAGCGAAAATTCCCTGAAAAAGGGAATTTTCCTTGGAATTTTCAGAGAATGTTAAGAGATGTGCTGAATTCAAACGAAAGATCTCGTACAAAATTAACGATCAGACTTCGTTTTGTTTTTACTGGCTTAAATTAGACACAAAGTATTATTTGGCTATCCTTTCTAATATATGCTTAAGGAATAATATGATTGATTTAGAAAGATATGTCGGAAAAAAAAGCTCTTAACTTAAAAGTGAAGCACTGTTTTCGCCCATTTGGATGCATATTCGTTGTTGTATTTGAAAGTCTCACAAGGGTACAAAACATTTATCTTGCTATTTCTTCAGATATGTTGTGAATAACATACGTTTAATCTATTTTAATATTCTTTTAGTTCAGGCACTTAAAAGCTCACAAAATTCAAGGGCTAATAAGGGCACTATACTCCGACATATATGTTTTCTAAGACCTGAGCTGATAATTCTCTAAGTTTTCTACATCCTATCTCTCCTTTCACAGAGCTATTGGTCGCGCAAGGGAGTGCCAGGTACAACTTGAAAATAAAATTATACCAAAAAGAAAAATCCTAACATTTGTTTTCCCGCCATTAAAGGCTTTTCTAATTCTAAAAAGAATTTTTAGAATCAAATCAATTTTTTTTTTTACTTTCTGTCGCTGAAAAAAATATTCACAAAAGGTGGCCGGCTGTTTAGCTTTTGCTGGGTGAGTTTTGAGACTCCAAGTCTCAAAACTTTACGGTTGTCATGTTTTTTCTGTTAATAAATAAAAAAACAAGTTTTTTAAAATGAAAGTAAGGAGCAACATTAAAACTTAAAACGAACAGAAATTACTCCGTATATGAAAGGGGCTTTTCCTCTTCAACGCCCCGCTCTTTACGCTAAAGTTTGACTCTTTCTCTTAACTCTATTTTTAAAACAGTAAGAAACTTTAGCGTAAAGAGCGGGGCGTTGAGAAGGAAAAGCCCCTTTCATATAGGGAGTAATTTCTGTTCGTTTTAAGTTTTAATGCTGCTCCTTACTTTCATTTAAAAAAAAACTTGTTTTTTTCATTTAATTTCTGGGCGAATTAATGCATGTTTTGATCTTGGCTCTCCGAACATAAATAATTAAAACGAAATTTGCACATTCATTTATTGCAATTAATCGGAAGATTTTGAGAAAAAAGGAGCGAGGGAGGAGTCCTAGTTGCCCTCCAAGTTTTTGATTACTTAAAAAAGCAACTAGAACTTCTAATTTTTTACAACCGTTTTCATTGGTAAAAAATATACGTAACTTACGAATTAACTTACGTGACGACCTTCTATATTCGTATGTTTTTATTGCGTATATGCTGAGGCTTAACCCTCATCGATACCTCGCTCTTTACACTAGGTTGTAGAATAAGTAGTTGAAATTATTAAAAATACATTAGCGTAAAGAGTGAGGTATAACGAGGGGGTAAACCCCTCTTATGCATAATAATTTTTGTTCGTTCTAAGTTTTAATGCTGCTCCTTACTTTCAGTAGAAAAAAACTTTTCATATTTATTTTTTCATTGCTTTTCAAAATAATGCTAGAAATTCTTGAAATTCTCTTCCCCATGAGAAGTTTCTCCATGGAAATATCCTCCCACGTAGTCCCCCCTCAACTACTCCCCCTAAACCAAAACCTCCCTCTGAAAACGCTTGTACACTTCCCAGTAACCATTACTATATGTAAACACAGGTCAAAGTTTGTAACTTGCAGCCCCTCCCACTGGGACTGCGGGGGAGTAAGTCATCCCTAAAGACATTGTTATTAGGTTTTTCGAATATGGTGACTAAAATAGCTATCTCAGAGTTTTGATCCGGTGACTTTTGGGAAAAAATGAGCGTGGGAGGGGGCTTTGGTGCCCTCCAATTTTTTTGGTCACTTAAAAAGGGCACTTGAACTTTTCATTTCCGTTAGAATGAGCCCTCTAGCGACATTCTAGGACCAGTCAGTCGATGCGATTACCCCTGGAAAAAAAAACAACAACAAAAAAACTAACAAATAAACACGCATCCGTGATCTGTCTTCTGGCAAAAAATGCGAAATTCCACATTTTTGTAGATTGGAGCTTGAAACTTCGAAAATAAGGTTTTCTGATACGCGAAATCTGATGGTGTGATTTTCGTTAAGATTTTATGACTTTTAGGGGGTGTATTTTCATATTTTCTAAAATGAGGCAAATTTTCTTAGGCTTGTAACTTTTGATGGGTATAACTGATCTGGATGAAACGTATATATTTAAAATCTTTTGATGTAACTATTGGTATCAATTTTCCATTTTTTAGAGTTTTGGTTACTATTAAGCCGGGTCGCTCCTTACTACAGTTCGTTACCACGAACTGTTTGATTACGATTTCGGTAGTTTTAACTATCAATAATTTACAATCATAAATTGTCAGGATATTTACTTTGGTGCTAGGAAAATTTCAATAAACCATCACTAACCAGATAAAAACTGTAGTACATGGGTCTATGCTTGCATATCAAAAGAAAGTTTGTCTCAAATGGGAGTAAAGGGTAATGTTAAAGTCTAAAACGAACAGAGATTCTATGTATAAGTGGGTTGGGAGCTACTGTTCTAGCAAGAGGCAATAGTCGGAAAGGCTAAGTGGACGAGGAAGCATTTAAAACACAGGATTTCCATGCCCCATATTTTGACAACTGTGTTATTTCAAAATTCCATACAAATAAGTTGGAAAACGTAAAAAATTGCCTCCTTCCCTTACTTTACCCATTAATTTACGAACTCCATAAAATTGTTAATTTTTCTTATGTTTATTTAAAAAAATATACTTTGCCCTTTTCTCTTCTCCACTTCCGTGAATTTGCAACATTGCTACCTTCAGACCCATCTCACTTTAAGTTAATTGCAAGGAATTCACCTTTCAACCACCTTCCACAAATTACATGTAAAAAGGATCTGGAATAAAATAAAGAGATGCATGAAAGCTTAGAACAATCAGAAAAAAAACACATATTCTATGCTTATCTCTTCAATTTTTAGAAGGGAATTATTTCCATTTTACCAGTTTGGCACCGTATTTATACAAAATGAAATAAATTTGTAAAGCATAAATAAATTTTATGAAGCAGGAGTTTGAATCATCTACGAGACAAAGAGAAGTCAATGTTCACAATAAACTTGTAGATACTAAGGGATACGAAATGGAAGTAAAAAAAAAAAGTAAGTAAACGACACTAGACCATTAAGGTCCCAACCGGCGGTGCTGATTTCCGTTTCATGGCCCTTCAGCCAGGAAGTGCAATGGGGAGTTGGGAGCCAACCATCGTGTGCTTTCTCACAACCTTCCTGCTTACCTTCCCCAGATTTCTCCAGGTACCCATTTAGAGCTGGGTGGACTCTTGCTCAGCTTACAGAGTCACGTCACTGACCCCCGTCCCAAATTAAATAACTGGCCACAACTGGGATTGAACCCATGCCCCTTGAACAAAGAATTCCCACGCCAGCGTGTCAACCACTCAGCTATGAAATGCAAGTTTAATCTTTCGATTTGAGAAGAATGATTTTGATGCTTTCGAAACGTAGTAAAAGATATCGATCTTATTTGGCAGGGTAATCTGTTTCTTTTAAAACACTTTCTATGTTACAAAGAAATAAACTCAGAAATATCCTTTCATCTTCTTTCGGTAATTAGTAGCCTTTTTACTAGTGAGTGGTGTCAAGTAGATTAAAATGGATAGCTTCCAAATCTTGGACTTGACAAGGAAGATTGAATTATCAAGAAAAACAGTTAGCTTTATTTCCCGAAAAACATTTCGAAAAAAATTAGAAAAAAAGTCAATAGACAGTAATGTATATGATCGAAAAGTCTTTACATAGCTATAAATATGCTGATGGTAGCACTGTTTCCAAGCCTGTTTCTCTTACTATAAGAGCGCAACAAACAATTTTTTCTTCATTAGTAGGTATAATGTGTTCAATTTAAGAAGCTGCCTTTGATTCTCTCTTTTTAGTAAGTGAAAATGGTCAGTTAGCTATTTAAGATTAATTTACATCTATTTTTCTATTTTTTTTGTAGTTTAGTTTTTCTTTCAATTTGATAGGGCCGAACTGCTGTGATTTATTTTGTTCGTCTTCTTCATCTTTGCTTCTTCTTTCTGTAGAGGTCCTCTTTCTTCTTTTAGTAGAATTTTCGCTATTGATGCAGTTTCCAGTAGATGAAGTGGGATAGCTGCAAAATATCAGACTTTCTAAGGAAGATAAAATTATGGAGAAAAAAGTGTTTAGCTTTTTCTGGGCCTTAAAAATGGGAAAAAATAGCCTTTAGACACTTACGAATAAAATAGAAATATTTTTATTTATAAACTGTAAATTTTGTAGATGGCAGCACTGTTCCAAAACCTACTGTAGATAACTAACTAACATTTTTTATTTATTTTTTTTTTTTATACACTACGATCCGTAAAATATTGACAACTGACAAATTTGCCTTTTCAGTCAAAGTTAGCCAACTAAAAATAACTATTCGTTCACTGAATTTGGCTTTTAAGGAAAAAAAAGTTTCAAATGCACATTATTTGCATTTTGTGGCTTAAAAAGCATTAGTAGAGACTAAAACTACGAAAAAAGTAACAAACACAGGCAACATAACCTGAAAAAGATTTGATCAGGTAACAATATCAACCAACAAGGCTTTTGTTAGTTGATATTGCTTTATAAGTTTTTTTCATTTTTAACTTCATTTTCTTATTCTTTCTATTTCGACTGGACATTATTTTCACCTAATCTAAGGTGCTACAAAATACAAGACCTTTGTTTTTTCTTAATGTGTGTTCTTCCTTTGTGTTTCCTTTGTTCTTCCTTTTGTGTTTTTCCTTTGTGTGTTCACGAGCCGTATAGTTTTTTATCATCTTTTTCATGTTTCCATCTACTTATGGTACTTAGTAACCTTTTCACTAGTGAATATTTTCAAATAGATAAAGAAAAGTCTTGGGTTTTATAAATATGATAAAATTAAAGAAAAACACTTAAGCTTGACTTTTTTGGAAAGCAGAAAAAAAAGTTCACTGGACCTAATATGCAACGTATGAATTTTCTTTCCAAAAATACGAATGAGTAGGTGGGAGCACTGTTGCCGAATATTTTTCTTCTACTTTAGGTAACTAACCAATATTTATAATAAAAACTGTTCATCCTAGATGATCTGCACCAAATCACAAGTAGAAATTTTTACCTATATTTATGAAATTCATATGAGGGGTGTGGAAAATCTCCCCGGTCTAAGGACCGTATAACTATGCTGGGCCGAAAACTTACCTCTCTTTTTGTCTTACTTATGACTAGATACTAAAATTTATCAACGAGGAGCCTGTTTTAGAAAGGCTATCCTTTCTGTACAATTCACAACTATGTACCATTTTTTGTACAATTTTTGGTATTTCTGTACCATTCACAACGATGCATTCTTCTACTTCGAATCATTTGTTTAATGTTTGCCAATTTCTGGCTTGATGTAGAAAAATCACCTCCCACTTTATATGCCGCAGCTGTTATGTTAGTGGATCGGTTTTGCTGTATAGGTATAGGTGCTCAGGTGTTATTCTTGTCTTAAACTTGGGGTTTCTTAGATTTAAGTCTTTTAGATACATTGTCTTAATAGGCAATTTTTTTTTATAGGTTGTTGGTCTGTAGATGGGACTCTTCTTTAAAAATTGTCTTTTGTTTGAATATAATTATGTTAATTTGATATAAAAATATAATTTTAACATTTATATTTTTGAAGGAAAAACTGTTTCCGTAAAAATTGTTAAACCTGATTTATATCTTCCGTAAAATAATTGGAATGCAAGAGACACTGATGCCTTCGATGGCCTCGATGCCATTTAAGTTTCGGATAGATTACAGTCCTAGAACTTATTTTTTTACAGACACCAACTGCGTTGTGAAAAAGGGCTGGCTGCTACTATGTTAATAAGAGTGATTGAGTTTAGCTTAAAAAATACAAAAAGAACAAATAGCGGATTCGAGAAAAAAGCAGAATTTAGTGCAATAGATACAAAAAAATATCAAATTGCCCGAATAAGGAAATTTGGGCAAAAAATTTCACTATTTCGCCTTGAAAAAAAAACTGACCGTTGTGAAGACGCATTTTAGAAGTTTAGCTGTTTCCTTTGATTTGATTTGCATATGTTTAAATGGAGCATTAAAGTGAACAAGGTATCAAAGTAACTTGCAACAGTTACTTACAACAGTTACGACAGGTATCAAATTAACAGTAAGCAACTTGCATTACTTACAACCCTTTCATCCCAAATCAAAGTTGGTGACTATAAAGTAGGTATGGCCTGTGATGTCATTCATGTGATTAGTTTAGCTAATGAAATAAAAAAAAGAACAAACAGGGGAATCGAGAAAAAGGTAAAATTTAGTGCAATAGATAAAAAAATCTAAAATTGCCCGAATAAGGAAACTAGGGCAAAAATTTTCACTATTTCTCCTCGAAAAAAAATTGACTGTTGTGAAGACACTTTTTTTTAGAGGTTTCTATTTGAATGTTTAAATCCCTTCCTTGTATTGAAGAATTTAAATCAACTCTGACTGTGTAATTAAAAACTAAGAATTAAAAAGTAATTAAAAGTAATTAAAAGTAAAAGTAAGAATTAAAAACTTTAAGATTTTATAACTGAGTTTATTGAATGACAAGAAAAAGATGGAATAAAGGAAATATTTTTTCACAGTTATAAAAATTCAAAAGAATAGGAAGATAAGTCTGTGAACAAAGATTAGAATATTGGAAGCTAAAGTGAGGACAGTCGTTAAATATGGTTGTGAAGCATGGGTGCTTCAAAAATGGAGGAAGATTAGTTGAATTTTTTCCAGGGAGAAAATCCAGAGAAAAATGTACGAAAAGTGGTTCACTCCTGCTTTCTAGGGCTTTAATTTGGGAAAGGTTGATATGGTTAGGTTCTGTGGATGAAGGATGACAGATTGTAAAAGATTGTGCTTTTCGGTTCAACCCTCTAGGGCTAAACGGAAAGCAGGTTTTCCTTGGTTGGGGTGGGAGGATGTTGCCAGGAAAGATTTAAGGGAAATGGGAACTTCCTGGGAAGGTGTAAAGAGGGTGGCATTGAAGAGTTTGGGATGGAGGAGAACTGTGCGTAGCTGTGCTAGCCTCCGCTGGTTTGGTGCTGTGTTGAGTTGTTAGTAGTAGTAGTAGTCCTTGGAAACCAACCAACCCCTCTTCTAGAATCTCTTTTTATATTAGGTCTCTTTGTTACTCCTTAGGAAATCTGATCGATGTTTCCAGGCCATCATGATCGACGTTTCATGATCGACATTTGCCATTTTGTACTTTCTCCGCGGCTGCTCGATTCGGCAAGTGGATGAATTTTCCAATGGAAGACTGTCTGCTCTGGGAGGGCAATTTTCTGTGGGGTAAACCTCTGAGGGGAGAATTTCTTGGGTGATTTTCCACAGAGAGAATTTTCCGGGGAGGAGGGGATTTTCTGCTGAGAAACCTTACGGAGGGGCTTTTCATAGGGGAATATACCTAGCACTTATGAAACTGTGGTGGAGACACTCTTCTTATCAAAAATTACTTTTTCACATAATTACTCACTGGAATCAGCACGTCACTTGGCTAAATGAGCTCTTGTAAAATCTCTGTTTGCTCATTCACTATAAATAGACTTAAGATAAGGTCCGTAGCGCGGAAATTTTATTGAAAAATTATGACATTTTTTTGCAAGAACATTTACTGGTTGTAGTTTTACTTTCCTCCGATAAAATACCGATAATTAAGGCTAGATCTAAAGCTTTGACATTTTTAGGCCCAAGCGTTTTAGCCATTCCGTTTTCGTAAGATTTTCATGGATAGTCTCGGAAATTCGAGGATAGTGGAAGCAATGATCAGAACACAAGTGATAGGCCGAAAGTAATGAAACAGAGAGGTGCTACCGGATTCTTGTTTTAAAATCACTTTCTGTGAATAGCAGCACAGCGGCGGAGTACATCTGGTACTTTGATAATAAACCACATCATAACCAAACCAAAAATAACAAAAATTCATTATAAAAGGGGCTGTTCCCTTCTCAACGCCCAACTCTTTACGCTAAAGTTTGACTCTTTCTCTCAATCCTACTTTATTAAACAATAAATAACTTTAGCGTAAAGAGCGGGGCGTTGAGAAGGAAACATCCCCTTTCATACACGAAGTACTTTCTTTCCGTTTTAAGTTTTAATATCGCTCCTTACTTTCAGTTTTTAAAAAAAAACAATTTTTTTCATTTAATTTCTGAATGTTTTTGAATTAATGCATGTTTGATTTTGGCTCTCCACACATAAATTATTAAAATGCAATTTGCTCCATTCTGTTTTTGGCTAAATGGATTTCTCTTAGTTTTGATCAGACAATTTTGAGAAATAAGGGGTGGGGAAGGAGGCCTAGCTGCCCAGCAATTTTTCGGCTACTTAAAAAAGCAACTAAAACTTTTAGTTTTTACCGGACATTTTTTTTAGTAAAAAATATACGTAACGCAAGAATTAAACTTACGTAACAAACTTCTATATTCTTATATTTTTATAATGTATATGAGGGGGTTTGTCCCCTCATTGATATCTCGCTCTTTACACTAAATCTTAAGTTTTGTCACAATTCTTTAAGAATGACCCCTGAATCAGAAAGGCCATAGAATAAATAGTTGAAATTACTAAAAATACTTTAGCATAAAGAGCGAGATATTTATCTCCTGCTAAATACCTCGCTCTTTATGCTAAAGTATTTTTAGAACCCCTCATATGCGTAATAATATCTGTTCGTTTTAAGTTTTAATGCTACTCCTTACTTTAAAATGAAAAGAACGTTTCATGTTTATTTCTTCATTGTTTTTTTATAGTAATGCTAGAAAATCCTGAACCCCCTTCATTGAATTTCTGTTTCCCCGTGAAATATTCCTCCAAGGAAAGATCCTCCCACATAGGCCCCTCCCCTCAACCCCCACACCCCCAAACAAAATACATCCCCCTGAAAACGTCTGTACACTTCCCAATAACCATTACTGTCTGTAAACACTGGTCAAGGTTTGTAACTTGCAGCCCCTCCCCCGGGGACTGTGGGGGAGTAAATCATCCCCAAAGACATAGTTATAATGGTTTTCGACTATGCTGAACAAAATGACCATCTCAAAATTTCAATCCGCTGACTTTGGGAAAAAAGAGCGTTGGAGGGGGCCTAGGTGCCCTCTATTTTTTTTGGTCACTTAAAAAGGGTACTAGAAACTTTAATTTTCGTTAGAATGAGCCCTCTTGCAAAATTCTAGGACAGCTTGGTCGATACGATGACCCCTGGAAAAAAAAAACAAAAAAAAAAAACAAATAAACAAACAAATAAACACGCACCCGTGATCGGTCTTCTGGCAAAAGATTCCAAGTTCCACATTTTTGTAGACAGGAAAGTAAAACTTTTGCAATAGGGTTATCTGATACGCTGAATGCGATGGTGTGATTTCTGTTAAGATTCTATGACTTTTGGGGGGTGTTTCTCCCTATTTTCCAAAATAAGGCAAATTTTCTCAGGCTCTTAACTTTTGATGACAAAGACTAAATTTGATGAAAATTATATATCTAAAAGCAGCATGAAAATCTAATTCTTTTGATGTATCTTTTAGCATCAAAATTCCGTTTTTTTTAGAGTTTCGTTTGCTGTTGAGCCGGGTCGCTCATTACTACAGTTCGTTACCACGAACTGTTTGACTATATGTCTTTAACAGCCTTTGAAAGTACAAATAAAATCAAACTTAATATTTGATATATAGTGATATCAGTTGTTGAAAGATCATCAATTCGAAATTTTATTTTACTATAATTTGTATTTTCATTTTCAATGCTGTATTAACTAGAAAAGGATATATTTGTAATATAATTTAGTTTTCAGTGAAGCACCAATGATGCAGTAGGATTTAGAAAGCTAGGGAAGGGGGCAGTAATCAAGCTCTTGTTTGTACTGAAACTTGTTTGTACTGAGGATATTTGTCTTGAATATTCTTGGAAAAAAACTAATAAAATTAGACAGAATATTCAATATATAATGATATTAATTGCTGAAAGCTCATCAGTTCCTAATTTAATTTGACCGTAATTTTTATGTTTATTTTCAATGTTGTAATAAGTATAAAATGAAATATTTGTCACAGAATGCATTTTCAGTCAAGCGCCAATAACGCAGTAGGTTTTAGATGACCTCAAAGTTTTGACCCAAATTGTGATTATGACCCCAAAGTCTTGTTATTTGATCGTTAGGCTATTTCAAACAAAATGGCTAATTTAGATTAAATGTATTTGGGAAAAAGAGGGTGTGTGTGAACACCCTCCAATCACTTTTGAGTCTTAAAAAGTTATCTAGATCTCTCAATTTCCAATCAAACGAGCCACCTATGAACCTTATACGACCACCCCTTATTCAAAACTTTGTATACTCTGGGGCCTAACTTACAACACATTTCTCTGGACTCCGGGGGGGTTGTGTCTAACACAGAATTTTTTAGTAGATTTTTAACCTATTTTGAATAAGACATTTCTCTCAAAATTTTATTGGATGCATTTGGGGAAAAGATGGTGTATTTGGAGGCGGGGGGAGGTAAATGCCCTCCGATCACTTTTGACTCTTTAAAAGATAACTATAACTTAAGATTTGCAATCAAATGAGTCCCCTTAGAAGTTTATTCGATCATCCCTTCCGTATAAAGTGCCTCTGGGGAAAAAATAAACCATTGGAGAGTTTGGTTTTGAGGTTGGTTGTGGGAAGGCTAGTTGCCATCGGATCGCTTTTTACAAACAAAAATAACTTCTTTTTTTTTCCAAGACGATGGAATTCAATTCATTGGATACTTCGGCCCTATGTCCAAGGGCCGACTTTAGCACAGTACCAGAAAAAACAATACATACACACACACACACATATATATATATTTATATATATATATATATATATATATATATATATATATATATATATATATATATATATATATATATACATATATATATATATATATATATATATTACTATCCACATTTTACTATATATATATATATACATATATATATATATATATATATATATATATATATATATATATATTACTATCCACATTTTACTATATATATATATATATATATATATATATATATATATATATATATATATATTTAATATGGATTTTACCATTTACAGAAAACCGATGCAAAACAAACAATAGATACTTCATTTTTTAAACCACCCCCACAAGTTAACAATGTGAGGCTCCTGATAAGTTATCTATCTTCCGTACATTCCAAAAATTACAACAAACTTAAAATTGTTTGCACAAAAAATAATCTGTATGTAGTTTTTACTAATAATTTCAAAATCACAAATTTCTTAAACTCCTGTAGATATAAAACCCCAGTTACTCGCCAAAGAGGGGTTTTACAAATTCCCAGCGATTATGTCAACCACTATCTTGGTAGGACTCATCAGAATCTACTCCTTCTTTTGATTAATAGCTCCTTTGATTCTGCTCTAGTTTAGCATATATTTACTAATCCTTCCCACACAATACTTCTTGAAAAATCTAAATTAGTCTCAAAATAAATAATAATATTTTTTAAATAGGGACTTGGGAGAGTATTCAGTAAATTCTTTATACTCAAATTTAATTAAAAATGATCTAACAAATATTTTACTGAACTAATTTATAATTGTATTGAACTAGTTACAAAAAGGCCTTTGAAACAAGCTAGCTTTGAAAACTTGTATTTAATCACTTTTATTTATAAGTCCTAGTTTTTAAAATTTTTAAAAACTTTGTTAAATATATATGTATATATATATATATATATATATATATATATATATATATATATATATATATATATATATATATATATATATATATATATACATATATAAAAGTTATATAATCATAATAGTTATATTGTAACTACTAGAAATTAATGCTTTATCTATGTCTTCTTTATCCTGGTGTAGCCGTTTTTTTCTGGATTCTGATGAGTCCTACCAAGATAGTGGTTGCCATAATCGCTGGGAATTTGAAAAACCCCTCTTTGGCGAGTAACTGCGGTTATATCTTTACAGGAGCTTAAGAAATTTGTGATTTTGAAATTGTTAGTGAAAACTACATACAGATTATTTTTTGTGCAAACAATTTTAATTTTATTGTAATTTTTGGAATGTACGGAAGATAGATAACTTATCAGGAGCCTAACATTGTTAACTTGTTGGGGAGGTTTAAATTAAAATGAAAATATCTATTGTTTTGCGTTGGTTTTATGTAGATAGTAAAAATCCGGTTTATCAGTATTACGAATAATTAACACATTTAAAAACTGTAATTTGCTTTCAATTTCAATTTCTAGGATAAACTGCAAATTTCTATCATAAGTACCAAAATGCTCTAAGAAACCCCAAAGTTCACTTTCCCCGTAAATCCAAAGTGAAATTATATTATCCATGTAGCGACCCCAAAAAACATGCTTTAAAAAATAAGAATTTAATGCCCAATTTTCAAGGTTCTTGACATAAGTATTTGCCAGTAGCCCGGATAAAGGAGCTCTCATGGTTAACCCGTTTGTTTTTTAATGAAAGGAATCACGAAACTGAAAATACATAGAAAACTTATTACAAATTTAAACTAGATTCCTTAAAATTTGCCACTATAGGCCTTAAGGAAATACCTCGTTTGTACATTTTTGGCAAATTGTAGAATTTTGGAAAGAAACTACCCCGGGAGAAAAATTTATTTTATAATTGAGGGGTGCATTTACGAATCTGTTTTAGCTGCTTTAATTCATTTATAATCAGTAGGATCATGAGTTATTGTTTTATATGTAGTTATGTCATTTAAATGTGAAAGGATTTTGTTGTCATAGTCTGTCGTATCCGTGACAACAAGTGAATTGCTTTTGTCTGCTTTGATTATTATAATAGACGGGTCTTAGATAAGTTTTTTATGTCCTTCAAATTTTTCGGTGTGAAAGATGTATGAAACTTAACCTTTTTTGGCTGTTATAAAGGGTATTTATGAGACAATACCCTAACTCAACGAGGGTTAGAAACAGGTGAGCAGTGTTTGTGCAAAACGGACTCTAGAGAGGAAACTATATCTGCCACAGGAACTTGTTTCGGTTGAAAAGAGAATTTTGGACCTTTTTCCCGTGTTTCGATTTCCTGGGGTTCCAACGTTCTAGAAGAGAGGTTAACAATAGCGGGTCCAGAAGTGAATCTTGGAGAATATTAAATAAAAAAAACAAGTTTTTTCAACTGAAATTAAGGAGTGACATCAAAACTTAAAACGCACAGAAATTACTTCGTATATGAAAGAGGCTGCTTCCTCATCAACGCCCCGCTCTTTACGCTAAAGTTTGACTCTTTCTCTCAATTCTTCTTTTTAAAACAGTAAAAAACTTTAGCGTAAAGAGCGGGGCGTTGATGAGGAAGCAGCCTCTTTCATATATGAAGTAATTTCTGTGCGTTTTAAGTTTTGATGTCACTCCTTACTTTCAGTTGAAAAAACTTGTTTTTTTTATTTAATTTCTGAACGTTTTTGAATCAATGCATGTTTTGATTTTGGCTCTCCGCAGAGGAATAATCAAAACAAAATTTGCATATTTTTTTTTTGGCTCAATGGCTTTCTCATAATTTTGATCGAATGATTTTGCGAAAAAAAGAGGGGGGGACGAAGCCTAGTTGTCCCCCGATTTTTTGGTTAATTAAAAAGGCAACTAGAACTTTTAATTTTTTACGAATCTTTTTATTGGTAAAAGATTTACGTAACTTATAAATTAGCTTACGTAAAGAACTTTTGTATTCTCATGTTTTTAGTACATATATGAGGGGATTCGCCCCATCGTCAGTACCTCGCTCTTTACACTAAAGCTTAAATTTTGTCCCAATTCATTAAGAATGACCCCCTGAATCACAAAAGCCGTAGAATAAGTAGTTGAAATTACCGAAAATACTTTAGCGTAAAGAGCGAGGTATTAGAAGGAGGTGAGCCCCTCATATGGGTAATAATTTCTGTTTGTTTTAAGTTTTATTGCTGTTCCTTACTTCCAGCTGAAAAAGCTTTTTCACTTTTATTTTTTAATTTTTTTTTTTTTTTAATAATGCTAGTAAATCCTGCTCTCCCTTCATGGAAATTTTCTTCTCCCATTACAAATTCTCGAAGGAAAGTTCCCCCAGCATATCCCCCTCTTCTTAACCCCTCCCCCAAACCAAAAAAATCCTCCTGAAAACGCCTGTATACTTCCCAATAACCATTACTATATGTAAGCACAGGTCAAAGTTTGTAACTTGTTGCCCCTCCCACGGGGACTGTGGGGGAGTAAGTCGTCCCCAAAGACATAGTTATAAGGTTTTTCGACTACGCTGAATAAAATGGCTATCTCATAATTTTGATCCGTTGACTGTAGGAAAATAATTTGCGTGGGAGGGGGCCTAGGTGCCCTCCAATTTTTTTGGTCACTTAAAAAGGGCACTAGAACTTTTCATTTCCGTTAGAATGAGCCCTCTTGCAACATTCTAGGACAACTGGGTCGATACGATCACCCCTGGGAAAAAAAAAACAAAAAAAACAAAAAAACAAAAAACAAATAAACACGCATCCGTGATCCGCCTTCTGGCAAAAAATGCAAAATTCCACATTTTTGTAGATAGGAGCTCGAAACTTCTACAGTAGGGTTCTCTGATACGCTGAATCTGATGGTGTGATTTTCGTTAAGATTCTATGACTTTTAGGGGGCGTTTCACCCTATTTTCTAAAATAACGCAAATTTTCTCAGGCTCGTAACTTTTGATGGGTAAGACTAAACTTGATGAAACTTATATATTTAAAACCAGCATTAAAATGCGATTCTTTTGATGTAGCTATTGGTATCAAAATTCAATTTTTTAGAGTTTTGGTTACTATTGAGCCGGGTCGCTCCTTACTACAGTTCGTTACCACGAACTGTTTGATATGTGGTTTATCATCGAAGATTCAATTCTCAAGTTTTCCAATTTCTTATAAAGTCATTCCTTTGACAAGTGAAAATCATGGCTAAACAAATTCCTTTCTAATTTAACAACTTGACAAAAATCAACAGTGGACAGGTTTTCCAACAAAAAAATTTCCAAAGATTTTCTTTCTGGAGAAATAATATGTCTCTTTTATTTTTTGTCCTTAATAATATGGACTAAGGTTTTTAATTGTATTGTATAAGCGAATTGCTATTCTTTCCGGGTATTTAAATGTAATTTATGTCTTAAAGACTTGGGAGTAAGATTTTCGTTTCTGCATGATTCTAAAAAAATTTTTTGATTGATAAAATCAGCATGCTTTGTTTTACCTAAACTAATAAATAAAAGATATCACAGGTCAGCTGCTTCCCATAAGCTAGATGTAAATAGCGACAAAGACCACACTGCCTTTCCATATTAAACAAAAGCGACTTAGAAACAATAGGGGCATTTCTTTTCCAAGACCGTGGAATTCAACTCAGTGGATATTTCGACCCTATAGTCTATGGTCTTCGTTGCTATTGATATCACTTCTTACACGTAAAAGGGAAAAGAGAACTTTCCATTTATAATCATATGAGTCCCTTCCAAAGTTTATACAACCAGTTCTTCCACAATACGGGTATAACTTACAATCCTTCTCCCGGGACCTTGTGGGGTTATATTGTACCCAAAGTTTCTGTCATCTGATCATTGGGCTATTTCAAAAAATATAGCTGACTCGAAATTTTGATCGGATACATTTGAGGAAAAGAGGTTGTGTGTGTGTGGGGGGGGGGGGTGGTTGATGCCCTCTGATTACTTTTGATGACTCTTAAAAAGGTAGTTTTTTCATTTGATCTCAAATTTTTATTGCGTGCATTTGGCAAAAAAATGATCTTTGGGAGGGGCTAGATGCCTTTCGATCACTTTTGATACTTAAAAAGGGTGCTAAAAATTCAGATTTACAATAGAATGAGCCCCCTCCAAAGTTTATACGAGCATTCCTTCCTTAAAAACATTATCTACCCAGGGGCACAATTTATAACACTTGCCCCCTGGTTCTGGGGTGCTGTGTTATCCCTGGAGTTTTGTTATGTGATCTTTGGTCTATTTTGAACAAAATGGCTATATAACAAATTTGAGTGTACTCATTTGGGGAAAGGGTTTGAGAGGGGGACTAGTTGCCATTGGATCACTTTTGACTCTTAAAAAGAGAATTAAAAATGTCAATTTTTGATCGTTTGAGTCCCTTTTGACCTCCAATGTTTATCCATAAAAACCTTATATGTCCCAATGGGATAAGATACAACCCTTCCGCGGGCTCTGGAGTGGATGTTAGACCCCAAAGTTTTTTTATCTGTTTGTTGGACTATTTCAAACAAACTGACCATCTGAGTAGTTTCATCGGATGCATTTTGGAAAAAGAGGGTGTGTCTTGGATGGTAGATGCCCTTCGATCACTTTTGACTCGTAAAAAGGCAATTACAACTTTGATTTCCAATCAAATGAGTCACCTATGAAGTTTGTATTACCTCTACCTAATAACTTTATATATCCCTAGTGAGTAGCTAAAAACACTTGCCCCCGGGTTTTGAAAGATTGTGTCAACAAAGGAGTTTTTTGTGTGATATCTGAACTATTTCTAACAAAATGGCTATCTCAATTTTGTTTTGACTGGTTTGAGGAACAAAGAGCGTAGTTGCCCCAAGATCTCTTATGACTTAAAAAGTGAACTAGAACTTTAAATTTCCAATCAAATGAGCCCCCTCTGAAGTTTATACGAGTAGCCCTTCCATAAGAAGCATATACGCCCCCACGAAATAACTTACTACGCCTGGCACTGGACTTTTTCCACCCCAAAGTTTTTATTATCGGATCTTTGAGCTATTTCTAATATAATGATTGTTTCAACATTTTTATTGGATGCATTTGGGGGAAAATGGTATGGGGAGGGGGTTAGCTTTCCTCTGACCACTTTTGACTTAAAGAGGGCACTAGAACTTCCAATTTCCAATCGAATATGCCCCCTATGAAATTTATACGACCCACCCTTCCATTTGAAGTGTCTCAGGGAAAAATAATAAAAATAGATCAAACAGTTCGTAGAAACGAACTGTAGTAAGGAGCGACCTGGCTCAATAGTAATCAAAATTTTAAAAACGGAATTTTGATACCGATATATACATCAAAAGAATTAAATTTGTATGCAGATTTCAAATATATACGTTTCATCAAGTTTAGTTTTGCAAGTCAAAAGTTACGAGCCTGAAAAATTTACCTTATTTTCGAGAAAAGGAGGAAACACTTTTAAAAGTCATAGAAACGTAATGAAAGTCAAACTATCAGATTCAGCGTATTAGAGAACCCTTCTGTAGAGGGTTCAAGCTCATATCTGCGAAAATGTGGAATTTTGTATTTTTTGCCATAAAATATCACAGATGTTTGTATTTTCTTATCTTTTTTTCAAGGGGTGATTGTATCGAGCCAGTTGTCCTAGAATGTCACACGAGGATTATTCTAACTGAAATTATAAGTTCTAGTGCCCTATTCAAGTGACCTAAAAATTGGAGGGCAACTAGGCCCCATCCCACCCTCAATTTTTCCCAATGTCGCCGGATCAAAATTTTGAGATAGCATTTTTGTTCAGCATAGTCCAAAAATCTACTAGATATGTCTTTAAGGATGACTTAATTCCCCAAGGTCCCCGGGGGAAGGGCTGCAAGTTATGAACTACGCCCATTGTTTACATATTGTATTGGTAATTGAAAAGTATATTGAAATTTTCAGAGAGGATTTTTCCTGGTGACAGGGGGTCGGCGGAAGGGGCTACGTGATAGCATCTTTCTATGGAGAAATTTAACATGGGGGGAGAGAATTTTCATGAAGGGGGTGCCGGATTTTCAAGGGTTAGTTAAAAAAAACAATGAAAAATTAAATTAAAAAACAAGTTTTTTCAACTGAAAGTAAGGAGCAACATTAAAACTCAAAACGAACAGGAATTATTAAGCATAGGATGGGGCTCATCCCCTCCTTAATACCTCACTCTTTATGCTAAAGAATTTCCAGTAATCTTAAAAGAGCTATTTATTCTAATTAAACGACCTTTGTGATTCAGGAGTCATTCTTAAAGAATTGGAACAAAATTTGAACTTTAGTATACAAAGCGAGGTACTATGCGATGAGGTGAACCCCCCTCATATACGTAAAAAGAATATACAAAAATAAAAGTTCATTACGTAAGTTAATTTGTAAGTTATGTATATTGGTTACTTATAAGAAAGTTCCTCTATAAAATTAAGGGTTTAAGTGGCCTTTTTAAGTAACCAAAAAAATTTGAGGGCAACTAAGCTCCCTCCCCCATCCTTTTTCTCAAAATTGTCCTATCAAAACCTTTAGAAAACCATTTAGCCAAAAAAAGTGAAATTAATATACAATTTTTGTTTTAATTATTCGTGTACAGTGAGCCGAAATCAAAACCTGCATTAATACAAAAACGTTCAGAGATTAAATAAAAAAACGAGTTTTTCCAACTGAAAGTAACGACTAACATTAAAAATTAAACCGAACTGAAATTATTACGTATTAGAGGGTTTCGATCCCACCTCAATGCCTCGCTCCTCACGCTAAAGTATGTTTAGTAATTTCAAAAGAGCTATTTATTCTAATTAAACGGCCTTTGTGATTCAGGGGTCATTCTTAGAGAATTGGAACAAAATTCAAACTTTAGTGTAAAGAGTGAAGTAATGACGAGTGGGCAAATACCTCTAAACGTAAGAAAAAGATACGAATGTAAAAGTTGGTACGTAACTCAATTTGTAAGTCATATATCATTACTAATAAAAACGTTCGTAAATAAAACTAAAGCTTATAGTGGCCTTTTTAAGTAAAATTAAATAAAAAAACAAGTTTTTTGAAAAGAAAGTAAGGAGCGACATTAAAACTTAAAACGAACAGAAATTACTCCGTATATGAAATGGGCTTTTCCTCCTCGACACCCTGCTCTTTACGCTAAAGTTTCTTATTGTTTTAAAAAGTAGAGTTGCGAGAAAGAATCAAACTTTAGCGCAAGGAGCGGGGTGTCGAGGAGGAAAAGCCCCTTTCATATACGGAGTAATTTCTGTTCGTTTTAAGTTTTAATGTCGCTCCTTACTTTCATTTCAAAAAACTTGTTTTTTTTATTTAATTTCTGAAAGTTTTTGAATTAATGCATGTCTGATTTTGGCTCTCCGTACATAAATTATTAAAATGAAATTTGCATATTAATTCTTTTTTTGGCTAAATGGCTTTCTGTTAGTTTTGATCAGACTATTTTGAGAAATAAGGGGTGGGGAAGGAGGCCTAGTTGCCCTCCAATTTTTCGGCTACTTAAAAAGGCAACTAGATCTTTTAATTTTTAACGGACGTTTTTATTAGTAAAAAATATACGTAACTTAAGAATTAACTTACGTAACTAACTTTTATATTCTTATATTTTTGATTATATATATGAGGGGGTTGGTCCCCTCGTTAATACCTCGCTCTTCACACTAAATCTTGTTTTGTCCCAATTCTTTAAGAATGACCCCTGAATCAGAAAGGCCGTAGAATAAATAGTTGAAATTACTTAAAAATTGTTTAGCATAAAGGGCAAAGTATTTATCTCCTCCTAAATATCTCGCTCTTTATGCTAAAGTATTTTTAGAACACCTCATATGCGTAATAATCTCTGTTCGTTTTAAGTTTTAATGCTTCTCCTTACTTTCAATTGAAAAAAAACTTTTTCATGTTTATATTTTTATTGTTTTTTTGTTTTTTTTTAAGTAATGCTAGAAAATCCTGTGCCGTTTTCATCGAATTTCTCTTCCCCCATGAAATATTCCTCCAATGAAAGATCCTCCCATATAGCCCCCTCCCCTGAACCCCACACCCAAACCAAAACAATCCCCCTGATAACGTTGGTACACTTCCCAGTAACCATTACTGTATGTAAACATTGGTCAAAGTTTGTAACTTGCAGCCCCTTCCCCAGGGACTGTGGGGTGTAAGTCATCCCCAAAGACATAGTTATAATGGTTTTTGACTATACGGAACAAAATGGCTATCTCAAAATTTTGATTCGTTGACTTTGGGAAAAAATGAGCGTGGGAGGGGGCCTAGGTGCCCTCCAATTTTTTTGGTCACTTAAAAAGGGCACTAGAACTTTTCATTTCCGTTAGAATGAGCCCTCTTGCAACACTCTAGGACCACTTGGTCGATACGATGACCCCTGGGAAAAAAAACAAAACAAACAAACAAACAAATGAACACGCACCCGTGATTTGTCTTCTGGCAAAAAATGCGAAATTCCACATTTTTGTAGATTGGACCTTGAAATTTTTTCTATAGGGTTCTCTGATACGCTGAATGCAATGGTGTGATTTTTGTTAAGATCCTATGACTTTTAGGGGGTGTTACCCCCTATTTTCCTCGTAACTTTTGATGACAAAGACTAAATTTGATTTGTCTTATATATTTAAAATCAGCATAGAAATCCGATTCTTTTGATATATCTTTTAGCATCGAAATTCCGTTTTTTAGAGTTTCGTTTACTATTGAGCCGGGTCGCTCCTTACTACAGTTCGTTAACATGAACTGTGTGACATAAGAATTGGAGGCCCCCTCCCCCGGCCATTTTTTCTCAAAATCGTCCGATCAATACTTTGAGAAAGCGATTTAGAAGAAAAAGGGAAAATTAATGTGCAAATTTTGTTTAAATTTTTCATGCACTGTGAACCAAAATCAAAATTCAAAAACGTTCAGAAATTAAATGAAAAACAAGTTTTTTAACTGAAGTAAGAAGCTACATTAAAACTTAAGACGAACAGAAATTATTCTGTATGTGAAAGGGGTTATCCCCTCCTCAACACCCTCCTCTTTACACTAAGGCTTGACTCTTTCTCACAATTCTTCTTTGTAAAACAATAAAAAACTGTAGCATAAAGAGCGGGGCGTTGAGAAGGGGACATCCCCTTTCATGTATGGAAAAATTTCTTTTCGCTTCAAGTTTTCATGTTGCTCCTTACTTTCAGTTACAATTTTTTTTTTATTTGATAAACAATAAAACATCGAAACCATATGGACCCAATGTTTTATTAATTTTTTTACCAGAGGCACTTCATATGGAAGGGGTGGTCAAATAAACTTCGGACCAGAGCCATTCAATTAGAGATCAGAAGTTCTAGTGTCCTTTTTAAGAGTCAAAAGTGATTGGAGGGCAACTAGCCCCCTATGTCCTTTTTTCCATATGTATCCGATAAAAAGTTTGGGATAGTCATTAAAAAAAAAGTTTAAAGTTCAGATAAAAACACTCCGGGGCTGAGACAACACCCCAAGGTCCGGTGCCAGGCATTTTAAGTTATGTACTGGGGGCACATATGGTTTTGATGAGAGGGGTGCTCGTCTAAACTTTAGAAGGGGCTCATTTAGAAATTGAAAGTTCTATTTCCATTTTAAAGAGTCAAAATATATTGGAGGGAAACTACCCCCCCCCTACCTGATAGAAATTTTGAGATAGTCGTTATGTTAAAAATAGTTCAAACATCAGATAATAAAAACTCTGGAGTCAATGAAACTCCCCAGAGCCCGAGGGCGCGTGTTTCAAGTTATTCTCTGGGAGCATATAACGACTTTATGTAAGGGGTGTTTTGCAATACCCCTTACATAAGGGCCTTACGTAAGGGGTATTTATGTAAGGGCTCGTTTTATTTGAAATTGAAAGGTATCGTTACCTTTTTATGAGTCCAATGTGATCGGAGGGTATCTACCACCCTCACGCCCCACACACCTTCTTTTCCTCAAATGTATCTGATCAGAACTTTGAAATAGCCAAATTCTTTGAAATAGTCGAACCATTCGATAATAAAAACTTTGGGGTCAGCATATCCACCCTTAGAGCCCAGAGATGGGTTGTAACTTATACTCCGGGTACATATAAGGTTTTTAATAAAAGAGGTGGTCGTATAGTCTTTGAAGGCGACTCAAATAATTAAAAAATGAAAGTTATAATTTCATTTCTAAGTGTCAGAAGTGATCTGATGGCAAATAGCCCCCCACCCTCTTTTCTTACATGTGGCCATGTTTTCTTACATGTGGGCTGCTTCCTCATCAACGTCCCGCTCTTTACGCTAAAGTTTGGCTCTTTCTCTCAACTCTACTTTTTAAAACAGTAAAAAACTTTAGCGTAAAGAGCGGGACGTTGATTAGGAAGCAGCCCCTTTCATATACGAAGCAATTTCTGTTCGTTTTAAGTTTTAATGTCGCTCCTTACTTTCAGTTAAAAAAAACTAGTTGTTTTTTTTATTTCTGCATGTTTTGATTTTGGCTCTCCGCAGAGGAATAATTATAACCAAATTTGCATTTTTATTTTTTTGGCTTAATGGCTTTTTCATAGTTTTGATCGAACGATTTTGAGAAAAAGAGGAGTGGGGGTGGAAGCCTAGTTGCCTTCCGATTATTTGACTTTAAAAGGAAACTAGAACTTTTAATTTTTTTCGAATGTTTTTATTAGTAAAAGATATAAGCAACTTATAAATTAGCTTACGTAACGAACTTTTGTATTCTCATGTTCTTATTACATATATGAGGGGCTTCACCCCCTCGTCAGTACTTCGCTCTTTACACTAAAGCTTAAATTTTGTCCCAATTCGTTAAGAATGACCCCTGAATCAAAAAAGCCATAGAATAAATAGTTAAAATTACAAAAAATACTTTAGCGTAAAGAGCGAAGTATTAGGAGAAGGTGAGCCCCTCATATGCGTAATAATTTCTGTTCGTTTTAAGTTTTAATGCTGCTCCTTACTTCCAGTTGAAAAAACTTTTTCATATTTATTTTTTCATTGTTTTTTTGTTAAATAATGCTAAAAAATCCTGCGCTCCCTTCATGGAAATTTTCTTCCCAGTGACAAATTCCTCGATGGAAAGTTCCCCAAATATATCCCCCAACATACCTCTCACTTGTCAACCCCTCCCCCCAACCAAAATTCCCCCTGAAAACGTCTGTACACTTCCCAATAACCATTACTATATGTAAGCACTGGTCAAAGTTTGTAACTTGTAGCCCCTCCCACGAAGACTGTGGGGGAGTAAGTGGGCCCCAAAGACATAGTTATAAGATTTTTTGACTACGCTGAGTAGAATGGCTATCTCAGAATTTTGATCCCTTGACTTTGGAAAAATAATTAGCGTGGGAGGGGTCTTGGTGCCCTCCAATTTTTTTGGTCACTTAAAAAGGGCACTAGAACTTTTCATTTCCATTAGAATGAGCCCTCTCGCAACATTCTAGGACAACTGGATCGATACGATCACCCCTGGAAAAAAAAAACAAAAAAAAAACAAAAACAAATAAACACGCATCCGTGATCTGCTTTCTGGCAAAAAATACAAAATTCCACATTTTTGTAGATAGGAGCTTGAAACTTCTACAATAGGGTTCTCTGATACGCTGAATCTGATGATGTGATTTTCGTTAAGATTCTATGACTTTTAGAGGGTGTTTCCCCCTATTTTCTAAAATAAGGCAAATTTTTTCAGGCTCGTAACTTTTGATGGGTAAGACTAAACTTGATGAAACTTATATATTTAAAATCAGCATTGAAATTCGATTCTTTTGATGTAGCTATTGGTATCAAGGATCCATTCTTTAGAGTTGTGGTTACTATTAAGCCGGGTCGCTCCTTACTACAGTTCGTTACCACGAACTGTTTGAAAAGCATAAGGCCCATTGTGTCTTTGGTGCTTTACTAAAACGAATGATAAAAACGAATGATATTATAAATAATTCCGTTTGTTCTTGTTACAAAATTTTAAATAAAATTAGAATTGCAGTGAAACCAGGCCAGGATTCACCAATCGGCCCACTAGGCCCTGCGGCTTTCACTATCCCTGAAGTTTCGGAGATTTCCTGGGAATTTCATTAGGCCATGCGGCTTTCACTATCCCTGAAGTTCTTGGGATTTCCCTGAAAATCTCGCAAAAACGGAGCGGCAAAAACGCTCGGAGCAAGAAGCGTCTAAGCCTTAAAGTTGGCCCGGAGTGAAACAAAAGCTTGAGTTGGCGAGCTTCCAGTAATTAGTATCGTTATATATCAAACATTCAGTTTAGTTTTATTAGTTCTTTCAAAGACTGTTAATTCATTTTAGTTTTTTTTTTTTTGTTTTTTTTTTTTAATTGGGAATTTTTGAAAACTTGAAACCTTGACAATCTAAAAGGACCAGAAACTAATTAAAAAAAACTTTCCGAAAAAGAAGTTTTTAAAGAAAAGTTAAGGCCATATTAAACTTAAGATCAGAAGAAATAGAAAACTACAATAACTCAAACTCAAAACGCCCAGAGATTACTATTAAAGAATAGATTTCAACAATTAATGTCACTATATCAAATATTCAGTTTGATTTTATTTGTACTTTCCAACACTCTTCAAGACACATATAGTTTTCAGTAAAGCGAAAACGACAGGTCTTAGACTTTTTTTAGTGAGAGAAGGAGGCAAAACTCAAACTCTTGTATGTAGTGATTTTTGTTTGTTTCAAGCTTAATTTACATATTTAATTTAAGTTGCATATTTACTTATTAATTTAATTAATTAACCTATTGTATCTTTGTTTACCATGATTGTTTATTTAATTTCTGTTCTTGTTGGGTTTCATTTATGCTTCAATAGCAAATTATTTTTTATTTGTTTGAAGCTTGTTCTGTATATTCAATTTAAGCTTACTTGTTTTAAGATTTATTTATTCATTTATATTAGTACATGTTGTATGCTTTTGCTATTATTATTTATCTGATTTTTGTTCGTTTTTGGTTGCATTTACTCTTTAATGTATTCTGTATTATTTAATTCTTTTAATTAATTCTTTAACTTCAGGTCGTTTTGAGTTTGATTTATTTTATGTTTCTATTTCTTCTGATCTTAATTATAATATTTCATTTCTAAAAACTTCTTTTTGGATATTTTTGTATTTAATACCTTAAAATTATTGTACCTTCACTGAAGCTCTACTATCGGCTGAACCAAATGTCTGCTCATATTCTGTAAACTACTTACTGAAGTGATCTGATGATCCACCCTCTTCTCAGTTATCAATCTAACAGGGAAATGTGGCTTATGTTTCATCTTATGACAACACTTTTCTTTTCTGAAAAGTTTATCTTAGGCATCTCTTAGCCTAATGAGCATGACCATACTAAGTAATCCCCCTCCTTAGAAACCAAGCTAATGCCTTGGTTTTACAGCACTCTCTCTTATTACTTTTTATCATAAAAGGGGTTTCAATAAACATTTTCAAAAATAAATAGCGACTTCCCCTTTTTGATTCCACGATCAAAATACAGTAAGTTTGAGCTGTATAAGTGACTCCATAAATGGTGTTCAATATTAACTAAAACTGGTATTTATATGTGTTGAAGGCAATAATTGCAGGCAAAAGGCTAAAGCTGCAGCATGAGTGCTCCAAAAATAAAACAAATTATACTGCAAATTATACTATATTTTTCACAATGGTTTAAATTTCAACCACAATTTATGGTTAAAATTTGTGACCTTTTTCTTTAAATTATCCAAGATTTTCAATTTTGGAATGACTTCCAACCAGGCTTTCGAAAATTCACAAAATTACAGGCTATTGAAACTTCAGAAATACTTCTTACTGAACAATGCAAATGTGAAGCAAATGAAAACGTTCAATGGAAAGTTTGACAGTCGCAAAATACTTGAAAGAACAATGTGGAATTATCTGTTAAACTTGGACACTCAGTCAGGCTAATCAAACATAAAAATGATGCAAATATTTGGAATCGAACCTTTGAGCAATCCTGTGTAGTAGGCTCGCAGTTAGAAAAAAAAAGAAAAACAGAAAAGAATAACTGACGAAACATTGAAAAACTCCCAAATATAGCCAATTAAACTTAGTAAGAATGGTGCTGATTGAATTAAACCCGCATGACAACACGATTGAAATGATTCGAGTCTTTAAGGAATAAGATAAGAATGGTATTAACATCTTGCGTTTGTCATTGTAGAACCTGTCTCAGATCCCCTATGTTCATGGCGAAGTGCCATAATTATACCACTGCATAAGAGAGGGGATAAAAGTGTGTATGGTAATTATCGAGGCATTGGCTCTGGTCTCTTTAGATAGCAAATTGCTTGTTAATATAATAATTTCTAGACTAAGAAATATTGTAGACAAAGTTTTAAGAGAAGAAGATTACATTCTAGAGAATATAGAGGATGTGGTAACCAGATTTTCGCTCTTAGATTAATTAAATTAAAAAAACTAGTTTTTTTAACTGAAAGTAAGGAGCGACATTAAAACTTAAAACGAACAGAAATTACTCCGTATATGAAATGGGTTGTCCCTCCGCAATCCCTCGCTCTTTACGCTAAAGTTTTTAATTGTTTTAAAAAGTAGAACTGTGGCAACGAGTCAAACTTTAGCGTAAAGAGCGAGGGATTGCGGAAGTTTTTGCGAACGGTTTTGAATTAATGCATGTTTTATTTTGGCTCTCCGCACATAAATTATTAAAACGAAATTTGCATATTAATTCTTTTTTTGGGTAAATGGTTTTCTCTTAGTTTTGACCAGACGATTATGAGAAATCAGGGGTGGGGAAGGAGCCCTGTTGCCCTCCAATTTTTCGGTTACTTAAAAAGGCAACTAGAACTTTTAATTTTTAACGAATGTTTTTATTAGTAAAAAATATACGTAACTTAAGAATTAACTGACGTAACAAACTTTTATATTCTTATATTTTTATTATGTATATGAGGGGGTTTGTCCCTCGTTAATACCTCGCTCTTGAAACTAAATCTTAAGTTTTGTCCCAATTCTTTAAGAGTAACCCCTGAATCAGAAAGGCCGTAGAATAAATAGTTGAAATTACTAAAAATACCTTAACATAAAGAGCGAGGTATTTATCTTCTCCTAAATACCTTGCTCTTTATGCTAAAATATTTTTAGAACCCCTCATTTACGTATTAATCTCTGTTCGTTTTAAGTTTTAATGGTAGGCCTACTCCTTACATTCAATTGAAAAAACTTTTTCATGTTTATTTTTTCATTGTTTTTTTATAGTAATGCTTGAAAATCCCGCGCCCTTTCCATTGAATTTCTCTTCCCCCATGACATATTCCTCCAAGGAAAGATCCTCCAACATAGCCCCCTCCCCTCAACCCCACCCCCAAACCCAAAAATTCCAACTGAAAACGTCTGTACGCTTCCCAATAAGTTTGTAACTTGCAGCCCCTCCCCCAGGCACTGTGGGGGAGTAAGTCATCCGCAAATACATAGTTATTATGGTTTTCGACTATGCGGAAAAAATAGCTATCTCAAAATTTTGATCCGTTGACTTTGGGGGAAAATGAGCATTGGAGGGGGCCTAGGTGCCCTCCAATTTTTTTGGTCACTTAAAAAGGGCACTAGAACTTTTAATTTCTGTTACAATGAGCCGTCTTGCGACATTCTAGGACCACTTGGTCGATACGACGACCCCTGGGGAAAAAAAGAAAACAAATAAACACGCACGTGAGATCTGTCTTCTGGCAAAAAATACGAAATTCCACATTTTTGTAGATAGGACTGTGGGGGGCTGACTTGCTCCCCCACAATCCCCAGGGGAGGGGCTGCAAGATACAAACTTTGACCACCGTTTACATAGAGTAATGATTATTTGGAAGTGTGCAGATCTTTTCAGGATGACTTTTGGTTGGGGAGGGGGGTTGAGGGGAGGGGTCTATGTGGGAGGATCTTCCCTTGGAGGAATTTGTCATGGGAGAAGAGAAATTCCATGAAGGGGGCGTAGGATTTTCTAGCATTATTTAAAAAAAAAACAATGAAAAAATAAATATGAAAAAGTTTTTTCAACTGAAATTAAGGACCAGCATTAAAACTTAAAACAAACAAAGATCATTACGCATATGGGGGGTCCATCTCTTTTTAAAACCTCGCTCTTTAGGCTCAAGTATTTTTAGTAATTTCAACTATTTATTTCACAGCCTTTGTGATTAAGGGGTCAATCTTAAAGAATTGGGACAAAATTAAAGCTTTAGTGTAAAAAGTAAGGTATTTATGAGGGGGCAAACCCCCTCATATACATAATAAAAAATATACGAATATAGAAGTTCGTTACGTAAGTTAATTTGTAAGTTATGTATATTTTTTACTAATAAAAACGTTCGTTAAAAATTAAAAATTCTTGTTGCCTTTCAAGTAACCGAAAAATTGGAGGGCAACTAGGCCACCTCACCCACCCTTTTTCTCAAAATTGTCTGATCAATTTTATCTTGCTGAAAAACCATCCCCTAGCATTTCTACCCCATAGCCTTTACATTACCAAAGATAAACATTTCTAATTTCAACGGCAAGCCTTCCCGTCCTTAATCTCCACCCTACTCGTGACAAAGTCTTGAATTAAGAAGTTATTTGGACTAAGACTAAAGAGGTTAGGCCGTAGATAGAGGAAGAAACTAGGACACTTTTGCATGAGCCTGAAACATATAAGCTAAATACAAAATATAAAAACTAAAAATATGAAATAAAAAAAAACAGAGAAAACGAAACAAATTGCACTACTGACAGCATCATTTCGTCCTATATTGGAATAATTTCCTATAATATTTAATATTTTATAATGATACTGATTTAAACAATTCGTCTGTAAATGAAGTCCGAATAATAAATATTATTATTTCAAATTAAGACTTCATGACTCCTATTTTTTATTTTCTAGGGATATACTGGTCGAAGTTTCAACAACTCCTTTGATAGGAAGTGCCCTGGTCTAAGACAAACCAAAAATAACAATAATAATAATAATAAGTAAATAATACATTGTGTCCATATCAGTCTTTACTTAGCCAGCGCTATTGCGCTGCCTATTAAAACTTTTTTCTTCTCATCATGACTGACGTAGTCAAAATTTCACTAATTTAACTACTCTGTGCCGTGTCATGTCCGTTTAGTTAAGTTGCTGACCAAAAAAAAAAATCAAGCAGGTTTTCTATAAGCTTATCGTGTTGCGTACATTGGAATCGCGCTAGCGCGAAGGCGGGGTATGAATTTTGTGTGGTTTTACATATTTTTAATGGAGAGTATAGCCTTTGTCGCTACTGTATATTTGGTCTTCTGTGCTAATTACTAATTTGGACAGATAGATAGAAAATATAAAAATATTTATTTAAATATAAGCAGGGCTTCAAAAAATATACAGGGCAATCCTCATAATTTCGCTTTTTTTTGTTTTTAACCCTTAACTGGTCGGGTGCGGTAAAAAAAACTACCCTGTGTACTTTTGTTTTGAGATTTCTTAATAACCCCTGGGGCTACGCCATCTTGGTTCCATGTAATCTTCAAACACCCCACGGAGAATATTTTGTGAGTCAGTCAACCTACTGCACCCATCCAAAATGGAGTTTAGCGGGCCTGGGGTAGTTTTTCACCCCACCCGACCACTTACGTAACAAAAAAAACTGAAAAACTGTCAGGGTTCAATATTTTGAAAAACGGTTTTTAGAGAGTCTGAATGGTTAGCATTCGATAGGAAGTATATAGTTGCACTTCTTCCATCATATATTTATACCAATACTGAAGGTCTTGCAGCGTTTTTAGTAGTAAATTTAGTGTTTCTGCTGTTCCAAAATTATTTCTTACAATTGAAGTCTCTTTGAAACTGACAGGACCGCCCAAGGTATATTTAGAGCAACCATGAGAGTCAAACGACTTCTGTTCATCGAGGGTTGCTTGGGCTTTGATGATTTTCAGAATAGACAACGTCAAGATCGTTTAGCTCCCATCAGAGATCTGTTTGTTGCTTTGATTACAGAATGCAGCCAGAACTCCACCCTGTCTGAGTATTTGACAATCGACGAAATACTCGTTCCTTCAGGGTTCAATATGTTTTCAGAATGTATATCCCTTCAAAGCCAGCCAAGTACAGACTTAAAATGCATTGTCTGACTGATCCCTGCACCTACTACTCATCCAATGCCTTTATATATTGTGGCAAAACCACCAAGATGGTGGGCACACAGTCGATGTGCATTCTTAACCGTGCCGCTTTGACTCTGGCTGTGCCGGTCTTGAACACAACCAGAAACATAACTGCAGAACACTAGTATTCATATATTGAGTTGGTTGACAAACTGAACAGAAAAATTACTACCTAAGTTGGAACTCTCAGGAAGAAGCAGCGCAATTCCAAAGATCGTACAGGATTTCTTCTGCACTGGGATCACTACCCTGGTTTCTGAATCTTCTGCTTTGCTCAGAAGAAGACTATTATGTCGTATGTGCTTAAGAGGAGCAAACCAGTAGTTTTTATCCAGGTACGCACGCAGGAATTTTTTTTTGGGGTGGGCCAAAACCTTCGAAACAGCAGATATAAAGTAGCACTTTATTTTATTTATTAGTAACTAAATAAATGCAAAAAGCACGTATATCCGAAAATACAGATTAACTTTAATCTATAGTATCGTAGCGGATGTGGGGAAGAAGACTGAAGCCTCAAAAGTACGTTTTAGGCTCATGTTATGTTCATAGCGATTTAGAACCAGTGATTAATCTATTATATCCCACTGAAACTGAAATTTTAGGGTTAACAGTGCAATATGGGTGCTGTGGGGGGGGGGGTAGTTTTTCTATTTCAAAAACGTTAATTTAATGAAAAATGATAGTTTCCAAAACTGGTCCATTAAAAGCTGTACTTTATACTGAAAAGGGGGGGGGGATAAACACCCTAATATCAAAGATAATTCTATTTTGTTGTGGAAAGCAAACTCTCTTTACAAAAAAAAAAACAGTACAATCGCTAATTACTTCAAAGAGGGTAAAAAGTTAGACAGAAAATGGGTTAATAATTGGGCAGTGACTTGACCGGATAATTGCATGCTGTAAAATCCCAAAAAAAAGGCTTCACACATGTATCTAGATTCTTAATAAATGTCCTACTTTTGCCAGGAATCCTAAGAAACCATGGAGAAATTAAACATTTCACAAAATTTGGGGGGCCTGAAGCCCCCCCCCCCTGCGTACGTGCCAGTTTTTATCTCTCCAATGCAAAACAAAAGCATGACAGATGCAAACTCAGACAAGCCGAAGATAGTTTAGTTTTACAACGTAAATAAATCTGGCGTCAACAGTTTAGATAAAAAAATGTGCCAACTACACTACCAGCCGTAGCTGTCAGCGCTTCTTTACAATCTTCTTTGCAATGCTCAATATTGCAGGCGTAAACACAGGAGTACTTGTCAAGACAGCGAAAGGTGATCTGGCACCAACAAATCATCACACAGTTGGGACTATCCCTTATGGAACCTCGTTTGATGGTTAAAGCATCCTGGAACTCCCTTTCTTGAGAACTTCGACAGTTAGCATCCAATATTGTTGGTATGGAGTCTAAAGGTAGCTCAGACGCTAAAAGTCACATTCTGACTGCAAAAATCAGTGCTACAGTCTCTGTCCTGGTTCAGATGATCAGAACTAGGGTCTGCAGCATCTGCAAAAGGGGTGTTGCAAGGACCACCTTAAACGAAGTTGGCCCAGAATGTATCTAGATGATACATTTTTATGTTAAACATATTGTATTTGATTGTTTTTTTTTAGCTAAATTACAAGATCATATCTAAAATAGTTTTTATTTACAAGCGTTTTCAGTTATGTGGTAAATATTTACCCCACCCGACCAGTTACTTAACAAAAAAAAAACCAGCCAACCGTTTAAGGATTAAAAGAAATGGTTTTATTTTGTTGTACTGTGTTGTTTTCAGTGTTTCCACTATGGGGATTTCCCCACTAAAAAGGGGATTTTTTAAGTCTTATAGGGGCGAGATTTTTTTAGGGGGGATTTTTCCTCTCCCATGGACTTTTAGGGAATTCTTAGGGGTTTTCCTTTAATTTATTCATCATCATCGACTTCTTGATCAGAGAAGCAGGATAATTCGAATCAAGATATGTTGCCTTACCAATTGAACTTGGAATTACAGAGAAGTACTATTTACTTAAACATTCTTAACAGCACCAAGGTTTTGAGATGTACAGGAGTCCTAAGCCACAAACTGGCAACAAAGAACTGTTTGAAACAGTTCCTTGCTGATGTGGGCTTCAAACCATAATTTCAGCTTGGAATGTTCTCGATTAATGAATTCATTTGGTTTGTTTTTTCATGAGATTATTTGGTAGATAGCAGGTCAATTTTTTTTACAGGTCAGATAAATAAGGTTATAACATATTTTTATAGTCTTATAAGGCACGTAGTTGTTCTTAAAATAGCAAATTTTTTTTGACAAGCATTGCATGTACGATTTTTTTTTCTTTACAGTGCGTGCATAATGTTTAGGATTTCTATGTAAAAAAAAAAAAAAACAAAAAAAAACTTGAACTCGAACTTGTTGCCAGCTTTATAAGTACTCACCTGAACAATAGAGGTAGGCTCTACCTATTCGAACACCTCTTTAACCATTTCATTACTCTAGTTTTTAACAGACAAACAAACTGACAGCCATGTTTTTAAAAACAATGGCACATGTAGGAATAAATGGATTGTGTGTTTTTGACAACCCTACATGCCCAGGGGAAAGTCATGCAGCTCTATACTATAATTGATAAATTTTTTGTTGTTCATATTTATGACTTACAAATAAAGTGAACATATCACTCGATGCCTTTTTATGCTCTTTACGAATATAATAGTCACTTCTGTCGCAAATTCAAATTTAAGCACAATTTGAGCTCTTGAAAATGACCAAAATATTTTTAGTTTTTGGGTATAAAAAAGCTTAAAATATTAGTCTCTATCTTTAAAACATTGGTCTCAAACTTATTGTATCATTATAAATCTATTTTTTCAAATTGATTATGTAACAAATAAAGTATTTTGTAGCAGAATTTGACTTTTTGAATTTGTATAGATTCTAGTAATTTCTTTGACTACCATTCAATGTTAGGTGACATTAGCATAAGCAATGTACCTCTAATCGCCTGACACCATCAGCTGCACTAGTCATGTAACAATTGACGCTCAGGCATGCTCTGGCTAGTCTGATGCTTTTGCCCTCCTCTATTATACTAGAATACTTTTGTTTCAAGAGTGGTTAAATGACGGTAAACATGCTAAACTTTTTTAAAATTAAATTGCAACAGTAATATTTGCACAGCGATTTAAGACTGCTTCATCTTCATCTTGATGAAAAGTTCTTGAGAATTATTTGTATGAAGTTTTGAGTTTTAGGAGTGTAGCCTAGTGTAGTGATTGTTGCTACTGCAACCTACTCGATGCTGCTGGATACTTTAGGTTAAAATAAGCCAACTCTGAGGCATGTTAAGTGAACGTAATTGGCAATATTACATGCATGCAACTTTCTCTTACAACCACCATACAACTACACAGATTAAAATTTGTTCGGCAAGAGCGGAAAGCTATTCACCCACATTCACAGAATGTTTTCTGAAGTATACCACACTATACTAGTGCCGACTTGTTTGCATTTTTTTATTTTTTTAATGATAAAATGGTAAAATGATAAAAATGTTGATTGTCTGGAGGTATAAGATATTATTTATCATGAACATGGAAAACAGTGCTAATGATGAATCTACTGTTTGTTCATTACCAACTCGATTTATAAAACTCCACCTAAAGAGAAACAGAAAAAGGGTGAAAGTGTACATGATGCTAATACACAGCACTGTCAAAATTTGTTGATTCTTAGCTGAATGACCCACAACTGAAGGCGTGGTTGAAAAAAAGAGCTCATACCTTGGATACTGTGCAATTTTTAATACTGACCTTAAGTTGGGAAACAGTAGCAAGTCAGAGCTAATGAAACATGTAAAGACAAAGAAGCACCTATCAAAGTTTGATGCTGATGCATCAGCATCAAAAAATACTCTTAATCAGTTTTTTCAATGTGAATTCACTGATCAAACAAAGCTTCTAGAGACCCAGATCTGCAGTTTTTTGGTGGAACATGACCTCGCTATGTCGAAGGTTAAACCTCTGTTAAATCTTTTGAAACCATTAACTTCAAAGCAGGTACTTTACAATGTCCACCTCAAGAAACAAAAAGCTACCAATGTTATACGAACAGGACTAAGTGGCTTCTATGAAGAACGTTTGACTGAAACCCTGCAGAATCGCTGATTTTCTGTCATTATTTGTGAATCAACTGATGTATCAACCAAAAAACTTCATGCAGTAGGAGTTATATTTTGCAATGATGCTTTCAGTAGAAATCGACATACTTGATTTAATTGAGTGTTCCGACTCTTCAGCCAAGTCTATATTTGAGGAGCTAAAGAAGTGCATTGTTGAAACACACAAACTTCCTCTTGATAATTTCATAGGGTTCTGTTCTGATACCACTAACTCCATGATGGGAGCTCATGAAACTGTTTCATCCATTATCAGACAAGAATTCCCATGGGTTGTGATTATGAAGTACTCTTGCCATATAGTTCATCTAAATGCTTCTTACGGAAGTAAGAAATTGCCAAAATCCATGGAAGACATCTGTCATGCTTTCATTGGGTTTCCAAAATTCTATCAAGTGGACATGCACAGGATTCTCCAGGCTGGACTGACCAAATGGCTTTCAGTCAAAGCTGCTGTTGACAGAATACTGGAGCAGTGGGATGCTATAAGTGCCTGCTATAGAGTTCTACTAGTTGAGTATCCAACAGAGCTAAACGAGCTCGTCTACACAAATCTGAACCAGGTCAAGAAATGTCTTTTCGACTTATTGCCTTTGCATTGTTGTTGACGGGCTTCAATGTAGCTTTTCAGGCTGACGAGCCATTGTTTTATCGCCTTAAACAAGAGACTGAGTCTCTGATCAAAGAGTTGCCTTTGAACTTTCTGCAGAAGGACTATGTAGAATCAACTAGTGCTTTTGAAATTGATTTGAACGATCTGAAGTTTTAAATTCCTCTCAAAAGCGTTTACTTGGGTCCAAATGGACACGACTCTCTTTTGACGTTAAGGTCAGATACCGCCTTCCTTCCTAATTTAATCAGAAAAGTTCTCGAAGCTCCACAAGCATTCTATATCGAAGCAATAGAGCAGATACAGAAAAGGTTCCTTTTCGAAGACAACATTTACAAATATGCTAAAATGGTTGACCCAGTCTCAGCCAAATAACTTCAGCCTGCCTCTCTGCTACCTTTTGTCAGGAAGTATGCACAAGTCCCATGGGATGGAACCAAAATAGAGCAGGAATGGAAAAGGCAGAGCCTCATCGGTATCGAAAACGTCAAAACAATGGATACCATGACCTACTGGCGTTTGGTATTGGCGGAAAAAATGCTGCCAGAACAGAATTTGTATCCTTACCTGAAACCAATAGTATTACTTATTTTCACCCTTCCATTTTCAAATGTCATTGTCGAGTGGTTTTTCAGCGCTGTAGAAGTAATAAAAACTGACTGTCGGAATAAACTGAAAACAAAAGCTTTGCGGAGGATTTTGAAAACAAAATATGAAATAAAAAGGGCTCGAGAAAATGTGAAATTTGGAGATAATCAGTTACTTCACCATATGAGAAAGGTGAAAGCTTCAACCACCATACAAAAAAATGGTGAAGACAAATCATAAGAAGATGAGGTCTGATTACGTTTTACAAGTTAAGATTGAACAGTATTAACTATTTTGTAGTGTAATCTACATTGCAGTATTACATTTTTTTCTATTTGCTTGATACTATTTGAAGTATATTTGAAGCTATTTAGTTGATGATTAAAAAGCATTTTAAATGACATGACAAGACATTCTACCATGGTACTGATAGCCAAAGAAGCCAATCCAAGAAAGCCAAAATATGCTACCTTTCACTGGTAGCAATGAGATAGGGAGAAGTGGTTTTGGGAGTAATTGGAAAAGGGGAGATTTCTAGGGATTTTGGAACTGAACATAGGGATTCAAGGGGATTTTTCAGCTCTTTATTAGGGATTTAAGAATAAAGTGCAACAGTGGTTGTTTTATAATAATATTGTAAGAAGAAGTGGAATAAGTTTTCTGGAGTGTTGTTCTGAAATATAAACCAAAATTCGACTATCTTGAGAAGTATAATCACAGTTTAGTGTAACAAACTAGGGATTTCGGTTCTAAAAATTTAAAGAACTAGTTTTAGGCAAGCCATCTTTCATAAATAGGCTAGGCCTAATATTATTTCTCAGGTGCTGAGCCATATTAGACCTAGCCTACCCAATGTTGGGTGCATTCCAGGCTGCAAGCATTTTAACTGCACAACTTACTTGAAATGGAATTCCACTGGGGAAGATTGTGGGTATATATTGAGCAGTTCACATAAATGACCTATAAATTAAGTGAATATACCACTCAGTGCCTTTGGTAAAATTCTAGTTGATTGATTTTTGGCTATCTTGGAAAGGGGTTAGGTTAGGAAAATGAAACTTTTGGTAAAATTCTAGTTAATTGACTTCTTGCTATCTCAGAAAGGGTTTAGGTTAGGAAAATGAAACTTTCAGGGATGAACCTACAGACTAAAAATATGTCCTGGGAAGGTATTTTGAAGCAACTATCTCCACTCCTTCTCCCTCCTCCCTCTAGAGGGCCCTGACCTTCGATGACCTTTAAAAATACATGTGTTATAAAAGTGAAACCTTGCAAAATGATCTTCTGCTTAATTGAAGTACAACAAAATTGTTTTCAGCTTCATAACTTTGCTCAATTCCATTTTATAAGGTTTTAAAGATATGCAAATACATTTCTTAAATTTAAAAAAATAAAACATTGATATGGCTCAAAATTCTACTCAAGTAACAGGAATTGCATTTTCAGAACTAAAGGCAAAGAAAAAGCAACTAGTAACTGAAAATTAAGGTAAAATGTTGTTTTGCCAAAATTTCAATAGGTATAGATCTGTCATGTAGGCAAATGTCAGGGCTCTCTTGAGGGAGAAGGAGTGGGGGTGGGTACTTTAAAATACCTTCCCAGGACATATTTTAGCCTGTAGACCCATCCCTGAAAGTTTCATTTTCCTAACCTAAACCCTTTCTGAGATAGCAATAAGTAAATTAACTAGAATTTCACCAAACTTTTTACTGTCATGCATGGAATCTTCTAAGGTTTAGAAAAGGCTTAGAAATGAAAATGTGGGGAAAGTACCTTGATAATGGCATTCTAAGGAATATTTTAGGCCCTACATTTATTCCTAAAATTTTTATTCACCTAAATATACTACTTTCCAAGATAGTAAAAAGCTTCTTAATTAGAATTCTTCCTCCTGAAAAGGAACAATATATGTTGTTTGAGTCTAATACCTTTGCTCAGTCCTGACATAGACTATAAGGTTTTGAATTTCTATTTCTATTTCTTAAGTATGGGGAAAAAGCCTTCATATGACTTAAATTGTGCTGAAGTAACACAAATTGGGTTTTCTAAAACAAGATCCAGTGAGAAAGGGAATGAAAACCCAATAAACATAAAACATTTTTGTCAAGATTTATTGATGTTACTGTTAGCTTTTCTACTGTTGGATATCTTACCCCAAACCTTATATTTATTAGATCCTTAGCTTAATCAAAATTAATTTAGTCTTTATCCCTTAACTATTGTAGATGATGGAAAGACTTTGCAGGTAGACTGATGCAGAAGATCATCCTCTATTTGCTAGCTCTATATGAACAACTAGTTGCAGTGAGCTGTGCCCCCTTCTCATGTGTTCAATATTCTCTGTGTGTGTGTGCCCCATATGGCACAAGTGCAATATTGTTGTCTGTAAGGTTTTTTTTTTTTTAATATTTATTTTTATTGATTTGGAAGTAGTTTTATGGGAAGTAAGAAATGATTTTTTTTTATAGATGGTAATCTATTTGTAGACTATAGTTTTTAATAATAAATTACCTTAAATTGCAGCTTGGAGCAATCTAAGGATTTTCCCTTGTAGAAACTCCAGAGTTGATAATACATGAAATATAGTTGAATAGGTACACTTGACTAGTGGTTTGATGTTGCTGATTCCAGTGCTTCCCAGTTATACTTCCATTCTTTTGTTGACCATTTGTTGTCAAGATGGTTTTTAAAGCTCTCTGTGGTTTGGGCAGCAATGGTATCTGGCAGTAATTTGTTCCAGAGGTTGGCAACACAGTTGGTAAGAAAATGGGTGCATTGCTGCTTTGAGGAGAAATGCCTGGATAACTGTAAGTTATTCCCCCTTGTACAAGAGTCCTGAGACAACAGAGGAAGAAGATCAAGAAGTGCCTTTGAAATAAGTTTATGAACCAGAATGACATCACCCCATCTTCTTCTATAAACCAGAGTTGGGAGTTTCAGCTTGCATAGCCTTGTAGGGTAAGGGAGTTCATGCAGTCCACTCACCATCTTAGTGGCTTTTTTCTGGACACCTTCAAGAATTTAAAAAAAAAAATTCGAAAAAGGGGGATGCAAGGACCATGCCTATCTCAATCCTTGGCCAAACAAGTCCTTTATACAAAAGGCTCAGAATTTTAGGAGAACAGGAGGAAATTGTTCTTTTTATGGGTCCTAGTGATGAGCTAGCTGATGCTGCTGCCTTCTTTGCATGAGGGCTAAATTTAAGATGATCATCAACAATTACTCCTAGGTCACATTCTTCCAACACTGGAGAAAGGGACTGACCATATAGAGAGTATAAAACAGTGTAAAACATGGCATTTTGACACATTGAAAGTGAGTAGCCAAGATTTTGCCCACATCCTAAGGAGATCAAGGTCTTTCTGAAGTTGGGAAGTATCCTCAAGAGTGCTTGCTGGACCAAGTACCTTGGAATCATCAGCATATAGTGTCATCCTGCTTTTAAGCACTAGAGGAGCATTGTTTATGAAAATATTGAACATGGTGGGGCCAAGAACATTACCCTGTGGAACCCTACAGATAACATTCTGAGAAGAGGAGAGAATAGGATTGCCATCTGCATCCAATAGTCTTACATGCTGAACACAATTCCTCAAGAAATCCAGAATCCATTTAAGAATTTTTTTCCTCCAAACCAATATATTGTAGCTTTAGCTCAAGTCTCTTATGACAGACTTTGTTGAATGCTTTTGAAAAATCAAGAAGGTTCATGTCAACAGGGATTCCAAACTCCATTAGTTTTGTCATATGACTCAAGCAAATTGGTGTCAACTGATCTATTGCTTTGGAAACCATGTTGAGAGCTGTTGAGAAGATGATTCTGATCAAGATGCTCAATAACTGCTTTGTTGACAATATGTTCAAGAAGCTTAACAACAACAGAGGTAATACCAATAGGCTGGTAGTTTTCTGCAGAATATTTCCTTCCCTTTTTGTGAATGGGGGTAATATGTGCCACTTTCCACTCTGCAGGAAGCTTTGAGCTATCAAGATATAGTCTGATGAGCTTTAAGAGTGGGTATGCTATTTCTGTTCTGCCCTCATGCAAAAGATGGGGATGGAGGCCATCTTGCCCTGCAGATTGATTTACATCCAACAAAGCAAGCTGTTTGAAAACAGACTCCTCAGTCAGCTCAAGAGGTGGCATTGGTTGAGTAACAGTATATGAAGGAGGAGCTGGGAGCTAACTAGCAGTTTCTGGTGTGAAAGCAGATTTAAACTGGTTATTTAGGATCTCAGCTTTAATAGCCAGGTCTGAAACTGTCTGAGCATGATGGGTCAAATCAGGGACAGAGTGCCTATTTTAACATTTAACAGAAGCATACCACCAAAACACCTTGGGGTAATTCTTTATATTTTCAGCTAACCTATCTTCATGACTCTTCTGCAGTTGTTAGATGGAAATGGTGGCGTCATTCTGTGCCTTTTGATACTTCTGATAGTTTGCAGCTGTTTTCTTTTTTTTTAAAGCGTTTTCAGGTTTGATTCTTCCTGTTCAGCAGTTTGCTAGTTAGACAAGCCATGAAGGGTAGTGTATCATAATAATGATAATATTTGCTTTGTATATAATATTCTTTAAAGAAAAACTAATTAGTATAAAAAAGTGCATAAAGAAATGCAGAGTATAATATTTATTATAAATAGCTTGCTTTGATAGATTCTAAGACAGTACTGACAAGTATCCTTTAATGTTTTGTTTAGAACTTGTTCTAACCTCAGGTCCTGTCATACACATTGACATACAAGAATCAGAAAATATTTATTTTTCCAATTGCATCTGTTATTTTCACTTTGTCTGAAAAAACTCTTCTTCTTCTAGGTTTCCTTGGCTCATTCAGGTTTGGTCACACAGGTGTGAATAATGGAAAGTATCCTTTTTGTGCCAAAGATGCTGATGAGAACAGCTGATGCTGATGATGAGATGCTGATGCCAAAGATGTAGTAGAACATTATATTGTACTGAGTAGTAGAACTGAGAACTGAGTAGTAGAATATATATAATACTACTTGAGATCTTTAAAAACTCTTTAAAGGTTTATCTTGGGACAAAATTGTTTGGTGTCTCAAACTCTTTTACTCTCTAACATTATAAATATATTATTTTTTGCCCACTTTCTTGCACATGCAAGTTGTAAATCACAAATCATAAGAGTCAATATTTCAAACAGGTTAAAGAACTTTTGGGAATTAAATGCTATATTTTTAGATTTTAGAATAATGCTGTGTTTTTGGGAAGGAACCTTAATAATAGCAGTCGTCAGAGCTGTTATTAATATAAATTAGTATTAAGGAAGATAGTGTAATGATTTAAATGACTATAATTGGGAAATTGTTGAATTTGTTTCACTAAGTTTTGTTTCATTTTCTCTTACTAAAAAGAACAGTGATAAAGGGAATTTGAATTGAAAAGCTTGGCATTGTTTCTATTAATGGTTGCTAAATAAGAGCCAAAACTGGGGTCCTTTTCCTGCTGATTTAGAAATTTCCAGGTCCTTGACTTGAAGTAAAGGACATCATTTAAGTTATCCATTGAGATCCTAAAAAAGAGAGATATTTGCAATTCTTGCTGCAAGTTTTGCAAAGTTGCTGCCAATTCCTTTACTGAATTGGTCATAATTATATCCCAGTTTTGTAGCCAGTTTAATGGAGAGGTGAAAGAATCTGCTTTTTGTGTTCATAAACCTTTATGAAGAAGAAGATGAGGTAAAAGTTTTATATCAAGCCAACAGATTTTATATCGAGTTTTATAACGCATATGACCTATTGGTCGAACACGTCAAACCCCAAACAACAGCCAACAGATTTATTTAGCAGTACAGGATAAAAATATTTATTCTAGAAAACAGCATAATTTATTTAAAAGACTCTGATTGGGCTTATAAAGCTTGGGGCTTCTTGGCTACATTGTGCCATAACATACCCGATTCATTTATTTATTTCTATTACTTAAAATAAAGAAGTATCAGATACAATTAAAAAATAACAAAAATACTTCAACTAATCAATCAAAACAATGATTTATATATATAAAAAAATGAGGAGCATATAAAATACATAAATGATATTGCAAAAATACTTGAACAAATAGAACAGAGAAACCATTTACAATAGGCTTCAAAATAATTGAATAAATGTCAAGGAAAAAACTTAATAGCTCAAGTATTTTTTAAGTTCTGGGAAAACAGGAAAAAGGTTGTGGGCAGAGAGAATATTCTCAGAAATACAATAAAATTGGTTTATTTTAATCTTAGCCAATTCCAACTCTTTAATTGTAAATCTCAAATCTATTTCATTTTTAATTTAAAAAATAAAAATGTTGAACTTTTAAAATTACTTTTAAAAGTACCTTTAAAAACTTTTATAAGCAAAAACTATTTTGGTGCATTTACAATGAGAACAGTGCTAGGTAAAGCTCTCTAAGTGGGCCCATAGAAAGACAATATCCTTATTGACTAAGTGTATAAAAAACTGTAATTTGCATAATATTCTATAATTTTTGTGACCTCATTGTATTTACATATGATTTATTTTATTTGTTTATTTTATTTATTTTTTAAGCTGTATTTTCAAATTTGATTTATTTCTAGACAATTTATATGACTATAGCAGGATGTTATATGTGTAATTATGTCAGTGATTTAAGCTTATATCAAAGCTTATATTATTTAAGCTTATTATCTTATCATTTCACATGAGATTCTAGGGTTCCTTGAAATAGCTTTCTATGCCTAAACAATATATAGCTTCTTGGAAGACTGAACATGTCAGTTCACAAAAGGCAACGCTACTCTTATTGGGATTAAGACAAGTGCTTACAAAGGGCACAAGTTGGGGGCCAAACTCCTCCAGGATCTATTGATTTCACAAGAGATTCTAGGATTCCTTGAAATAGTTTTCTATGCGTATATATATATATATATGCGTATATATATATATATATATATATATATATATATTTAATGTATATATATATATATATATATATATATATATATATATATATATATATATATATATATATATATATATATATATACATTAAATACATTATGTATATATATATATATATATATATATATATATATATATATATATATATATATATATATATATATATATATATATATATATATATATATGTATATATATATATATATATATATATATATATATATATATATATATATATATATATATATATATATATATATATATATATATATATATATATATATATATATATATATATATAGTGATTCAGCTTGGTCGTTAACATGATCAGCAAGGCATCATAGCCAAGGGGTTGGTACACTGAACTTGCAAACCTGTATCTGTTGGTGTAGGTGGTCAAGTTCTGTAGTTGCCGATTATTTGGTTTGGGATGGGGTTAACAGTGTGAATATTTATATATGATTTCCCTCCAATCATACAAAACACTCTGGATCTATAGCAGAGAACAAGGGGATCAGTACTTGCCCTACATGCAAGTGTTCCAAAATTTGTTTTCATTAACATTGACAGGAAATTGTTGATGATTTTTTAAACTAATAGAAAAGCCTATTTCCTTAGGCCTACTAGAAAGGAATTAAAATACTTACTTAGACTTGTAGAATGACTCAGTAAAATAATATCATTAGGATATACAACATTATACAACAGTATAAGAAACTGGAAATGAAATGAATTAATTCATTTCAATTTCAATAATTCATTTCAATTCATTTCCTCTATCTTGAATTAATTCAGCTTTGCTATTAATAGGCTATTGATGGGAAAACATTGATATTTTTGTAACACCAATTAAAAGGCTTTTATCTTTATGCATACTTGAAAGGGAGTCAAAATTCTTAATTAGACTTGGTTAGAAATAATCAATAAAGAAATATCATCAGCATATCCAATAGTAATCAACAGCCTCAGAAACTGCCAGTAAAATCTGTATCACAAATTAAATCACCTTGGTTATTAATATTGATGGGGAAATATCGCTTTTTTTCAACTTGTAGAAAGGTTCTTTAAGCACACTAAAAAGGGAAAAAATTACTTAATAACTGTACTAGCTTTAGGACGACTCATTGGCAATGCAGCTTTGACAAGGAGCTATTTTTGTGCTACTAAACATTGTCATTTATTTACACTTTTCACAGATCTAAACTCACTTTGCGAATTATAAGGGTTTCACTAAAAATAAAAGTGAGAATGGGTCCAACGAAAATACTGGATGCAACAAAAACGAATATTTCGAGAAGGCCACTGCTTGTCTTTTTTTTAGCAATGTTTAAAAAAGTCCCAATAAATCAATTTCACATTCTCTGAGCAAAAAAGGGAATAATTTTGACCAGAAAAAAGAGAATGAATAAAAAAAAGACGAAAACAAACAGCATGGAGAGCAAAATGAATTAAAACCCAAATTGGAAGAATTAAAAAGCTATCAATGCAGAACAAAAGAATGGAAAAAAATAATAATTGAAACTAATAAGTACAAATCAAAAATAGTAATAAAAATTAAATAACGATTTTGTACTTGGGTCATTTTATGATGATAGACTAGTAAGAAAAATTCCTTAACTACATTCTTTAGACCTATTGTTTAATCTGAAGTTCGCTGTCAAGGACCTTGAAAGGAGTTCAAAGAAATGTGAAAAAGAAGAAAAGGCAGAGAAGGCCAAATGCAAAAAGGCCATTCAAAAAGGGAATATGGATGGGGCGAAAATCCATGCAGAAAATGCCATAAGACAGAAGAATCAGGCCCTGAATTTTTTGAGAATGGCTGCAAGAGTTGATGCTGTGACGAGTCGAGTTCAAACTGCGGTGGCTACTCGGAAGGTAATTATGCACCATTTTAAGTCTATCACTCTGCTACTATGTTACGATTTTAAGTCTATGGTACTTCATGGCTGAAGGGCCTTGAGACGGAGATCACCACTGCCGGTTTGGACTTTAAAAAGTCTATTGCCATATCCTTTATCTTTTTTTTTACTCTGAACAGCTTTTGACTGTTTTCAAAGTCTAAAATAACTCAGTAGTTTATGATAAGCTCATTTACACTTGCAGAAAGATCTTGTAGCCTATAAAAGTGGTCATGAAAAAAAGGGTTAAGTGTTCCAATCAGGCTGTGAAAATTTTCAATCTTCAAAATAGATCTTGTAGATTAAGAATGAAATTGCAATTTGAGACAATTAATTCATGTCTAATATTATGAAATAGTCAGTGTGTGTAGGATGTAAGTATACCTCTTTGGCCAGTGATAAAAATCGTTACAATATCTTTTATTTGACTTAAAGTAAAATACCAGCCAATAAAGACAAGGTTATGTCTTTAAATAAAGACAGTTTGAATTTTTGATTACTGAAATTAAAGAAATGTTTTCCATTGCAAAGTGCAAGCACTGAAACTATTGGAATTCTCCCCTCTGAATAAAATATGTTGCCATGTAATTTCTAATTGCGACAAAACAAAGGTCATAACTTTGCCAAGCAGCTGCTGAACAAATAGGTGCCACAAAGAACAAGTTACCCAAAAAAGGCCATCCTTTTTTTCTGAGTAGAAATCGGTTAAATTTTGAAGCTAAATTAAAACTTCTGAAGTAGATTCCAAAAATTGTCTAAAAAAAGTGCCTCCCAGTGTAAGGTACAACTCTGATTTTTCTTTTAATACTACTATTAACAACTCGTTTTGGCATCAAACAGCCTCAGGTCACAGCTTTAATTGCCCCTTTTCTCCCTTATCTGGTTATCATATCTTTTTTAGATGTAATTTCATGTTTATTTTTTTGTATGTTTAGCTATTTTATCTTTTTTTTTAAATCTAATTTTATGTTTTCACTTCCTTCGATAATGTCTTAAACAACTCCTTGGTTCCCTCTAGTTTCTCCCAAGATTTTGACTTCCCCCTAGACTCTGAAAGTATTTTTGTTTTTTTTTGGCATTTATATTGAAAATTGGAGATACTACAAAATTGGCCCTCTTCTACATTTTGAATAGTACATGCCCCCCCCTCGTCACAATAAATTGACAAAATCACTTAAAATAGGCAAATCACATGGAAGTTACCGAGAAAATGAGAACGTGCCACTTAAACGTTAAAACCAAAAACAAGTAATAGTTCCATTACCTTAATTTTTAAAAGAAAATTTCAAGTTCCTAGAAATTAAAAGTGAATTTAATTTTTATCCATTTTTACGTATCTTGTGTAAATTTGATATATGTTTAAATTTGATATAACACTACTTAAAGCAAGGCGAAATTTGGCTAGGTTACTCTGGAGTAGAATATTGTAAGCTTGGGCCAGTAGCCATCGTTTTGATACCAAAATATTTGGATTTTCCTGGGGGGGGAGAATAAAGAAGAGGGGGTTTATCTCCCATGGACTTCTTCTAACTGTCTCAAATAAGGTTTCTTTTTTTTTACCTGTATTTTCAAGACCAATTACAGGTCAGAAAAAAACATTTATTCACTGTGCCAATAACATATTCTGAAATTTTCTGGCACTGGTACTGTCAAAACCACCCTAATGACAATGGCTCTTATGCACCTTATTATGATGGAATAATATAGAATCAGTTTAACGCTGTCGTAGATACAATTATTTTGGTATTAATAGTTAAAAGAATTGCCTTGTTATGCTGATTCCAATGTTATAAGATTCATTAAGTTTAGTATTACCCATCAAAAGTTACGAGCCTTAGAAAATTTGCCTGATTCTTGAAAAGGGGGAGGGGGAATAATTTTTTAGCATAGTTAAAAGCCCCAATAACTATGCCTTTGGAGATAAAATGGCCCCCCAGCCCCCGGGGAAAGGTCTGTAATTATATAAAATTTGCCCATTATTTACGTATACTTTTGTTATTGGGAAGTATCCATCATAGATGTTTCGAGTGGAAGGGGTGAATTCTCTGCTGAGTGGATTTTCCACGGGGAGTATTTTCCATGGGAAGGGAAGTTTCCGTAGGTTGAACTTTTCATTGGAAATTTTACACTGGAGGAATTTCTATGCGAATTTCTTTTTACTAGTCTTACTTTCTCTTTGGCGACTCAATTTTACATGTGAAGGTGTTAAGGTGAATTGTCCAAGGGAAATTTTTACCGGGTTGGAATTGTCCAGAGTATCTTTCCGTAGGAGGAGGGATTTTTCACGGGAGAAATTTGCCATGGAGTTGTTTACCACGGGATAAATTCCCAAGGGAGAACTGTCTGTGGGAGCAACTTTCTACTAGGGATGGGGTATTTCCGGGAAAATTTTTCCACGGAGTAGGGGATTTCCGGCACGACTTTAAAATCAATCTTTTCTAATGACAGTGCGCTAAGAATAATTTTTCACCTGGAGCCATCTGCAAGAATTTTTCAGGAGGAATTTCCTGGGGGGGGGGTACTTTACGTGGGAATAGCTTTCCATGGAGGGATTGTCCGTGAAGAGAATGAGTTTTCCATGGAGGAGCTGGATTCCCCCCTTGGAGCTCGGTTTCCTTCCACGGAGCTGGATTTCCCCTATTATTTTGAAACGATCAGAAATTAAATACAAAAAAAGCAACATCAAAACTTAAAATGAACAGAAATTACGTAACTAAGGGGGGCTGCCCCCTCCTCAATACCTTCTTTACGCTAAAGTTAGACTTTCTGTCCTAATTCCTTAAAAACTACTCCTGAAACACACGGGTTGTTTAATTAAAAAAATAAACTGTTATAAATGTTTTTTAAAAAAAGTTTAATTTAAAGAGCGAGGTATTGAGAAGAGGACAGGCTCCCTTATATAAGTAATGATTTCTCCTCTTTTTAAGTTTTATGATGTTGCTCCTTACTTTCAGTGGTGAAAAAACTTTTTTCTTATTTAATTGATATTAAAAACGGGAAATAAGTAACAGATGAGAACCCTGTAAAAACCACATTCATGAACGAATCGTAGAATGTAATTGTAAAATCGTAATTGTAATCATAACATCGTAAAAAAATTCGTTTTCTTTGTAGTGACTGCTTTCCTCCTCTAAAGTAGCTGCATTAAAATCCCATTTTTTGTCTCATTTTTACCAGTATAACTTCATTGAATGTTCTATTAAAGTTTGCTTTCATATAATCCAAGTGTCATTGGTATTTGGCAAAATTATTCGGAATTTTCATATTCTTTCATGTTTTTCCTCATTAAGTTTGGTTTCTTCTTTCTTTTTTCGTTTTGTTTGCAACGACGGTAGTAATCTTTTTAAAATTAAACATGCTAAAAGTGATGGAAAAAAAAAATTAGCATTGGAACCAAGTTTAACTAACTAAACGGAGCTGTATTTCAAAGTGCTTTCATAGCAATACCTCCACTATATCTGTTTTTTTTTTTTCAAGAATTCCCTGGGTTTCGCCAAAAAATAGTGTTCTCCGAAAACTTCCCGAAAATTAACATTAACGGAAATGAAATGTGTTCTCCAAAAAATTAACCTTAACGAAAAAATAGTGTTCTCCGAAAACTTCCCAGAAATTGAAATTAACGGAAATGAAGCGTGTTCTCCAAAAATTAACCTTAACGAAAAAATAGTGTTCTCCAAAAATTAACCTTAACGAAAAAATAGTGTTCTCCGAAATATCCTCGAAAATTAATCTCAATTAAGATTAATGATTTATATGTGGTGTTGATGTTTGTGTATTTACGGTCATTAGTTTTTGGCGATATTTTAGAAAAACAAATTTTCTTTTGGGAAAGCTTGGGGAAACCCGAACGTTTGGTGGAAGTGGAGTACTTTTCTGCTGCAACATTAAATGTAAATAGGCTAATTGTTTGTGTTGCGAATTTTCTTGTTGCTGTTGGTAGTTTAAAACGAGAAAATGCCTATAAAATTACATCAGAAATGCAAACTATTTTATAAAATGCAGAATTTTCCTTTGAAGTTTCCTTTGATGCTGGATCACATGGAGATAATTGACAGCATTAAAAAAGAAAGAAAAAAGCTTTATTTTCAGAAAAGCTAAGGTTAAGGCTATATTAAGTATTTTCATGTTACTGTTGTTAGTTTAGAACAAGAAAATGTCTGTCAAATTACAACAGAAATGCAAACAATTTGATAAAATGCAGAATTATTCAATAAACTTTCCTTTGCTGCAGGATCAAATGGAAATGTTTAGTCAAACAGTTCGTGGTAACGAACTGTAGTAAGGAACGACCCGGCTCAATAGTAACCAAAACTAAAAAAAATGGAATTTTGATACCAATAGCTACATGAAAATAATTGCATATTAATGCTGATTTTAAATATATAAGTTTCATCAAGTTTAGTCTTACCCATCAAAAGTTACGAGCCCTGAGAAAATATGCCTTATTTTAGAAAATAGGGGAAAACAACCCCTTAAAGTAATAGAATCTTCACGAAAATCACACCATCAGATTCAGCGTATCAGAGAACCCTATTGTAGAAGTTTCAAGCTCCTATCTACAAAAATGTGGAATTTTGTATTTTTTGCCAGAAGGCAGATCACGGATGCGTGTTTATTTGTTTTTTGTTTTTTTTTCCAGGGGTGATCGTATCAACCCAATGGTCCTAGAATGTTGCGAGAGGGCTCATTCTAACGAAAAAGAAAAGTTCTAGTACCCTTTTTAAGTGACCAAAAAAATTGGAGGGCATCTAGGCCCCCTCCCACGCTAATTATTTTCCCAAAGTCACCGGATCAAAATTCTGAGATAGCCATTTTTTCAGCGTAGTCGAAAAACCTTATAACTATGTCTTTGGGGATGACTTACTCCCCCACAGTCCCCATGGGAGGGGCTACAAGTTACAAACTTTGACCAGTGTATACACATAGTAATGGGTATTGGGAAGTGTACAGACGTTTTCAAGGGGATGTTTTTGGGTGGGGGAGTGGTTGAGAAGAGGGGGATTTGTTGGGGGAACCCTCCATCGAGGAATTTGTCCTGGGGGAAGAAAATTTCCATGAAGGGAGCGCAGGATTTTCTAGCATTATTAAAAAAAAAAAAGTGAAAAAATTTTCAACTGGAAGTAAGTAGCTGCATTAAAACTTAAAACGAACAGAAATTATTATGCTTATGAGGGGCTCACCTCCTCCTAATACCTCGCTTTTACGATAAAGTATTTTTAGTAATTTCAACTATTTATTCTACGGCTTTTTTGATTCAGGGGTCATTCTTAATGAATTGGGACAAAATTTAAGCTTTAGTGTAAAGAGCGAGGTACTGACGAGGGGTTGAACACCCTCATGTATGTAATAACAACATTAGAATACAAAAGTTCGTTACGTAAGCTAATTTATAAGTTACGTATACCTTTTACTAATTAAAACATTCGTAAAAAATTAAAAGTTCTAGTTGCCTTTTTAAGTGACCAAAAAATCAGAGGACAACTAGGCTTCCCCCCTCCCGCTCCTTTTTTTCTCTAAATCATTCGATCAAAACTATGAGAAAGCCATTTAGCCAAAAAAATAAATATGCAAATTTCGTTTTAGTTATTCCTCTGCGGTGAGCCAAAATCAAAACATGCATTGATTCAAAAACGTTCAGAAATTAAATAAAAAAACAAGTTTTTTTTTAACTGAAAATAAGGAGCGACATTAAAACTTAAAACGAATAGAAATTACTTCGTATATGAAAGGGGCTACTTCCTCATCAACGCCCCGCTCTTTACGCTAAAGTTTTTTACTGTTTTAAAAAGTAGAGTTAAGAGAAAGAGTCAAACTTTAGTGTAAAGAGCGGGGCGTTGATGAGGAAGCAGCCCCTTTCATATACGAAGGAGTAAGAACTAACATGATCACCGTAGTCTTTGAAAGTCGGATTGAAGAGTTTGTTCTAAACTTTGTTGGGGCAGGAGTTGGATCCTTACTTCCTTTTATCAGATCATCGAACAAAAGAGGACATTGAGTCACAACCAAGCGTGGTTGAAAGGAAAATTTGGTACCCGACTTGTGATATTTAGCGTCAAGTAATAGCTGAAGCCCCGGAGAAAGTATCCCTACTCTTTTGATTAGAATATTCACAACAAAAGGTTGACATTACTCATCAAAACATGGCGGAATTAGTAGTTGATGAAGTGTCCTGATAATGTCCTTATGGGGTCTGTAACTATTCTCACCTTTCGTATCATAGTGCTGGACAAAAAATTGTAAATTTTAATATTATCAGAAATTTTGATTTGAATCAATATACAAGTGTTGGTTTTCTTTCAGAATAAATATAAATATTCTCTTTCTTCCGAAAAAGGGTGATGTTTCAGAAAAAATATTCTCTTGGTGTATATAGCTGAAAAGACTGTCCCAATTAATTTACTAATTAAAATACTAATTACTAATTTAAAAAATTACTAATTTACTAAAATTACTAATTTACTAATTAAATTAATTATTAATTAAATTACTATACTCAAGGTCTGAGGAAAATTGCCATAAAATAACCGTAAAAATGTCAAAACTGTATTTTGTTTCTTATAAACTGTTCATTTAAATAAACCGAATCTGGAATCTTTTGTTCTTAATCTCGTTTAGCTAGCTAGTTCGAGTCAATTTTCTGGTAATTTCTTAGAAGCCGAGGTCGACAATGCAACCACTTGAAATCTTCAATATTTGTATTAAATTTCAATATTTGTATGGTGCCTCAAAGCACCATTTACTGCATTACAGTTTTACCCGCCGTATTCTTATTGTGGTACACAATGAGCACTAAAAAGGGCACTTTAAGCCATTAAATAGCCTAGTTTTATCTATATTCTATAGTTTCGCTCAGCTAGATTTAGTTAAAGCTTATTTTTCCTGCAAAAATTATCAATAATATGAAGAATTAAAAGTGCAAGACATAATATTTATTTAAGCCCAATCAAAAACATCAATAAGGCAGTAAGAATTGGTTATATTAATAATAAAATTGCCTATCCTTCTATGGGATGAAGAACAATTTCAAATTCTCCGGATCCGTAACCAAAATCGTTTTTGTAATGTATAAATACTTCATTTCCATGAAAAAGGTGATTGAAGTACTCAACATTACACTGCCTAATCTCTTGTCCAGATGCAATTTTTATGTAAAGAAATGCATTGCGACAAAGTTTCCCAGAGGAATTTACATTAAATTTCCGAGTGGCAATACGCACTTGCTCAGCTCCTGGAAATCTGATCTGATATTTACACTCTTTTGAAGCCATCGATAACGGGGAACGAAGAATTACTGAGCCATCTTCATTCTTAATATATGGGCATGTTATACTCGAGCGATACTTCGGTTCACAAACCGGGTATTTTTTAAATACAACGCTGAATGTTATATGACCTTGACGGACTTTGGACTTCAATTTCGACTGATAATCAAGAACTAAGTCAGGCTTACCAATGAAAGAAGCTCCTGGTCTTATTTCAGTCCCACATTTAATTCCATCATCTGGTTCATACAAACTGGCGGTCCTTACACTAAAGTTCTCATTAAAACAAGGATGGTCTAAACTATTATTTTTACTGACTTTAAACTCTGTTATAGTAACCACTGCAAAGTGGCAGTTAGGTGGCCGGACCCACCAGACGCAGATAAGGTTTTTGTTGCTCTTTACAGAGCTGTAAATTCCTGTTTCTGTAATATGACCTCCGCAAGGTGATGGTGGATAAGCTGGGAGAGGGTGGAAAAGTAATTTCTCACATGATGCACCATGAGCTCCTGGAGGACAAATGCATGTACAATTTGGCCCTATATATCCATAATTTTGGCAATAGTTCCTAGTAGTGCACTTCTTTCTCCAGGTTTCAAGGCACCCATAGCCATAATTAAGGACAAGTTTATCATAATGACTAACACCATGTTTTTCCATCAACAGATATTGTAACGTAGGATCTCGGGGAAGCATAGTAGGCATGTTTGTCTCCTTACTCTTTGAAAATGAATTATATGGGTAATGCATGACTGACAAATAATTGTAAGGAACCCCAAACACTCTATCGTTTCCCCTTTTAAAGTCTTCGTCGTGGTTGCCTTTGATGTTCATTTTGAAAACCATCAAATATTCATCTCTATCTATCCTCTGGTGCTCATGGTCCAGGCCAAGAGCATGTCCAAATTCATGGGAAGCGATTGAATCTTTCCAACAGCCTTCACCTAGGGTGATCGCCTGCCTCTTCAAGTATCTAGCCCGTCCGAGATAAGAATTACAAGTAAACGGCTTATTAATGACAAAAAGTCTTGTATTGCCTACAGGAAATAGGTTTGTCACTGATTCCCAGGGCACAACCTTGATGCATGTTCCATCTTCCCAAGCTTTGAAGCCATTCACAATAAAGGATGTATCAATTCCTTCAAAGCCCTTTGTATCTATCTCGTATGGCACTAAGACATCACCGTTTTCCTGCTTAGGCCAAAGATAATTGTCTTTTATTAACGAGGCTCTTCCTTGAGTTGAAGCATTTTTTTTACTTTCCCAGGTCTCTTTTGTATATAAGATATCTCCTATTATTCTATACGGAGGATTTGCTTTCCTGTTGGCCTTATTAATTTTTTTCCCATCTGTATATCCATTATGTAGTCTGATAGATGACTGTGTCTCATCTCTGTGTTCACCTGCAGCCCCAGAATACGAGTTCGATTCTTTTGGGTTGCCGTTAGAGCTCAGGAAATATGCCTCTGTCCCATTGGTGTTCTCAGTGGGCTGTGTAATGTATGATTTAGACTTATTTGTGCTGAAAATCTGCAAAAGAAGAGTCAATATATTAGAAAATTTGACTTTTTCAGATTTTAAGGCTAATTTTACAGAAACAACCGCAAGTCTTAGGGCCCATGCCCTATCGATATCCTAAATTTTCTTGAAATTCTGAGCGTTTCTTATTTAAATTAAATAAAAAAAAACTAATTTTTTAGCTGAAAGTAAGGAGCGACATTAAAACTTAAAACGAACAGAAATTACTCCGTATATGAAATGGGTTGTCCCCTCCGCAATCCCCCGCTCTTTACGTTAAAGTTTTTAATTGTTTTAAAAAGTAGAATTGTGGCAAAGAGTCAAACTTTAGCGTAAGGAGCGAGAGATTGCGGAGGGGACAACCCATTTCATATACGGAGCAATTTCTGTTCGTTTTAAGTTTTAATGTCGCTCCTTACTTTCAGCTAAAAAAATTAGTTTTTTTTTTATTTAATTTCTGAACGTTTTTTAATTAATGCATGTTTGGTTTTGGCTCTCCGCACATAAATTATTAAAATGAAACTTGTATATTAATTCTTTTTTTGGCTAAAGGGCTTTCTCTTAGTTTGGATCAGACGATTTTGAGAAATAAGGGGTGGAGAAGGAGGCCTAGTTGCCCTCCAATTTTTCAGTTACTTAAAAAGGCAATTAGAATTTTTAATTTTTAACCAACGTTTTTATTAGTAAAAAATATACGTAACTTAAGAGCTAACTTACGTAACAAACTTTCATAATCTTATATTTTTATTATGTATACGAGGGGGTTTGTACCCTCGTTAATACCTCGCTCTTTACACTAAATCGTAAGTTTTGTCCCAATTCTTTAAGAATGACCCCTGAATCATAAAGGCCGTAGAATAAATAGTTGAAATTACTAAAAATACTTTAGCATAAAGAGCGAGGTATATATCTCCTCCTAAATACCTCGCTCTTTATGCTAAAGTATTTTTAGAACCCCTCATATGCGTAATAATCTCTGTTCGTTTTAAGTTTAAATGCTACTCCTTCCTTTCATTTGAAAAACGTGTGTATGTTTATTTTTCATTGTTTTCTTATAGTAATGCTAGAAAATCCTGCGCCCTTTTCATTGAATTTTTCTTCCCCCATGACAGATTCCTCCAAGGAAAGATCCTCCAACATAGCCCCCTCCCCTCAGCCCCACCCCCAAACAAAATAAAATCCCCCTGAAAACGTCTGTACACTTCCCAATAACCATTACTATATGTAAACACTGGTCAAAGTTTGTAACTTGCAGCCCCTCTCCCAGGGATTGCGGGGGAGTAAATCATCCCCAAAGACATAGTTATTATGGTTTTCGACTATGTTGAACAGAATGGCTATCTCAAAATTTTGACCCGTTGACTTTGGGAAAAAAATGAGCATGAGAGGGGGCCTAGATGCCCTCCAATTTTTTGGTCACTTAAAAAGGGCACTAGAACTTTTCATTTCCGTTAGAATGAGCCCTCTTGCGACATTCTAGGACCGATACGATGACCCCTGGGAAAAAGAAGAAAAAAAACAAACAAATAAACACGCACCTGTGATTTGTCTTCTGGCAAAAAATACAAAATTCCACATTTTTGTAGATAGGAGCTTGAAACTTCTACAGTAGGGTTCTCTGATACGCTGAATCTGATGATGTGATTTTAGTTAAGATTCTACGACTTTTAGGGGGTGTTTCCCCCTATTTTCTTAAATAAGGCAAATTTTCTCAGGCTCGTAACTTTTGATGGGTAAGACTAAACCTGATGAAACTTATATATTTAAAATCAGTATTAAAATGCGATTCTTTTGATGTAGCTATTGATATCAACATTTAATTTTTTAGAGCTTTGGTTACTATTGAGCCGGGTCGCTCCTTACTACAGTTCGTTACCACGAAATGTTTGATTATCAGACAAAGTTTGTTTATTTAATATTGGCCCTCCTTTCTGAACTGGTTTTTTTATTATTGGGCCATCTTAAAGAGAAAAAACAAGTTCCTGGATATCTGCCGGCTCATTCACAATAAGATTTAACTTAAAGCAAGATTTAAACATTACCAAGGTTTCAGCTGATACATTAGCCATTTTAGTAGGAATTTAGAAAAAATGAGGTATTTTTAACTTACGAAGGAGTGATAGGATCTTTATGAAACTTCATATCTAGAAGGACCTCGTAACTCAGATTTCTTATTTGAAATCCCGACCGGATCCAGCGTCATTGCGGGGGGGGGGGCAGCTGGGGGGACCGGATATCTTGGAAAATACTTAAAGCGGAGAGATCAGGATGAAACTGGTTGGGAAGAATAAAAACAAGTCCAAGATACGTGACTGACATAATCGGACCGGATTCGCAATAGTTTAGCGTTGCCTAAGATATTTTTTTTGAAAAATCGATCAAAAATAGCACAATATTAAAATAAAACAACACTAATCGAAGACAAATCGCAAAATTAACATCTCAAGAAGACGGGAAGGACTAAAAATATTCAGGAGGGTACTGTATTATTGAGAGAAACCAAATTATTTTGATAATAAACAACACGAGGCCGTATTTTTGATTCAAGTGTCTTTGTTTTTTTTTTAAAGAAAATGTAAGATTTACAATGGCATAGAATAATATCGAACTGAAGCAATATCTCAAATAAATAATTTGAGATGATCGTTAGTATCAAAAACCCGAAATGACATATTTCTATCGCAAGTTAATTGAACTTCGTCATTAACATTAAGGGGAAAATACAGGCACTTTTTAATACTAATAGAAATACCTTTGTCTATCACTAATGGAAAGGCAGACTAGAAAGGGGCATTTTGCATAAGAACATGTCGATAGCTTAGTTTCACCACTGCAAAACTATGGTCGGTTCTTCAGTACGAGGATCAGGCATCTTTTTATCCAAAATCAGGTCAGCAGCAAGTAGCGTCAATTCTCAAAAATTGAGGGGGCATAATTATTTTCAAAATCTGAGAGGGCAAATTTGTCAGTTTTTTACGGAAATACAAAAATATGCATTTTTAGGAAAATACCCAAAAGTAGTATTTTTCTAAATTTAGGAGGGCACACACCCCTTTTTCCCTCCCCCTCACTTGAAGCCACTGGCAGAATCTAGCTGATTCCGGTACCCAAAAATTAGAAGCATCTTAAACAGGGATAGTATCTTTGGTTGAGGTTGTTGTTACACGTCCCTATTCTTTGTTGTCACCAAAATAGATATGATATATTATGATATTTATCTTATACCAAAATAGATATAGTGTAAATTATGTTCTGATCTTAAGAAGGCATGGGGGTCAGTCCTACTTATCTTAGTTTCTACTCGTTTTGAGTTTCACTCGGTTATTTATTATGATTTCTGTTCGTTTTGGATCTTTGAAAACTTTTTTTATGGAAAAAGTTTTCAAATGAATTTCTGTTTGTTTTTTATTTAAGTTGTCTATTTTATTGGAAATAAAAAGAATATTTTCTATCTTTTCGGTTTTTTTTCGTTCTTAAACAGGCAATAATTTTGATGTTTATGAAAGCAATAAAGAAATGTAGATACCACGTCAGTACCTCCACACATATAGGGTAACAGTGAGATAATTACTTTCTAAAACTGTTACGCGAGGAAAACAGAAGTCAATAGTGTAGATGAAAGGAGACAGGGAGCAAATTTTCACCAGTAAATCGGCTGAATTCTCCCCCAACAAGGAGCAGATGCCAGCAGGTGCTCTGTGTTATACACAAGGAAGGACGGCTGCTATTCAGCCTTGAATAGCAGCCGGCAGCCTTGTAAAAGGCTGCTATTCCAATTTCGTATATCTTTAGGTCCTAAAATTAGCAGGCTGCTACCCTTTGTTTAGACACGGAGAAGCACCCAAGACCGAATTTATTAAAAATTGATTTACTAAAAGTTGTACCCAAGAAGTTTTTGCGTAACACTGCTAAACATATTATAACCACAAAACTAATTTCTAAATTTAATGATTTATATAGACAACAAAATTTTTGTTGTTCTTTTAATTACTACGTGATCAAAAAAAAAAAAAGAAAATTGTAAATATATAGTCTGTTTACAAACAAATTTTTGTCTACGTACCCGCCACTTTATTTTCGACGAAGACGAATAGGATAACCCTTGGGGAGCATATACTAGAGCCTGGGGAGCGTATAAATAAAAAAAAGAATCTGAGACATAGAAACGAGATATTTAACGCTTACAGGTTTTTATGACAAGTTGTGACATGTTTGAGCTTTCTAACGAAACTAAATTACTTTTAAAATATTTCCAATATTTTTCTAAGTTTTCTAAAATATTTCTAAAATATTTAATTAAGTACCGAAATTATTATAGAAAGAACCTAAAAATTAGTTTCAGCTCTCTAACGCAAAGAGACCGTGTCCAATCAAATTGGGAATTCTAAGAATACCAACTGAGAAATTAGTTCCCAGGAGGTAAAGTTCAATGTTTCTCTTGATACCTTCATTTTGAGGATGAAGTCACGATAATCCTGAAATATTAAATACAATTTTGAAAATTTTTAAAGTCACTGTTTGCTTACTTTCGCCAACTCCCACTCTTAAGAGTGCGAAGTTACATTCACAAATCGGACTCCAAAGCCCTAATCTTTAAAGACTTTGACTCCACCTATTTTTATGGTTGAGGTCCGGGTCACACATACAAATTTAAAAACTTATAATTACTAGAAACTTGTTAGCATACCTATCCCGATTATGAGTCCAAGTTTTTGGTACCAAAAATAACGGCTTGACACGCTACTAGGATTAGGGCTGTAGGTTAAGCTTGGACTGATTTATATCTTCAGTATGACAAAGGTTCTAGGTTGATAGGTTGGACTAACACAGAGAAGAAAGTCATTTAAAGGAGGCCAAAAGTGGCTGTATTTCTAAAATACTTACCAGGAAGGAAATATTTAATAAAGTTAAAGGGGAAAAATTTACTTTTTTCGGGGCATTATCTATTTAGTGGAAGCTGTTCAAAAAAAGATTAAAAGGATGGTTACTAAAACTTACTAAAAGTTACTAAAACTTTTAGTAACTTTAAGCTTTAGCTTAAACCTATGCCACTAGCTTGAGCTATAAGATAATACTATTAATCCGCAGAGAACCAAAATGTTCCTTCAGTAGGTAAGGAGTGTGCCTAATCGATGAGATGTCCTCAGAAAAATAAATTGTTCCCAATAACCTCCAAACAGTCTAAAACTGCACCAACCTCACTCAACGTCCGCATGCAGCATCACCACCCCACGTGAAGCTGAAGACAGCCTTAAGATCTTTGTATAATCACTAACAAAACACATTAATATAATCAAGGGCCTAAAATTTCTAAAAAATCCAAAAATACCAGGAAATACAGGAGTGGAGTTAATACTATCATAATGACTACTGTTGCAAAAAAATAATAATTGCAATGAGGTTTCAAACGCTACTTTGCGTGTCGATATTAAAGATAAAAACTTCAATAGATAAAATACAAACAATAGCAAAAAAAAATATGGTACTGTTTTAGGAAACAAAGACGAACGACAAAAGTACAATAAAACAACAGCTGTGAGTATTTAAAGCCGCAATTGCCTAACCCAATTTCTTTTTCTGTAAAAAATAGAAAATGGTCTAAAATACCAACTTAATGAAATTATTAGTAATTTCTTACCGGTACATCAATAAAGACAACAACTACTTTTGATTTATTGAGCACCCTCGTGGAAACCGTGAATGACCGATGTTGGAAAATGTCGACATTCACCGATGAATTACCGAAATTCCTTTTTCTGCTTGGATTTAGTCAGCTTCGCCAGTCAGCATTGTGAATTTTATGCCAGATTAGAAGGTGACATGCTAGGCTAGGTTTCTAACCCGTTTCTGATATTTATAACCTAATTAAACCCAACCTAACCTCAAGTTTTACAATTAAACTTTGCATAAGATATTCAAACCTGATTGGCAAAGCTGAATGAATCCAAACAGATAAGAAATAATTTCTGACATACACCACTGAAGGTCGAAATATACGAAATTCTCGTCTTTCACCGTAACATATGCAGAGACTAATTTATAACGGACGGAGAAATGGCACTTTTTCTTTTGTGTATTTTAAATCTGATTTTATTGCTATTATTTTATCTGTTTCTCATTTAAAATGTATTAGCACAAAAATATTTAAAAATTTATAAGGAAAAAGCTACAAAAAAAACTAATTCGTTAATTTCACTATGTCTTATAATTCTGAAACATAAACCCGAGCACTAATGTCATTTGCAGTTCATCTGTGTTATTATCAGTATTTTCTCCCTCAAACTAATGAAAGAATATTACATCCAAAAAAGTGATATTTTTACTTTTGGTCATTTAAGAAATGAATTAGTACAATTGAGAAAACCAGTGACACTGTTTTTAGTTACAACTGTTATTTTCTTTACTTCATTTACGCCATGCACCACCGTAAGGGGAAGCACCATTTAAAACTGAAAGTCTTTCAAATAAACTTCCACAAAGTCACAAAATTCTGAGTCTTTTTGCTCTCTGAGAGCTATCACACTATTTGGCCTAAAACTGTTGCTTCATGCCCTAAAGTTGCATATTTTTATTTTGTTTTTAACTAAGATTTATTTTGTTCTTTTGCCACTGTGCTACTTCATCATGAATAGGTTGTCTAGAATTCTTAACAATTTATATAATTTTTAGTGGTTCAAGCTCGTCTTTTTAATTACATTTCGTAGAATATTATGAGAAATCCGCTTAAACTAACAACAATAATATTTGATTATCATGTTTTTCGAACATTTCTTTCACCTGTAATAACTTACCATCTAGTTATTTATCAATTTAGAAAAAAAAGATACCGCATAATACTCCATATGGAATTGATCTTATAATTTCTTAATTTCATTTCTTACCTTTTTTATTTAATTCCTGAATTTCCTTTAATTTAATTTCATACCTTAAAATCTATGAACTTCCATGTTAACACGTCATTTTGATAAAGTGCTACGACTAAGGTGGCCTAACTATTTTCTCTTTTTTCTTAATATTTAATCAAATTTACCTTCATTATTCGAAAAAGTTTTTCTGAATTTACTATTTTTTAGTTTATTTCTATAGCTTTTATTTCAAGCCAAAAATGATTAAGCAGAAATATGTAAACTCCTTCACATTTTTATCCTTATTACCTGCATTGACCAGATGATCCCCTATTTAAGCATAGCTTTTATCAAATGGTATTAGCGAATTATCTCTGAGGAATGAAAATGCCAGAAAAAATCTTAGAAATCATGGTGCCATACAATACAAGTTAAGGGGACTTATGCAGGAGTTGCTAAAGTGCTAGCTGGTGCTAGGTGCAAAAATATTGCGGGCTGGCCCCACAATTTTGCGGGTCAGCAGCTATCGACTTGCTGTTTCTCTGCCTTCGGCCGGGAGCGCAATGTGTGGTTGGGGGTAAATCATTCAACGCTTCTCGTGTTTTCCCCCAGATTTCTCCAGGTACCCATTTAGAGCTGGGTCAAATCTTCCTGAGCCTACAGAGTCATATAACTCGGACTTATATATATATATATATATATATATATATATATATATATATATATATATATATATATATATATATATATATATATATATATATATATATATATATATATATATATATATATATATATATATATATATATATATATATATATATATATATATATATATATATATATAACTTCTAAGAAGCCAAAGAAAAAAATAAAAAATTGCAACAAACCAAATGAGCAGAGCCTTCAAGCTGATTCGGGCAACTTATTCCACACAATTTGACTCGTACAAGGAGTAAAAGGAACTTGAATATGATTTTGGGATTGCAATAATTATAATTTTTCTGATCAAAGGTAAAAGATGGCGAAACACTTAGGGGAAGAGGGGTGTCACCATGAAGCTTAGAAAAAGTAAAACATGCACATGAAAGAATATATAGTGACTCGAGATCAAGTAATGAGATAACTCCTGAATGATTAGTTCCCTTAATAAGGTTTCTAATTTTATTGTAAACCTTAGCAAGTGGCTTTAACTGTGAAGGAAAGCTGACATTCATACTATCGGACAGTAGGAAACGTAAGATCGGATTCAGCAGTGAAAAATTATTCTCAAAATTGATCCAGCCTTAAAATACAGACTCCTGCATATCTTAATTTTAATCAAATATATTTGACGTTTGAAAGACAAGGTTCTATCAACAAGAATGCCGAAAAAAACAACATATTGATCCTTAGATCTATAAATTATCCCATTTGGCTGGTGAATTTTTTGATAACTGGGGATAAATCTAAGACACACGCGAAAATATAAAAAAAAAACTGGACTTAGGAAAATTTAGAGTAAGGTAATTAGCATAAAACCATAAAATTACTTCCTCAAACAAATTATCCAAATTTAATCGAAGCTCTGATTCGCAATTTCCCGAAAGTGCAAAGTATGCTGCCATCAGCCAAAGGACATCAGATGAAAGCAAACTATAGTTGGCACTATGTAGATACAATAGAAAGTCTCTTGCTAAATTATACTCGGTTTTTACAGATCATTCGGTTTTGTTTCTTTCTGGTATTTACCCTATTTCTCATAAAAAAGATATCAGTTCAATTCGTTCTTATTATTTCTGGTTTTCCCGTTTTCTATTGTATCTGCCTCCATGGTATAGGAATAGAAGCCTCATATATGTTTATAGTTTCCCGGATATTGGGTCGAGGCTCACGGAGCTTGCCGGCAAAATACCCAGTCTACTTATAAGTATCTGCCCGCCCACAGAGGCCTTACTCGTTTGGTTTAGTTTCTTGTTCTTTCTGTTTTGTGTAGTGTTTGTTTTGTTTCTTTTATTGATACTCCGCTTTGATTTTTTGTAGCGGGTCAAAAATAAATTATTATTATTATTATGTGCAAGGGAAGGCTTAGGATGACAAAGTCTACAACAAGTAATAAGTTTCTGCTTTTTTACATAGATATATTATTTTTGGTCAGAAATGATTAATTCTCTTTGTTTAGGGTGAGAAACTGCACCACAAGCTGCGTCACTTAAAAAAAAATCGATGGAGCACTTACTGTCCACAGTAAGACTAAAATTGGTTCTTCAGTACTTGGTTTGATTCTCTTTTAGTATCGGGGATACGGATTGCTGATTGCGGTGCTTAAAATAACCAATCATTCATTGTAGATAGCAGGGTTTTACCCGATGAAGAATAGGTCTGCAAGAACTTGCGGGATTGTCACTTGGTAATTTCATCACCCAGGCAAAATTAACAAAGTAATATAGATAGCCCAATAGCTTTTCCCTGTGCAAACAAAGTAAAATTGGTGTTTTACCAATTTTAGCTGGTAAACACCTTACCTAGTGTTTCAAATCTTAGCTGGTATACTACCTCTCACACCAAACACTTAGAAATTTATACCTATAGTGAAAAAATTAAAAAAGATTTTGTTCTTGGGGGATTGAAACCTTATATTAAAATGTAATATTGTATGTGTATTTCATAGTGAATAAATCTTGTCTTACTTTGATACTTTTTTACTTTTATACCTTGTTAACTTTGATCTTTTTTTTTACTTCGGACCTTTGGTACTTCGATACTAGTTTTGATACTCTGATGAAAGTTTGATGTTGAAAAAAAAAAAATCTTATTTGAAATAAGGAGTGTTTTAAAAACTTGAGATTTTTTGCAATTAAAAAACGAGCAAAAATTAATGAAAAAAAAACTTTCCGAACTTTCCGAAAGTTCTTTTCCCTTGTTCTTTCCGAAAAAATGGAGTTGTACTTCTGATGAATGGTGTCTTCACTAGAAACAAGAGTGTGGCTACTGCCCAAGTGGTAAACTCATCATTCTCTTACTTAAATTAAATAAAAAAACTAGTTTTTTTCAACTGAAAGTAAGGAGCGATGTCAAACAGTTCGTGGTAACGAACTGTAATAAGGAGCGACCCGGCTCGATAGTAAACGAAAATCTAAAAAACGGAATTTTGATGCTAAAAGATACATCTAAAGAATCATATTTTCATGCTGATTTTAAATATATAAGTTTCATCAAATTTATTCTTTGACATCAAAAGTTACGAGCCTGGGAAAATTTGCCTTATTTTGGAAAATAGGGAGAAACACCCCCTAAAAGTCATAGAATCTTAACGAAAATCACACCATCTTATTCAGCGTATCAGAGAACCCTATAGCAAAAATTTCAAGCTCCTATCTACAAAAACGTGGAATTTCGTATTTTTTGCCAGAAGACAAATCACAAATCAATAATTTTTTTTTTTTTTTTTTTCAAGGGTCATCGTATCGACCAAGTGGTCCTAGAATGTTGCAAGAGGGCTCATTCTAACGGAAATGAAAAGTTCTAGTGCCCTTTTTAGGTGACCAAAAAATTGGAGGGTACCTAGGCCCCCTCCCACGCTCATTTTTCCCAAAGTCAACGGATCAAAATTTTGAGATTGGCATTTTGTTCCGCATAGTCGAAAACCATAATAACTATGTCTTTGGGGATGACTTACTCTCCCACAGTTCCTGGGGGAGGAGCTGCAAGTTACAAACTTTGACCAGTGTTTACATACAGTAATGGTTATTGGGAAGTGTACAGACGTTTTTTTTGGGATGCAAGGTACAAGGGATTTGTTTGGTTTGGGGGTGGGTTTGAGGGGAGAGGGCTATGTGGGAGGATCTTTCCTTGGAGGAATATGTCATAGGGGAAGATAAATTCAATGAAAAGGGCGCGTGATTTTCTAGCATTACTATAAAAAAACAATGAAAAAATAAACATGAAAAAGTCTTTTCAATTGAAAGTAAGGAGCAGCATTAAAACTTAAAACGAACAGAGATTATTACGCATATGAGGGGTTTTAAAAATACTTTAGCATAAAGAGCGATGTATTTGGGAGGAGATAAATACCTCGCTCTTTATGCTAAAGTATTTTTAGTAATTTCAACTGTTTATTCTACGGCCTTTCTGATTCAGGGGTCATTCTTAAAGAATTGGTACAAAACTTAAGATTTAGCGTAAAGAGCGAGGTATTAACGAGGGGACAAACCCCCTCATACATAATACAAACATAAGAATATAAAAGTTTGTTAAGTAAGTTAATTCTTAAGTTACCTATATGTTTTACTAATAAAAAGTTCGTTAAAAATTAAAAGTTCTAGTTGCCTTTTTAAGTAACCGAAAAATTGGAGGGCAACTAGGCCTCTTTCCCCATCCCTTATTTCTCAAAATCGTCTGATCAAAATTAAGAGAAAGCCATTTAGCCAAAAAAGAATTAATATGCAAATTTCATTTTAATAATTTATGTGCTGAGAGCCAAAATCAAACATGCATTAATTCAAAAACGTTCAGAAATTAAATAAAAAAAACTTTTTTTTACTGAAAGTACGGAGTGACATTAAAACTTAAAACGAACAGAAATTGAAATGGATTGTCCCCTCCGCAATTTCTCGTTCTTTACGCTAAAGTTTGACTCTTTGCCACAGTTCTACTTTTTAAAACAATTAAAAACTTTAGTGTAAAGAGCGAGGCGTTGAGGAGGGGACAACCCATTTCATATACGGAGTAATTTAAGTTTTAATGTCGCTCCGTACTTTCAGTTAAAAAAAAACAATTTTTTTTATTTAATAGCATTAAGATACAACAATGTAGTCATTTTTGAGAGAACCAACCTGCAGTAAAAAACAAGGTTTGTTCTTCTGGAATAATCCCCCAGAAAAGGTCATCCCCAAAAAATCTTCTTAGTTGTTTTTTGAGGAGATATAATAAATATTGGAAAATATGAATAAAATACTCATGTTATATTTCTTATCTGGCCAATTCAAGTTTCTATTTCAAAAGATATTGAACTGGGTTCTGCTATCTTTTTTAGTGTAAAGCATGGGGTATAGGGAACTTGTCTGGAAGATTAAATTTTCTATTTCAAAAGATATTGAACTGGGTTCTTAAATTAAACTACCTTAAATTGCCGCTTGGAGCAATCTAAGGATTTTTCCTTGTAGAAACTCCAGAGTTGATAATACATGACACATAGTTGAATACGTACACTTGACTAGTGGTTTGATGTTGCTGATTCGAGTGCTTCGCAGTTATATTTCCATTCTTTTGTTGACCATACGTTATCAAGATGGTTCTTAAAGCTGTCTGTGGTTTGGGCAGCAATGGTAGGCAGTAATTTGTTCCAGAGGTGGGCAACACAGTTGGTAAGAAAATGGGTGAATTGCTGCTTTGAGGAGAAATGCCTGGATAACTGTAAGTTATGCCCGCTTGTACAAGAGTCCCGAGACAACAGAGGAAGAAGATCAGGAAGTGCCTTTGAATTTTGAAATAAGTTTATGAACCAGAATGGCATCACCCCATCTTCTTCTATAAACCAGAGTTGGGAGTTTCAGCTTGCATAGCCTTGTAGGGTAAGGGAGTTCATGCAGTCCACTCACCATCTTAGTGGCTCTTCTCTGGACATCTTTGAGAATTTTAGCATCTTTTTTTTGAAAAAGGGGGATCCCAGGACCATGTCTGTCTCAAGCCTTGGCCGAACAAGTCCTTTATACAAAAGGCTTAGAATTTTAGGAGAGCGGGAGGAAATTGTTCTTTTTACGAGCCCTAATGATGAGCTAGCTGATGCTGCTGCCTTCTTTGCATGAATGCTAAATTTAAGATGATTGTCGACAATTACTCCTAGGTCACGTTCTTCCAACACTGGAGAAAGGGTTTGACCGTAAAGAGAATAAGTTGTATTGATGTTCTTGTGCCCAAACTGTAAAACATGACACTTTGACACATTGAAAGTGAGTAGCCAAGATTTCGTCCACACGCTAAGGAGATCAAGGTCTTTCTGAAGTAGGGAAGTATCCTCAAGAGTGCTAGCTCGACCAATTACCTTGGAATCATCAGCATATAGAGTAATCCTGCTTTAAGTGCTAGAGGAGCATCTTTTATGATAATATTAAACATGGTGAGGCCAAGAACACTACCCTGTGGAACCCCACCGATAACATTCTGAGAGGAGGAGAGAATAGGATTGCCATCTGCATTAATCTGCTGTCTTTTTTATTGTAAAGTATGGGGTATAAGGAACTTATCTGGCCGATTCAATTTTCTATTTCAAAAGATATTGAACTGGGCTCTGCTGTCTTTTTTATTGTAAAGCATAGGGTATAGGGAACGGACAAGGGAAGAAGTGCAAATCCAAAAAACAATCAGCGACACCAAGTATTATTATCCAGTGAAATGATAGTTATTTATTAAAATCTCAGTAGAAACATGATATATGCTAATTTTTAGATCTTTGTGTATCGTTTTCCAGCACATTGATACTGAGATAATAGAACTGCTTTTGTCAAAAAAAAGAACTTTTTCGAAATTGACCTTTGTTTTTCATAAAAAACCAGTCCTAACTGTTATAGACAGGGCTAAGAGTTCATTCCTTGCCGCAAGGATGGGCTACAGCCTTGCTGTCTGGCTTTGTAAAAAAGACCTAGTAACTGAAGCGTCGGTTTGACGCCTTGTGCTCCATCATTGAATCTGAAGGATCTTTATCCTTTTAGCTTTTATTTAATTGAAAAGAAATAGAGCCTGAGGCCTATAAAAACAGAGCCGGTAAAATAATAAGAATGCCCTGGGCAGCAAAAGGCTAAAAAAAAGTTATTTTTTCAGAAAAATTTCGTGTGTTTGTTTCCAAATGCTGCAAAATTATATCCAGTATTCGAGCGCTAAAGCACGGTATCATGTACGTTCTATCATGTGAATCATGTAGCCTACACAAGGATGTATCGAGGTTTTTTGTTCCGGGGGGGGGGGGTACAATTACAAAAAGTATATTCACTGAAGGCAACCTGACTCTTATACTAAGTAATGGTAGGTGGTAATAAGCTTACCTAAGCTATGGATTTCAGGTGATTGATTTTCTTCAAACGATAATTTTGACAGAACCTGTGCCTGCCATCATCAGGTTCAAATTCCTATCTGATGGTGACAGGCACAGGTCCTGTCGAAATTATAGTTTTAAGAAAGTCAATCACCAGACATCCATAGCCTAAGTAAGCTTATTACCATCTACCATTACCATGTTTAAAAAAAGATTTAAAAACTCATCAACGATCTTTTTATATGCATTCCAATTACATTTTTGCCATAAGAATATTTTGGGGGAGGGGGTATACCTATTAACCTCACCCTCGCCCTCCCTGTATATGGCCTCGCACGTGCATCTGTATTATGTACATCCAATCTGTACGTAACGCTATTCATGGGCCATGTTGTCAAACTAACTGTTTTTGGCAGAAGAAAATAATTTGAAATAGAAACTAGAATATTTACCCTCGCACAGGTATTTTTTCAATGGGTCATGAGTGAAATCCAGTTACCAGGGTGAAATTCCTGTCCCAGTCTCGCTCAAGAAATATAACATATTATCTTTATGACTGAAACTTGTGTTGCGTTTTCGCATGTGTATATTCTTTTTCCAGATACCGTAGTCTGGTCATTGTTATTTAATCAATGGACTCGGCTATTGAGTTGATGATTTCATTTTTTCAACATCCAATTATTAACATTCAAATTTTGAATAACGAAATATTCAATTTTCAGATAACGCAATCTATGGCCGGTGTTGTGAAATCAATGGACTCAGCCATGAAATCAATGAATTTGGAGAAAATCTCCGGTCTGATGGACAAATTTGAAAGCCAGTTTGAAGATTTGGATGTGCAGAGCAGTTATATGGAAGGAACGATGTCACAGACGACAACGGTGTCTGTTCCACAGAGTGATGTCGATAGTTTGATGATGCAAGTCGCCGACGAAGCAGGGTTTGTAAACTTCATATCTTTCTTGTTTGACTGGAAAATCTAGTACCCCTACACGCCACCAGTGCCAAGAGTGGATTATTTGGGAGATTAATCTGATCATTTCGTCATTCTTCATCCCTTATAATCTATTTAATCATTCTTAACCCACCATTTCAATTCTTTTTTAATAGACAATGGCGAGAAGAGACATTGTTTTTCTTTAAGCGTAAATTTTTTTCATTTGAATTCAGAAACTATCTGCAGCACTTTTTAAAAAGACTACTAGAAAGTGAGAGGATAGATGGCACTTGGATCGTAATTCTGTTCTTTTTAATGAGTTTTAACCAGCCAGTGTTACACGAGGAATAGTTGCTGCTCCAACAAGTGAAATAAACTCGTCCTCAATGGTTCAGCTGCAATAATGACATATTATAAGGGCTACTACTCTATAATTCTGTACAAATGCTAATGCAGAAAGTAGGACGAGTGACGCTTTAGCTGCAATAATGATATATTATAAGGGCTACTACTCCAAAATCCTGTACAAATGCTAATGGAAAAGTAGGACGAGTGACGCTTCAGCTGCAATAATGACGTATTATAAGGGCTACTACTCTAAAACCCTGTTCAAATGCCAATGCAAAAAGTAGGACGAGTGAGGATACGAGTAGGACGAGTGACGCTTCAGCTGCAATAATGACGTATTATAAGGGCTACAACTCTAAAATCCTGTACAAATGCTAATGCAAAAAGTAGGACGAGTGAGGATACGAGTAGGACGAGTGACGCTTCAGCTGCAATAATGACTTATTATAAGGGCTACTACTCTAAAAATCCTGTACAAATGCTAATGCAAAAACTAAGACGAGTGAGGATACGAGTAGGGCGAGTGACGCTTCAACTGCAATAATGAGTTATTATAAGGGCTACTACTGTAAAATCCTGTACAAATGCTAATGCAAAAAGTAGGACGAGTGAAGATACGAGTAGGACGAGTGACGCTTCAGCTGCAATAATGACATATTATAAGGGCTACTACTCTAAAATTCTGTACAAATGCCAATGTAAAAAGTAGGACGAGTGAGGATACGAGTAGGACGAGTGACGCTTCAGCTGCAATAATGACGTATTATAAGGGCTACAACTCTAAAATCCTGTACAAATGCTAATGCAAAAAGTAGGACGAGTGAGGATACGAGTAGGATGAGTGACGCTTCAGCTGAAATAATGACGTATTATAAGGGCTACTACTCTAAAATCCTGTACAAATGCTAATGCAAAAAGTAGGAGGAGTGAGGATACGGGTAGGACGAGTGACGCTTCAGCTGCAATAATGACGAAATATAAGGGCTACTACTCGAAAACCCTGTACAAATGCTAATGCAAAAAGTAGGAGGAGTGAGGATACGGGTAGGACGAGTGACGCTTCAGCTGCAATAATGACGTATTATAAGGGCTACTACTCTAAAATCCTGTACAAATGCTAATGCAAAAGGTAGGACGAGTGAGGATACAAGTAGGAAGAGTGACGCTTCAGCTGCAATAATGACGTATCACAAGGGTTACTACTCTAAAACCCTGTACAAATGCTAATGCAAAAAGTAGGAGGGGTTAGGATAACTGATGTCTGGTCATTTTAGATTGAATACTTTTCTAATCAACTGTTAACAATAGGGTGATCGTGGCGAATGTTTCTATTCTTAGTTATTGTTATTGTTCCAGTTAACAATTAGATGGGCAAGTAAGACAAATAATCACATGTTGGACAATATTTTCAGTAATATCTTATTAAAAACATCAAGAACGTAAACAATGGGATAGGAAAAAGTTTATATACCCCTCAGCAGGGTCGTCAAGGGGAGGGGGTTGATTCTAGGGCTTGGTTCCCATAGAAACCTGGGCAAGAACAGGTCATAACTCTTTATAGCTTGACTTTATTTTATTGTACTCTGAACTATGCTTTTAAAAAGTACAATAATATTAGAAAACGTTTGAATAGTTGAGACGCCAAAGAACCGGGCTTAATAAATGAGCAATGTGAGGTGATTCTAATTATTTGTGGAAAAGTTTGGGATAGTTGGGAAATTTAAAAATGAAATCTTGAAATGTCAAGATACATCCACAATCTCATTGCACACTTTGAAGCAATTATGGAAGCTCTAAATAAAATTTAAAACAACTTAAAGGCTATTAATAATCAGTTTTGGAATAACGAAATCTTCAGAATTCTATTTCATTCTTGATTTATTTTTCATAATTTCACAGTAAGAATTGGTTAAAAAGTAGCCTCAGCAACATTTGAGTCCAATCACCCGTTCGTAAGTTAAAAATACCTCATTTTTTCTAATTTTTCAGAATTAACCCCCCCTCCCAGCTACCCCAAAGAGAGCGGATCTGTTCTGGTTATGTCAATCATGTATCTGGGACTCGTGTTTTTTCCCCACCAAGTTTCATCCCGATCCCTCCACTCTGTGTTTTCCAAGTTTTAGGTTTCCCCCTCCCAACTCCCCCCCAATGTCATCAGATCCGGTTAAATAAGAGCTCTGAACTACGATATCCTTCTAAATATCAAATTTCATTGAGATCCGATCACCCGTTCGTAAGTTAAAAATATCTATTTTTTTAATTTTTCAGAAATACCCCCCCCCCCCCCAATTATCCCAAAGAGAGCGGATCCGTTCCGTTTATGTCAATTATCTATCTAGGACTTGTGTTTATTTTTCCCACCATGTTTCATCCCGATCCCTCCACTCTAAGTGTTTTCCAAGTTTTAGGTTTCCCCCTCCCAACTCCCCGCCCCCGCCACCAGATCCGGTCGGGATTTAAAATAAGAGCTCTAAGACACGATATCCTTCTAAACATGTTTTGTAAACATTTGCAAAAATGTTTTGTTACCTTGTGGAAGTGAAATTATTTTTGAAATCACCTCTAAACAGTTTATTTAGGACGATGGAAACCTGTATTTAGCGAAATTAACTCAATTAAAGTACCTACCAGCTATCTTGATAAAAAAGTTTCCGGAGCTGGCTACCAAGAGATCGTGTTTAGTCTAAAAGTTCTAACCTTTGATTAATGTAAAGGTTTTAAATTTATTATTTTAAACCGGTTTGGCAATCCATAGGATCATAAACTGACAAAGTCGAACCATATTAAATGACAACTGTTCATTTAATTTAATGTGATTATAATTGTTGCTCCAAATTTTAACTAATTAATTTACTTATTTTTAAGCAACGAATTAAGAATTTTAACGAATTTTAAGCAACGATGATTAAGCAAACTTATTTGTTTAAATATCGAAGTATTACGTTCAACTTTTTTGCATACAAAAACTTTGGTTCAAAGATGAATTTCTCGCACCGTTTCAAACCAGAGAATTGGCCATTATGTATAGTATTTGAAAATGCCAATTAATTTCAAGCAAATGAAACAAGTTAAATCCTATAAAATGTTCAAAAGGTAATTAGAAACATAAAAAAGTGGTAAACAATAAACTTATTAAAAAAGCAAAAAGTAAATTAGTTGGGTATTTCCACAATATGTATACATGCATACATACACTGTATGTTGTTTAGTTACATTTTATCAATGTAAACGTAAAACGTAAAAAATGTATTAAACGTAAAAAATGTATTTTACGTATGAAACCTAAAAAAATGGAGCGTTTTCCTTGAAAGTCTTTAGAACACTAATCTCAATTTTTTAAGTGATTTTACATGGGAGGGGCATACATTTGCTACGTCATTTGATACTTGCTCTACTTCTCCGGCGACTTTCAATTTTCTAGAAGAGCCATCTAAGGCTTCCTTAAGCCATTTCTTGTCTTAATTATGTTTACCTAATCAACAACGTAATTAAACCTGAGAAAAGGAAAGAGAAATTAAAATGTGCTTAGGATGTTAGTGAAAATGTCATTGAAGGTTGCAAAGATGTAGCTGTTTTCTCTTTCATTTTATTTAGTATTAATTTAGTCTTAATTTAAGGTTGGATCTTAAAGCCTCACTTCCTGTTGGTGAAACTTCTTCTATAGCAGAGACTGCCTCAATCCCTGATCAAGATGAGCTGACGGAAAGACTGGCAAGATTAAGACAGTAGATATGTTAATGGTACACATATTTATATAATCTTTTTGTTTTTCAATGTGGTTGAATATCATTTATTTTGCGGTTCCCTATTGACTGAACTTAAGAAAAACTCAAGCCACAAATCTCAGACTACGAGGTTCAACCCGGAAAAACTCAGCCCTTACAAATTTCAACCCACGTAAAAATTATGTTGCAAAAATCAGATCAAAAGAAATTTAGACAATATAACACTTAACCAGATTTAACTTAACCCATACAAAATAAACCGAATTCGGTTTCTGGACGGTTCGCCATAGGAAGCAGGGTAAAGGGAAAATATACCATTAGACACCTCCTTACGGAGAGTAATCGACCTAATAGATGGATAAAAAAAAAAGTGCAGCAAGGGATATAGATTAGTTACACTTTAAAGAGACATTTTTGAACTTGTGATGATAATCATTACGACAACGTCGCTGTCATTATGACCATCATTTTACCACCATCATTTTCGACAACGACAAATAATGGCAACGACAACGTCAGATTTTTTAAAACGATAATAACTCAGAAAGCTACAATGAGAAAAATTATGGTGATAACGTTGCCAATAAAAAAAAAAGGTCTCTCGGTATCAACATTGTCAATATCATTGACGTTAATGTCACCATTGATTTTGCGGTGGCTAATAAGATTCTTGTCAACGACACTATTATTTTATGTCATCTTATTATCATTATCATCGTTGGTAGATTGTTATTTTTTAGGCAGCTCTAAATGTCTACAAATCTGAGTCCGCCATGCCTTCAATGCAGCTCACCTGCATTTTTGTCACAAAGAGTGTTTTTGTCACAAAGAACTCTTTTTGTCACAAAGAGTGTTCACCGTGACATGATCGTTTCCACTGTTAACTCGACTGGGGCGATTGTCTTCTGGGTTAAATTTTATTTGGATTAAGTTCCGATGTGCTGAAACATGGTTCAGTTTTAATGGTTAAGTTTGGATAGGTTGAGTTTTGCTGGGTTATAGTTTGCTGATTTGTTTTGCATATTTTTCGCGGGTTGAATTTGCGTCCATCAGATATAATTTCAGCTTACTAATTAAGCCCTCTGTTAAGGATATGGAATCGTTAGTTAAATCTGTATAGAAAAATATGTATATGGGTTTAACAGATTTCCTTCGGCAAAAAGTATACACCCTAATTTTCCTTATTTTCCTTATTTTCCTTTACCTAATTTTCCTTCGGCAAAAAGTATACACCCTGCTTGAGTCAGCAGGGTCACCCTCTGGGTGGCACAGGTGTGTCACCCTCTGAGTCTGTAAACGAATCAATTCGGTAAAAATTCTAGTTAATTGACTTCTTGCTATCTCAGAAAGGGTTTTGGTCAGGGAAATGAAACTTTCAGGGATGGGTCTACAGGCTAAAGTATGTCCCGGGAAGGTATTTCAAAGTACCCACCTCCACTCCTTCTCCCTCTAGAGGGCCCTGAAGTTTGCCTGAACCTATTGAAATTTTGACAAAACAACATTTTATCTTAATTTTCAGTTACTAGTTGCTTTTTATCTGCCTTTAGTTCTGAAAATGCAATTCCTGTTATTTGAGTAGAATCTTGAGCCATATCAATGTTTTTTTCGAAATTTAGGAAATGTATTTGCATATCTTTAAAACCTTATAAAATAGAATTGAGCAAAGTTATGAGGCTGAAAACAATTTTGTTGTACTTCAATTAAGCAGAAGATCTATTTTGCAAGGTTTCACTTTTATAGCACACATATTTTTAAAGGTCATCAAAGGTCAGGGCCCTCTAGAGGGAGAAGGAGTGGAGGTAGTTGCTTCAAAATGCCTTCCCGGGACATACTTTAGTCTTTAAATTCATCTCTGAAAGTTTCATTTTCCTATCCAAAACTCTTTCTGAGATAACAAGAAGTCAATTAACTAGAATTTTACCAATCTTTCTTATTTTATGACAAAACTTGTATTTGATGACATAAGCGTAAAAGGACAGGGAAATGAAAGGTTCAGTATTCTGATTGTGACAAAACGTGTATTTGATGTGCATCAAGTATTGTCGAGTAATTTCGAGTAATTCATTATTCGAGTAATAATTCTAAGAGTATTTGATGACATAAGCGTAAAAGGGCCAGAAAATGATAGATTCATTATTCTGATTTTGACAAAACGTGTATCAAGCTTTGCCGAGTAAACATTGTCGACAATGCATCAGGCATTGTCGAGTAATTGTATTGGTCAAGTAATTTATGTTTTTTTTTTGTTTCTCGAAACGTATGAGTAAATGAATAAAATTGATTAAAAATCCCGAGTTAAATAGTAAGGGGGATGCGGTTCTATATTTGACTGTCCCAACCCGTGGTACCGATCACGACATCATAACCCTTCAGACAGGACGTGCAACGTGGGGTCGGGGTGCTTAAATAGTGTTAAAAATTATCATCAAAAAATGTAACAAATATAGACATCCTATTTCCCTTAAATCTTTCTTTATGAGATCCTACCGCCCCAACTGTGGTCGACCTGCGATCTGTTTAGCCCTTGACGGTTGGCCAAAAAAGACAATCTTTGGCAATATATCATCATTCATTCTCAGAACGTGCCCAAGCCATCAAATAAAGGATAGCTCAACACAATAATGAAATATGATGCAGCAATAAATACGATACACTATACGAATAGGTCCCTTAAAGAAGGCTATTTTATGAATCTAACTTCTTCACACGAGCTACAAAAAAAAGATTGACCTGAAAGGATGTTTTGTAAATATTTTGAGGCATTTTTTGAGTTGTTTGTAAGGACGTCAGCCTCCTTTGGTTCTCCTCCGTTATGTTCACTTGGAACAGTATCTTTGCAAGAGCCAATATTGTGAATGTTGCTAATGAATATTTCTAATTCACATTATGTTCACATAGGGTTGTGTTTCCATGGCTGTTGCTGCTGTTTTGAAAAAAAGCTTCACAATAATTTAGTCAGCTTAGGCTCCTGTGTTGTAAATATTACTTTAAAGTTTGATCAGAGTGAGTTTTTCTCATAATCCGTCGTTCTTTTTTTTTTTAGTACTCAGATAATTTGCGTTGCCCTGTCTTTTTATGGCACTTGGTATCTACCAAGTGGCATATAGCGATCGCAAATTCTGTCGGTCGGTCTATCGGTCTGTCTGTCTGTCCCGGTTTTGCTAGTTTAGGCACTTCCAGGTAAGCTAGGACGATGAAATTCGGCAAGCGTATCAGGAACTAGACCAGATTAAATTATAAATGATCGTTTCTCCGATTCGACCATCTGGGAGGGGGGGGGGACGGTTACATCGGAAAAATTAGAAAAACTAGGTATTTTAACTTACGAACGGGTGATTGGATCTTAATGAAATTTGATATTTAGAATTATATCGTGTCTCAGAGCTCTTATTTTAAATCCCGACCGGATCCGGTGACGTTGGGGGGGGATCTAAAATCTTGGAAAACGCTTAGAGTGGAGGGATCGGGATGAAACTTGGCTGGAAAAATAAGCAGGAGTTCTAGATACGTGATTGACGAAACTGGAACGGATCCGCTCTATTTGGGGGAGTTAGGGGGGGGGGGGGTGTTAATCCCGAAATGTAGAAAAAATTAGGTATTTTTAACTTACGAATGCGTGATCGGATGTTAATGAAATTGCATATTTAGAAGGACCTCGTAACTCAGATCTCTTATTTTAAATCCCGACCGGTATCCAGCGTCATGGGGGGGGGGGCGGAAATCTTGGAAAACACTTAAAGCGGAGAGATCAGGATGGCTATTTTTGACTACTGACCAAATTCCAGTTAACAATTTTCTATAATTTTTGACCATTTGACTAATTTACCATTTTTGTTTCTTTTCCTCGTTTGACAAATTTAATACAATTATAACCGAAGACTCGTTTAATTTTAGGCACTTTTAACTTTTGTACCAGAAGAGCGGCATGGGACAATATAGCTTACATTGAAAATGCCTCCCACTTTTATTCAATTGGCTGTATTAATTCCTGCTGATATGCTAGTCTATATATTATTTGACAAAAAAGGGCTACTAGCGTTGCCCTCCTCCCCCAATCTAGCACACGCCCGTATTTACTCTTCTTTGCAGATATATTAGCCTAAATTTCTTATGGCCTATTCAAGGAAAATTATTTCCCTATTACAGCTCCACCCTAGTAAAGGCCCTTATCCTGCTGTCTCCTCATGGTATTTTGTTAGTTCTTCTTTATTATTAGCCCAGATTGTTTTTTGGATATTAGCCTAAATCTTGTATTGGCCTATTTGAGTAAAATCATCTTTAAGAATATATGCAAATGAGCGTAAAAGCCCGTAGTTGCTTGGCTAATTCACTTTAAAACTGTTTTGTGTTTTCAGGTTGCCTGATTTCGTTCCTTTTATGTTTCTTGATGTAGCCAATGCGAAATTTTTATCCACTCCTGTTGCGCTTTAGTCTTAGAAACGAGCATTTCTGCAGCCGTTCGGAAGAAGTCGTAATTTTGATTTTTTGTTTTATAATTCAGGAAAATTTACCACCCTTGATAGATAGTAAATCTTTTCTCCATTATATGGTTTTGTTTTGTCTTGTCTATATTAGAATTAAATGCGATATGTTTTTGGAATATGCTCTTATTTATTTTTAAGAAATCATGATTATATATTCAGTGGCCGTGATTCACGAGAATGCAGGGACGATTTTTATCTTTCAGTATCCAGGGGGATGGCTTAGTTGCCGTTTTCAATAGAAATACCTCAACGGACATTTTTCATTGAAAATACCCCCCCCCCCTAAAAAAAATGTCAAAATCTAGAGCGGAAAAGAGAATATATATATATATATATATATATATATATATATATATATATATATATATATATATATATATATTGCGCGTATGTTACTCTTACTGAGGTAGCGCTAATACGCTGCCTGTGATTGATTAAAAAAAAATTCACAAAACAAGTTTTTCAAAGAATTGAAAAGAGCTACATTAAACCATACATTAAAGACAGTTAGATAATTTTTTAAACATTAAGCTACCATGAACCACCAATAAATAAATGAAACCCGACACGAACATGTTAAAATAAATAGTCAATTCAAGCTCAAAAAGAGTAGATAGAAACAGAGGAGCAGGGCTGAAACATATATTGCATATAATTAAGTTACAAGAGAGAAAATATTTAAAATGTATTTGGTTTTCAGTAAAGTACAAACTATGTTGTGAACTCTAGAAGCCACGGGGGCTTCAGCCCTGCTCCTCATAGTTTCTGCTCTTTTTGAGTTTGATTCAGTTATTTAATGTGATTTCTGTTCGTTTTAGGTTTCATTTATTTATTTATTGTGTTTTTTTTATGCTTGAAAAATTATTTGACTTTATTGTTCATCTTGGTTTAATATAGCTCTACATTTCTTTGAGAAACTTCGGTAAAATTCTAATTAATTGACTTCTTGCTATCTCGGAAAGGGTTTAGGTTAGGAAAATGAAACTTTCAGGGATGGATCTACAGGCTTAAGTATGCCCTGGGAAGGTATTTTAAAGTACCCACCTCCACTCCTTCTCCCTCTAGTGGGCCCTGAAATTTGCCTACATGACAGGTCTATATTTATTGAAATTTTGACAAAACAACATTTTACCTTAATTTTCAGTTACTAGTTGCTTTTTCTCTGCCTTTAGTTCTGAAAATGCAATTCCTGTTATTTGAGTAGAATTTTGAGCCATATCAGTGGGTTTTTTTTTCAAAATTTAGGAAATGTATTTGCACATCTTTAAAACCTTATAAAATGGAATTGAGCAAAGTTATGAAGCTGAAAACAATTTTGTTGTACTTCAATTAAGAAGAAGATCTATTTTGCAAGGTTTCATTTTTATCACACACATTTTTAAAGGTCATCAAAGGTCAGGGCCCTCTAGAGGGAGAAGGAGTGGAGGTAGTTGCTTCAAAATACCTTCCCGGGCCATACTTTAGTCTGTAGATTCATCCCTGAAAGTTTCATTTTCCTAACCTAACCCCTTTCTGAGATAGCAGGAAGTCAATTAACTAGAATTTTACCGAAACTTCTTCTGGGGGAAAAAAAATTGTACTAAATTTTTATTCGTTTTTAATTGTCACAGTCTTTTTATTGGTTAAGAAAAACCAAAACACACTGTGTACTACTAAGGCTTAACTTAATAACATAAAAATTTATGGGAATATTTGGGGGGAAAGAGCGTGTCATCAATATCTTAGGAACGACTTAGAGTATTAAGTTGGAACTTCCAGTTAATACACTAGTAATACGATACTTGGTAAGTAATGCGCTGAGGCTATAGGTATGAGAGTGAAAATTTCAGGGAGGATGGAGGGGAAAGTGCAGCTAAACCAAAGCACAGTATGTGCACACTATGCACTACTATGGCTAAACTTAATAAGATTTAAATTTTAGGGAATGTTTAAAGGAAAGGCGTGTCAGCAATATCTTAGGAACGGCTTAGAGCATTAAGTTGAAAGTACCAGGGCAAGATGAGACGGATGTTCAACTGACAACAAGGCGATATATGCGTACTACTGCTACTGTGACTACTAATACACTAAGCCTATAGGTATGAAAAGGAAAATTTCAGGAAATATGAAGGGGAAAAGTTAAGCTAAACCAAAATAAACTGTGTGCACACTGTGCATTACTAAGGCCATAATTAATAAGAGGAAAATTTTAGGGAATGTTTAGGGGGAAAGACGTGTCAACAATATCTTAGGAACTGCTTAGAGTATTAAATTGAAAGTACCTGGGCATGATGAGAGGGATGTTCAAATGACAACAAGGCGATATATGCATACTATGACTACTAATACTACTAAGGTTGTTGGTATGAAAGTGAAAATTTCAAGGAATATGTATGAGAAGGCACAGCTAAATCAAAACACACTGTGTGCACGCAGATTGTCAAAAGGGCGTACCAAAAATATAATAAAACAGATTGGAGTATAATGTTAAAACTTATAGCGGTTTGTGTGGGGGATGCTGAACTAACCTAAACGAAATATTTGCTTCCTACTGCTGCTACTGGTAGCACTACTGTAGACATTAGTGTGAAGCTTTATGAGAATGTTAAGAAGGATCTGAAACTAAATAAAATGACACTATATCGATTCAGATTTTTAAAAGGGCATAAAAGGCTTATCCCAGGAACAGCTTAGAGTTGAAACTTTCAGTGCGTGTTGAGGTAGATGTTGAAACAACCAACAGGTACCATATACTGCAGTAACTTCTTGTGCTAACGTTAATATTCCTACTAGTATGGCTAAAGTCGTTGAGGAAAAATGCTTAGGATATGCTGAGGGGGATGTTGAATTACCAAAACACCCTATTTGTTTGCACGCTTCCTAAACGGCGTATCAGCCATATCTCAGGAACGGCTTGGAGTATTAGGTTGGAACTTTCAGGACATGTTAAGGGACACGCTGAACTAATAAAAACGTACTGATTGCATGGTACTACTACTAGTAGTAGTAGTTCTACTATTACTAATATTGATACTACAGTTGTTACGGCTAACGGCATTATTGCGGAACTTTCAAGGACTGCTGAGGGGAACGAAGGGCTAAGTCAAGACACACTTAGTGCATGTAGGTTTTCAAAAGGGTGTATCAGGAATATTTCAGAAACGGCTGAAAGAACTAAATTGAAACTTTCAGAAAATGAGGAGGGAACTTTAAAAAAGACCAAAAAGGCTCAATGTGGACACTAATACTGCTGCTACTTCTAATTCTACTACTACTATCACTAATACTACACCCAATGTTCGTAATATTAATTCTACTCCTATGACTACTGCTATTGCTAAAGCTAAGGGTGTTAGTGAAACTTTCAGGGAATGGTGTGGGCAGCTGTTAAAATGAATCAAAATAGATTAAGCACAAGTGGGTTATAAAAAGCGTATGTCATCAACGGCCCAGCAACGTCTTAGCCTCGACATACTTATTCCTGACATACGTCCTTTAGACAACCATGCACAAATTGTGTTTTGATTTAGTTCCCCTCAAAATTCTCTGAAACTTTTACTTTCATACCCTCTGCCTCAGTAGTAGTAGGAGTCATAGTAGTTGCAGTAGGAGAAGTAGCAGTAATACTTGCAGTTACACTAGTAGCAAAAGAAGTATACACATATTGCCTTTTGGTCAGTTGCACGTTCCCCTTATCATTCCCTCTAAATTTCAACTTCGTACGCTAAGCTGTTCTTAAGAAATTGCTGATGTGCCTATTCGATAATCGGTATGCACATAGCGTGTTTGGATTACGTTATGGCCTCCTGCCTTCAACATTTCCTACAATTTCCACCCTAATCTCCTCAACCTCAGAAGAAGCTATCTTAGGAATAAAAGTTGTTATACCAGTAGTAATAGTAGTAATGGTGGTAGTATTAGCGCGCACGTGTTGCCTTTTGATCCCCCCTCATCATTGCTTGCAAGTTCCAAGTTAATACTCTTAAGTCATTCCTGGGATACACCCTTTTGACAAACCGCAAGCACATAGTTTGTTTTGACTTAGTTAAAATCCCTGTGAGTTTATCCTGCAAGGCCTTTTCCTATTCAGACACGAAAGGTCAAACATCTCCCCCCTTTCTTACAAACAATACTATATGTAAACAATGAATGAATTTGATAACTTACAGCCCTTACCCCAATGGCTGTGAGAGGGTTATCATCCCCAGATACACAGCTATTAAACCTTTTAATATACTGAACAAGATGGCTATCTCAGAATTTATTTTGGTGTCTTTGGTTTAGAAAGGTGCGTAGGAAGGGGGCCGTTTCTCCTCCAATCACTTTTGACTCTTATAAAGGATGCTATAATTTTCAGTTTTCAATCAACTAAGTCCCTTCTGAAGTTTTTACGATAACTCAATACGAATTGTCTTGGTGAAAAATATATAATAAACAAATAACACGTTGTGCCCACATCGATCTTTAATTCAGAAGTGCTATTATGCTGCTTATGATTTATTACCCCTTTTATATAAACAAAATTAAAAAAAAATGAATGGCCTCAAACAGCCCATTACATTTTCGGAGCAAAAATTCAAATGGAACAAACATGATAAAATAAAAAGACAAAACAGACATTACATTTTCGGAGCAAAAATTCAAATGGAACAAACCTGATAAAAATAAAAAGACAAAACGGACAGGCCAACTGATGTTGAGCGTCACACTGTCGTAACAAGTTATTTGTGCAATCAATTTCTCAATTGACTTTTTGTTACCAGTGTCATCAGTGATCCGTTTCCGGGCACCTTTTTTGGCATCATTTCGAGAATATGCATACCAGGATATCTGAGATGCTTGATGGACAGATATATTCTTTTGATAGTTAATAAAACTTGGTTCGATATCCAAAAACTGTACTGACTAAAACCAAGCACGTGTCATTTTTGTATTGTAATGGTCCTGAGCATATCAGTTTTTGGTTACTAGGGCTTCCGCATGAGTGTGGGTACCCATATTCCCCTCCAGGGCCCCGTGTCCTACTTCAGGGCTCCAGGGCACACTGCTCCAATTCAGAACCCAATTTACCCCTCTTGTGCCCCAATGCCTCACTCCCCAATTTTTTACTTTGATTTTTTTAGCATTGGATTTAATTACTTTTTTCCATGTCTTAAAATGACATGCAATCTTTGGGTAACATACTTCTTTGATTTATCTTATGCGGCCAACCCACCGGTACTCTGTTGCTGATGATTTACTTTACTTGCTTTATTCTTTGTTTTCTATCAGTATTAATTGTGTACTGGAAGGATAAAAACGTATGTCTTATTTTAAAAAGTAAAGATGAGTTATTTTCGAAAAAGTATGTCTATATGATAGAGTTGTCCTAGCATTGAATGCTGACAAGAACAAATATTTAAACAGCGAGACAAGCACTAATGGTGATATCATTGGAAATGTAAGTCAATGCGTTGTTGTGGCAGTGAGAAATTAAACTCTTTGGGAGTACCGAAAGAATTCAATGGTCATAGTGGTGGATATGCCAGATTTAAACTTCTAGAGATAATAGTGCTTAAAGATAAAGCAAGCATAGAACTAATTGTTGATGATGAGCTCCAACTTCTTCCTTTTGACGCGGGTAACACGTTGCCAGCTGATACATCATATAAGCATGTTTTTTGCATTACCATTCAACGGAACGTAAAAGCAAGACGAACTTACTCCAGCATCAATGTCATAAATCATATCGTATCTGTGTCGGAACTGTAGCCTATGTAAAAATAATGTGGTTATAAACAGTGAAATTGAGGGCAAAATTAAAGGGGCAGGCGTATATAACATGCCAAGGAAAGTAAAGAAAATCCAATGAAAAGTAACAAAACTGATTGTTGGTGATGAGGGTCAACCTCTTGCTTATGGCGCAGGTAACACGTTACCTGTTGGTGCATCATATTAACATCTTTTTGATATTACCAATCAACCGAACGTAGAAATAAAACGAGCTTATTCCTGCGTCAATGTCATAAATTATATTGTATTCGTGTCGGAACTGTAACCTATGTGAAAAAATGTGGTAATAGACAGTGAAATCTAAGGCAAAATTAAAAGGGCTTGGGCATATAACACCGTCAAGGAAATTAAAGACAATTCAATGAAAAGCAAAACATCACTGAACATTAATAGTATCATTGGTAGTTTACAATAAGATACCATCATTGGACAGAATAATAGCAATGATGAAAAAGTGAAAATGAAATACTTCAAGAAAGTACGTGCACATAATAGAGTTATTTTATCATTGAATGCTGACAAAGACAAATATTTGAACTATGAAACAAGCAGTAATGATGACACCACTGGAAATTTATCTGAGCATTGTCATAACAGTGAAAGACTAACGTTCTTTAGACTACCGAAAAATTTTATCATTACTGTTGGTGGATATGCTAAAATAAAATTTCCAGAGATAATAGTGTTGCATACCTAAAAATAATAGTTGACAATGGGGGTCAACTTCTTGCTCATAGCGCGAGTAACATGTTACTTCTTGATAAATCATATACCCATCTTTTGAGTATTAGCATTTAACGGAAGATGAAAAGAAGATAGACGTACTGATGCACCAATGTCATAAGACGTATCATGTCTCAGTGCCGGAATTGTTACCTGTGTAAAACTAATGTGGTAATGGACAGGGAAATCGCTGGCAAGACGTACTGATGCACTAATGTCATAACACATATCATGTGTCAGTGCCAGAATTTTTACCTGTGTAAAACTATTGTGGTAATAGACAGTGAAATGGCTGGCAAAATAAAAAGGGCATTGACAGAAAATATCACCATGGAAATTAATGACAATTCAAAGAAAAGAAAAGCATTTGTGAATCTTGCTAGTATCATCGCCAGTTTACCATCAGATACAGTCAATGAACCCAATAATACAAGCGGGAATAATACATGAACCCAACAATTATATTACGTGATCATTCATTCTCTCGGTGAAACAATACACGAATACAGGCGGGCCCATATCCAGATTTTGAAGATTTTCTTGGCATGTATCCAAGAATTTCAAGAACGATGTGTTATCTGGTTTTGCGTAATCATTCATGTTGCCAATGAAACAATACAATACATCCTGTGACTGGCCTCATATATGGTGCTTTGGGACCGATGTTCTGTGGAAGCCCTTTCCCCGATGTACTATTGGAGTTACTAACACCTTTCTTTGCATCATTCCAAGAACATGCATCCTGGTTTCTGAGAATTTCTAGAACTTCTAGAATAGAGTTCTAGAATAGGATCTAGAATTTCTTGGGGACATTTTCAAGAACCATGCATTATCTAGTATTGCGTAATTATTCATGTTCTCGGTGAAACAATACAATACATCCTGTGACTGCCCTTACATCTGGTCTTTTGTGGCACATATGCTGTGTAGATGATATTCTATATGCCAATTATTTCAATTAAAAATATGCGTTACTCTGTTAAAATTTCATTATTATTAGACATAGGCATTTTAAATTATTTATTAACAAATCGTTTTGTTAGTTGTCTATAAATTGAAGGAGGTTAATGATTTGTGACTCAACTAACCTCAACATGTTGTTAAGTTCAGATTGTTTTAGTTTCTGACTAAGTATCAGTGATTTAGAATAATTTCAGGGAACATTTGCCACCTATTATTCCTCGGTGGTAAGGGCCCATAGATACAAGTGGCCTTGCACACCGTACGCGTTTGGTGAGCATCACGTGAGAATGTTGCATTATATGGTATTACGTAATCATTTGTGCTCTCGGTGAAACAATACAACGAATATAAGCGTTTCATACCCTGATTTCTGATAGTTTCTTGGCGATAATTTAAGGAATGATAAGTTATCTGGTATTGCCTGATCATTCATGTTGCCGATGAAACAATACAATACAACCTGTGACTGCCCTTACATCCGGTCTTTTGAGACATATATACTTTTGCAGACAATACCCCGATGTGTTATTGGAGTTGTTACCGCCTTTTTTCGCATCATTTCAAGAATATGAATCCTGCTTTCCGAGAATTTTTTGACATATTTCCGACAATTCCAAGAATGACCCATTATCTGGTACTGCGTTATCATTCGTGTTGTCCGTGACATCCTGTAACTTCCCCCACGTCTTATCTTTTGAGATTACAGCTGAGTCGACAACATTTTTAGCTGCTAAGCAGTTTTAATTAATTTTATGAAATTCTAATCTTTTTTTTGGGGGTGGGGGCTTTGAATTATTTTCATTTTTGGACAAAGAATTTTTTTGGAGTCTTAGAATTATTTTGGGACGCCGAGAATTCCTTGATATGTTTCGGATTATTTTTAGAATGATGTATTGTTTGGTATTGCGTAATTATTTATGTTGTCAGTGAAACAATACAATACATACTGTGACAGCTCTAATATCTGGTCTTTTGAGACACATATACGATAGCAGCCCATACTCCAATGTACTATTGAAGTTGCCAAAACCTTTTTTGGCATCATTCCAAGAACATGCATTCTTGGAATGAATGCGTATCCTTGAATCCATTCTATAAAATACTTTTCTCTTGACACAACATTTACTCCATTTTTGGGTCATACAAGAGTTTTAGAATGGTCTCAGATACAATCCCATCATATATTTCATTATTGGTATTGTTGGGCTCATTGACTGTATCTGATGGTAAACTGTCGATGATACTAGCAACATTAACCGGTGCTTTGCTTTTCTCTGAATTGTTGTTAATTTCCATGGTCATATTATCTGCCAATGCGCTTTTTATTTTGCTGGCGATTTCACTGTCTATCACCACACTATTTTTCTACAGATAAAATTTCTGGCAGTGAGACAAGATCTGTTTTATGACATTGGTGAAGCAGTACGCCTGTATTCTTATTAACTACCATTGTATGCTAATATCTGAAAGAGGGCGATATGATTTATCAAGAGGTAACGTGTTACCCGCGCTACTTGGAAGAGGTAGACCCTTGTTGTCAACTATTACTTTTACGTATGCAATGTGTTTAAACACTATTATCTCTGGAAACTTATATCCACTTTCTAATATATCCACCTATAGTAATGATGAATTTTTTTGATCGTTCAAAGAAATTTAATTTCTCACTGTCATGACAATGCTCACATACATTTCCACTGGTGTCACCATTAGTGCTTGTTTCATAGTCCAAATATTTGTATTTGTTAGCATTAAATGCTACGAGAACTCTATTATATGTACATACTTTCTGGAAGTATTTCATATTCATCTTTTAAGCATTGCTATTATTCTGTTGAATGATGGTATCTGATTTCAAACTAGCAATGACATTATTAACGTTCAGTGATGCTTTGCTTTTCGTTGCATTTTTAAAATTTCTTTGACGATGTTATCTGCCTATAGTTTTTTAATTTTGCCATTGATTTTACTGTCTATTATCACATTATTTTTGCATATGTTACCGTTCTGACACATAAATAAGATATGATTTTTCACATTGATACTGGAGTATACTCGCCTTGCTTTTACGTTTCGTTGAATGGTAATATCAAAACGATGTTGATATGATGTATCAACAGGGAACGTTTTACCTGCACCATAAGCAAAAATTTGGCCCTCATCATCAACTATTATTTTAAGGCTTGCATTATCTTTAAGCACTATCATCTCTGGAAATTTCACTCTGGCATTTCCGCAACTATGACAATTGAATTTTTTCGCTACTGCGAAGAGATTTAATCTCTCACCACCACAACAATGCTCGCATACATTTCCAATGGTTTAAACGTAAGTGCTTGCTCTACTGTTCAAATATTCGTCCTTGTCAGCATTCAATGGTACGACAACTCTATCGTGTATAAACGAATAAACCAACCATAAAGCAAGTAAAGCCAATAAACAATAGACCAAGTAACGTCAATGATCAGCCATAGAGTGTAAGTGGGGCGGACGCATAATAAAAAAAATCAAGAAACTAGGTTCATCAAAGATTGCAGGTCTTTTTAAGACATGGGAAAAATTTAAAAAAAATCTCAGCCTAAAAAATTCAAAACTAAAGAAACTGGGGGAGGCAAAACTTGGAGGGTATTGGAGCCTTGAAGTGAGACATTTGAGACCGGAATAGGGACATGGGGCTATGGGGGAATCGGTACCCTGGAGGGAGATATGGGGCCCTGAAAGAAGACGGGGCCCTAGAGGGGAGTCGAGTAACAGTTATTCAGTCGAATAACTTGTCGTTCTTTTACCGTAAGAAATTGTGGGTCTCACGTTCGATTTCCACATTAGACAAATATTTCAAAAATTCGATAGAAAACTGCTTAGAACCTAAAAGTGTTGTTGGCTTAGTTGTCATTTCAATCAAAGTATGTGTCGGAGATATCTTACATGATAGGAGTAGTGGCCGCTCGTATACATGACAAAGTTTTAGAAAGAAAAATATCTGATATGCATTTCTGAAAATTTTCTTATCAACCGTAAATTGCGATAACGCCATGTATGCACTTGTATCCATTGAATAGTTTCACCGAGAATATATGCATATATTGTTCCCAGAAAAACCTCACATTTTTCCTAAGAGTTTTTGGCTGGATACGAGGGACTAGTAACTCCATTAGCACAATGGGCCAGGGCGCGATTAAACCCGTTGAAGTGATACGAGGGGCTAGTGACTCAAGTAGCACACTGGGGACGGGGCATGGTTAAACCCATTGAAGAGATACTACTTACAAAACCGTAGACAAGAATATCTAGAATGTTTTTTTTATAATGTCAACGGTAATACTGGAAGAAACTAGACGATTATTTTGGGAGGTCAATTTTTCCCTTCTTCAGCGCTGTACGACAATAAACAGCATAGGAAGGGGGCAAATCGCCTTCAAATACGTTTTGCCACTTAAAAGGGCACAAAAACATTTAATTTGTTTTGAATGAGCCCTTTCTGGATCTTCTAGGATTCTTGGTTTGATACGATCATCCCCAGGGAAAAAAACCCCACAAAATCCGTTGTTTTTCTTTGGTAACAAATACCAAATTCCAAATTCTTGTAGACGAGAGCTTAAAACCTCTATAGTAGGGTTCTCTGATCGTTTTGTATTGAAGGAGGGGAAGATACCTCAAAAGATGCGTGTTTATGACAACTATCTTAACTATCATTGAGCTCTCAGAAAAATTCAGAATTAGTTCTGATTAGAAGTTGATAAATAATTCCATTTGATTCTCGGGAATATTTCTGGTCTACGCCGTCGTTATGAAAGTGAAGAGTAACATTAAATCCCAAAATGAGCAGATTTTGTTTTTTATAGGAGGGAGGCTGCCCACCCTCATCCCTAGCTTCCGTCGGGGCCTTAGGGACTTACTGGAGAATCCTCATTCAATCTAAAAGTGAGAATTCCAGTCCTTTTTGTTAAAGCACAAGGTGATTGGAGACAAACCAGCCCCTGTCCAAGAACCTTTTTTGATATCTGGTCCTTTTGTTACCGCTTAGGACATCTGACGGATATTTTGATGAATCTATTCTGTACTTTCTCTGTCACTGGTCAATTTTGTTTGGGGTGGGATTTTTCATAAGAAAGAATTATCCGGGGTGGAATTTTCCACAGGAGAGAATTTTCGGGGAGGGGGTAGCTCTTGGTTGGGGGAACTTTTTCGGAAGATAATTTCCCACGGGGGGATTTTCCAGAGGGATTTTTTGTGGTTGTAGTTTTCTGAAAGGGGATCTTTCTGGGTTGGGGAATACCTTATTAAGCAAATTTTTAACCATATATTATTGTCAAGACTCCTTTTTTCCGACTTTTGTTTACTATTAGCCATGGTCGCTCTTTACTGACACTTTTTTCCCATGAACTTTTTGATTAGATTTTATATTGGTAGTAAGAAACCCTCCTAGAAAGGTCAATTCGGGGTATGGCAAGCAAATCATTAAGACATATATTTTACTTTCTGCTAAGTCAGGTCGAGATCTAACTGCCATTTCTGCTGTATTTCCTTATAACAAGAATTTCCTCCCCTTCTTTTCAGTCCTCGATAGAGGTCGAATTGTCTCCAAAAGGATTCTCCAAAAGGATTGCTAGGATACAGTTTTTAGTTCCCAGCAAGCTTGGCTACGGAGTCGTTCCAAAGCACGTAACGACTCCAACAAGCTAATGACCATTTTGAACAATAATAAATCAGATAAAGGTGAACAAAAGAGAAATACTAAACCAAGCAATTAGATGGCACAAACTGTTTCAACTTAGTTCAAGTGTTTCAACCCGCATTCCAAGAAATTTTGGATGGTTTAATATTTAGGATCAAATGTCTTATCCATTGTTATTCCTTAATATTTCACGTTTGCTTTAAGCTCAACACATAAAGATCTAACTCTAAACTGTTTTTTTTTTTCAAATGTTGTCTTAAAAATATCCTTTTATAACTTTCGGTTTTAAAACTTTCCACTTTTATGGGTTATCAGGAAGGAAAGGCTCAGATGGCTAGGCCACCTTTAACCAAGGAAGGATGACAAATCGCCAAATATTGGACAATCCGTCTGGGGCCAAACGAGAAGCAGGTCATCCCCAACTGAGTTTAGAAAAGATCGTTAAAGAAAGCTTAAAGAAAGTTCAAACTCCATGGGTAGAAAACGAAGAGTTTACCCCCACTTTGGTAGGGGTAAAGAATAAAGAATTGAATAGGTTAGGACTGAGAAGGAGGATATGACGCTTTTTCAGCATTGAGTAGTTATCAGAAGCAAATTTATTTGATGAATCAAAAATCAGCTATTTCTATTTTAGGTTCTATTCTTACAAATAGTAAACGATTGTTGAAAAAAAATCAACAATGACGAAAATGGTCAACAATTATGAAACACCTTGGTTCACCAGCTTTAAATAATGGTACAATTATAGCACTTTTATTTCCAGTCTAAGGTATATAGCAATGCATTTATAAACTTAGCAATTTAGTGATGTATATATCCTTTCAACGTACTAGGAAAAGGTGCAGATACAAAAATAATATTTGGGGGTAGGGTACCAGCGAAATTTTTGCTCTTCCTTTAATATTTTTGACCCTCCATCTCTGTAATTAGTATAGTTTTCAGATTGTAGGGGGTTATTCCTTTATACCAACCTCCTGAATACTACTAGGGAACTACTGTCCCCTACTAGGGAATGAACCTACTTTAAATAAGACACTAATAAGATGACAAAATTTCTTATAATCAATGCCATAATCGTCTTTACTATCTCCTTGAGGTTCCTATTCCCAGAGTAATTTTTGGTATGCTATGTTTCTCCTCTGGTATGGTTTAATGCAACAACGAAATAAGACAATTTTGATGTCGTTCCAGAGCTGAGATTCATTTACATCCCCCTAATGAATTAAATTTACAAGTTTAGTGTTTGTTGTTTTTTTTTACATGGAAATAACATTGAATATGGGCTGAAAATTATTTTAAAAAGGAGGGAGGGTCAACTTGTATTTTAAGCAAGTTCAAATCCTTTTCTAAGGAAAAGTATAAATAAATGACATTTCTGACTCAATAAATGGACCAATCTAGAACTAAAAACCCCTTTTCTAGATTCATCTTAGTATGGAGTAAAATTCTTGGGTAAAAGAGTCTTAAATAATTAAAAACAAGGTTCAAGTAATTATTTTCAAATTGCGTAATAGGATGATATCTTTCAGGAAAAAAAAATGATTTTAGGGAGGCACCCAATTTCCTCATCCGATTTCGATCAGATCGATTTTGATCAGATTTCGATCCTCATATTGCTTGTCAACACGTCTGGAATTCACTACCTTCTTCAGTGCAGAAATGCCATTCGTTTGGGACTTTTAGAAGGATTCTTAAGGATCATTTAATAAAGAATCAAATAGAATAATATTTGTTTTCTTCCTCTCAGGAGTTGATGTCCCCTGTGTTCTGTTCGTGGTGTGTGGTTGTCTTCTCTGCTCTTGACTCCCAGGCCTCGGGTATGTTCTCTATGTTTTTTTTTTTGTGTTTTTTTCTCCAACTAGTTGTTGCTTATATTGTATCCCCCATAGATGTATTGCCTGTATTGAAGTTATTGCTTGTATTTTTTTTTCTTATCCCCCTTGTATCCCTGGCCATGGAGCCTTTCGAGGGGAATTAAGTGTATTGTAATAAGTGGATTGTGATTCGATTTTGTATTGTATTTTGTATTGTCTTCTGTTTAATAATAAACTTCTCTCTCTCTCATCTGTGAAGATAAGAAAAATGGTTCAGACCCAGTATCGCGGTAAACCGGTTGATTTCTAATTTCCAGGCAAAATGGAACCACCCCTGGCTTAAACATTTCTACAGTTCTTGATTATGTATTTTTCCATGTTGTGTCTTAAATTTCTCTCCGTTTTCTTCTCTTTTTTTTCTTTTCTTTTATTTGTTTTTTCATTGTACTCCGTTTTGTTCCATGTGAAAAATGCGGGTAATAAATATTTTACTTATTTACTTACAAATCCAATTGCACTCGAAATATTCCCTAATTTCCTTCAGACATAAAATCTAGAGTCTAGCGAGGAATAAGCTTATCCTCCTCCATCTAAAGGCGTTTTATAGCCACAAAATAAGTATGATGACTGATTGTCCTTTTTAACAGTAAACATAAATATATTTAATAATATATATATATATATATATATATATATATATATATATATATATATATATATATATATATATATATATATATATACATATATATATATATATATATATATATATATATATATATATATATATATATATATATATATATATATATATATATATATATATATATATATATATATATATATATATATATATATATATACTTTTGCGCTTTTTCCTGTCCTGAAAGTATTATCAAGTTTTAGTTTACTTGGAGTTAAAATTTTGCCTCGTTTATTTTTCGAGAAAAATACATTATTGTAACAATATTTCCATAGCCCCATAATAATCATAAGGATTTACGCAATAACCTTACAAGATGAAAGAATATGTAAATTGTTTAAAAAACTGACAAGTATCTGGTCTCTTTCAGTAGGATATATCGCTTGTATAAAAAGGAGTCCATTTTTTACTTCCAGTCAAGCAAATGATTTATGCCTAATATGGCATAAATATTCCTTAAGGAATATTCAGGTTTGCCTCCAAGAAATCACAATATATCTTCAGGTTTTTTTCTTTACGTGATGGATTTATGTGTATCATTCTGTAGTCTGCCATTCTTGGGAGGAAGACTAGTACTCCTTGGAGGGAGACAAGCAGAATTCTTCAAGCGCCAGCAGTCTTATGATGAAAAGAACTCTTTTTGGGACTATTCCTTAATTGAGTGTTATTGTATTTTGGGGGGATGGGTGTAAGCTCTCTTTTTCCTTCAATACTATAGACTCTAGATATTTCATTTTACAGCGAATAACCGATATAGATGTTAAAGATGTCAGATTATCTCTTTACCAAACCCGTTATTTGCTTTGATTATGCGCCAGTAGGTGACAGGTTGCTTCTGAAACTTTGAATGAAATCTATTGGTGCTTCTAATTTTCTAGGCTACCTTAAAATTTTATTTTCATACGATGCCAATTCGGCTTTTTTAAAGCCTAAAATCAGGGCTCAAGTTAGAAGGGCTAATAACAAATCTTTCCTGCGGTGTGAGCATTTTGCCATTATAACAGAATAGGAGTTAAAATAGTCTATTCGCATAAGCTCTCCTTAAAATTTTTAAAGTCACTGCCTCAAAATGTTACGCCTCTTTGAAAGAAAAGAAGGAAAAAAAAACAAGTTAGAACGGTCGTGTTCAAACAAAAAAGATGTTATTTTTTAATTGTCAATTTCTATGAACGAAATCTAGTTGTTGGACTTGGCATCAACTCTGACACACTATTTAGCGGCATAGATACATATATTGGGTACCATATGTGGACCCGGTTATTTCTCCCTCCCCTCCTCCTTGTTTTACGAAATCAAGTAAAATTTCATTGATAATTTAGGTTTCCAGGTAACCCCGCTCTTGAAAAAAGTTTCAAACAGTTCGTGGTAACGAACTGTAGTAAGGAGCGACCTGGCTCAATAGTAAACGAAACTCTAAAAAATGGAATTTCGATGCTAAAAGATATATCAAAAGAATCGGACTTTTATGATGATTTTAAATATATAAGTTTCATCAAATTTAGTCTTTGTCATCAAAAGTTACGAGACTGAGAAAATTTGCCTTATTTTAGAAAATAGGGGAGTAACACCCACTAAAAGTCATAGGATCTTAACGAAAATCACACCATCGCATTTAGCGTATCCTATAGAGAACCCTATAGAAAAAAACTTCAAGGTCCGATCTACAAAAATGTGGAATTTCGTATTTTTTGCCAGAAGACAAATCACGGGTGCGTGTTTATTTGTTTGTTTGTTTGTTTTTCCCCAGGGGTCATCGTATCGACCAAGTGGTCCCAGAGTGTTGAAAGAGGGCTCATTCTAACGGAAATGAAAAGTTCTAGTGCCTTTTTTAAGTGACCAAAAAAATAGGAGGGTACCTAGCCCCCCTCCCACGCTCATTTTTTCCCAAAGTCAACGGATCAAAATTTTTAGATAGCCATTTTGTTCAAAATAGTCGAAAACCATAATAACTATGTCTTTGGGGATGACTTACCCCCCACAGTCCCTGGGGGAGGGGCTGCAAGTTACAAACTTTGACCAATGTTTACATACAGTAATGGTTACTGGGAAGTGTACCGACGTTATCAGGGGGATTTTTTGGTTTGGGTGTGGGGTTCAGGGGAGGGGGCTATATGGGAAGATCTTTCCTTGGAGGAATATTTCATGGGGGAAGAGAAATTCAATGAAAAGGGCGCAGGATTTTCTAGCATTACTATTAAAAAAACAAACAATGAAAATATAAACATGAAAAGTTTTTTCAATTGAAAGTAAGGAGAGGCATTAACACTTAAAACGAACAGAGATTATTACGCATATGAGGGGTTCTAAAAATACTTTAGCATAAAGAGCGAGGTATTTAGGAGGAGATAAATACTTCGCTCTTTATGCTAAAATTTTTTAAAGTAATTTCAACTATTTATTCTACGGCCTTTCTGATTCAGGGGTCATTCTTAAAGAATTGGGACAAAACAAGATTTAGTTTGAAGAGCGAGGTATTAACGAGGGGACCAATCCCCTCATATATATAATCAAAAATATAAGAATATAAAAGTTTGTTACGTAAGTTAATTCTTAAGTTGCGTATATTTTTTACTAATAAAAACGTTCGTTAAAAATTAAAAGATCTAGTTGCCTTTTTAAGTAACCGAAAAATTGGAGGGCAACTAGGCCTCCTTCCCCACCCCTTATTTCTCAAAATCGTCTGATCAAAACTAAGAGAAAGCCATTTAGCCAAAAAAAAGAATTAATATGCAAATTTCATTTTTATAATTTACGTACGGAGAGCCAAAATCAGACATGCATTAATTCAAAAACTTTCAGAAATTAAATAAAAAACAAGTATTTTGAAATGAAAGTAAGGGGTGACATGAAAACTTAAAACGAACAGAAATTACTCCGTATATGAAAGGGGCTTTTCCTACTCGACACCCCACTCCTTGCGCTAAAGTTTGATTCTTTCTCGCAACTCTACTTTTTAAAACAATAAAAAACTTTAGCGTAAAGAGTGGGGTGTCGAGGAGGAAAAGCCCCTTTCATATACGGAGTAATTTCTGTTCGTTTTAAGTCTTAATGTCGCTCCTTACTTTCATTTCAAAAAACTTGCCTTTTTTATTTAATATTATTTGAGATCAATGAGAATGCTATTTATCTCTGACTAGAACGTTTCTTTTAATTTGTCTAATATTGCAGGACGTAGCTGTCTCATTATTTGGTCTGTATAGAACACATATTGAAATAACTTAAATATTATGGAAAGCCCTGATTAAGCGATAGCATCTTAAGGACTGCCCCTTGAGACTCGACACCTAGTAAAACGTCCACTCACAACGTGCACCTTTATACCCCCTATCTTTCGAAAGATTCCCTCTATAATAATTTTTCATAACGTGCACCTTTATACCCCCTATCTTTCGAAAGACTCCCTCTATAATAATTTTTGACGATAGACCCCCTCATAAAGCCAATAAAATTTCAGCCAGTACGTTTTTCAATTCTTTTCCATTCTCTTAATTCAAGGTCTGATATCGATTTTAAGAAATCTCTATTTTAATTATTATGATATGTTCTCTCATTCAGATATCCAAAAAGCTATTACTTTTGACGCTAATGGAGCTGAAGGCTCTCTAACTTTATCAGGGAGATAAATGATAAGGTGAGCGGGCGCATTCAGTCTCTTTACATTGTGTTCGAAAAAAGACTAAAAGAGACGTCCTTTAGTTTAGTAAAGTTCTCTGCCACTGTCCTATCACCTTTCTAATAGAGTCAGCGGAAACAATGTTGAGTGAACTGTTTGTATCTCTAAGATGATAATACAACCTAAGTTGAGCTGTGTTTATTTTATTGTGACGACTTGGATTTATCCTGTTTTCTCGTTTGTTGAGAATAGAATGAACACAGGTGAGCTAAAACTGAATCCTTTAGTATTGTTGATAATTTTGTTTTTGAGTACTTTAGCCATGTGGAGTTTTTAAGGGGGGTGAGATTCCTAAAAGAAGAAAAGGTTAAAAATAAAATAGTAAACGTTTCTAAAAGTTTGTATAAAATAGTCATTTTTTCCTTTTTTTTTACTAACTTTTCAAATTTGGGGCGTTTTCACAAAGAAAAGATTGCACGATTCTTCCTTTTTGTGTGTGAAATCATAGGGCTTATGAAGCATTTTTATTCGCAATTTAATTTAAAGTCAACTTATATTTTTTGGTAATTTTAATGTAAATCACAATCACATTGAAGAAGAACTTAATTTTATATTTCTAAAAATTCTCCCAAAGGAAATTTTGTTTATGCATAGCTGATGTTGCTGTTATTATTATTATTACTATTGTTATTGTTACTACTACTATTAGCCCCCTAAGGCCGACACAGTGGATATCATTCCTCCTTCAATTGGCCACAGTGAAAACTGTAATAGCTTTACAGTAAAGTAAAGCCGATGAAAATATAGAAAAGCAGGTATACTACTTCAAATAAGGAAGTGGAAAAATGTTTTAATAGTGATAAAGGTACGAATATTTTGGCTTCACGTCCAGAAACCCTTATCAACGGAAAAACTGAATTAAATTAAGCAGAACATATGAAGTAAAAAAAAAAAAAACGAAAATGTTTTGTAGATGTCTCAGTTTTGTGGAATTAGTTTTTAATAATGTTTGCACTTCAGAATTACACGTGGAAGTAAAGGGGTATTATTGTTCATATGGATAGAAATTTTGTGTTTTCTCGTTTGTTGAGAATAGAATTAACACAGGTGAGCTAAAACTGAATCCCTTCAGTATTGTTGCTAATTTTGTTTTTGAGTACTTTAGTCATACGGAGTTTTTAAGGGGGGGTGAGATTCCTAAAAAAAAGAAAAGATTAAAAATAAAATAGCAAACGTTTCTAAAAGTTTGTATAAAATAGTCATTTTTTCCCTTTTTTTTACTAATTTTTCAAAATTGGTCGTTTTCAAAAGGTCGTATTGGTCGAAAATTAAAAAACGAAATTTTGATACCAATAGATATATCAAAAGAATCGGATTTTTATGATGATTTTAAATATGTAAGTTTCATCAAATTTAGCCTTACTCATCAAAAGATACGAGCCTGAGAAAATTTGCATTGTTTTGGAAAATAGGGGGAAACTCCCCCTAAAAGTCATACGATCTTAACGAAAATCACACCATCGCATTCAACGTATCAGAGAACCCTGCTGTAGAAGTTTCAAGCTCCTATCTACAAAAATTTGGAACTTCGTATTTTTTGCCAGAAGACCGATTACGGGTGCGTGTTTATTTGTTTATTTGTTTGTTTGTCTGTTTTGTTTTTTCCCAGGGGTGATTGTATCGACAAAGTGGTCCTAGAATGTCGTGAGAGGGCTCATTCTAACGGAAATTAAAAGTTCTAGTGCCCTTTTTAAGTAACGAAAAAAATGGAGGGCACCTAGGCTCCCTCCCACGCTCATTTTTTTCCAAAAGTCAACGGATAAAAATTTTGAGATATCCATTTTGTTCAGTATAGTAGAAATCATAATAACTATGTCTTTGGGGCTCACTTACTCCCCCACAGTCCCCAGGGGAGGGGCTGCAATTTGCAAACATCGATCAGCGTTTACATACAGTAATGCTTATTTGGAAGTGTACAGACCTTTTCAGGATGATTTTTTGGTTGGGGGGGGGGGGTGAGGGGAGGGGGATACGTGGGAGTATCTTCCCTTGGAGGAATGTGTCAAGGATGAAGAGAAATTCCATGGTGGGAGCGCAGGATTTCCTAGCATTATTTAAAGAAAAACAATGAAAAAGAAATATGAAAAAGTTTCAACTGAAAGTAAGGACCAGCATTAAAACTTAAAATGAACAGATATTATTACGCATATGGGGGGTTCATCTCTTCCTAAATAGCTCTCCCTTTGCGCTAAAGTATTTTTAGTAATTTCAACTATTTATTCTAAAGCCTTTGTGATTCAGGGGTCAATCTTAATAAAAATATAAGTCAAGTCAAGTCAAGAAGTCATATAAATATTTTTTGTAGAAATCTTAATGTAGCTTTATATCTTCTCTGCGGTTGAAGCAATTGTGGCTTCTGAAGTAAGGTTCCTGATATTTAAATGCATTATTTATGCATATTTATGCATATGATATTTATGATATCTATGATATTTATGCATACGTTTAAATACACTAAAACATTGCATTTGTACAGAAAAAGAAATATTACTATTTCAAATATCACTATATGCTGAAAAAAAAGCTCGTGGTAGCAACTTCCCTGCCCCCTCCCCCTAGAAGTATCCTAGCGAGCTTAAGATACTCTGTCTTACCATTTTCACCTCTTTGTCGGTAGGTATGAGAATATTACATTTTATGCTACATAGAAAAAGATTATCGTATTGGTAATCGTATAAGATCGATTGGTAAAATTAAAATATGCATACGTTTAAATACACTAAAACATTGCATTTGTACAGAAAAAGAAATATCACTATTTCAAATATCACTATATGCTGAAAACAAAGCTCGTGGTAGCAACTTCCCTGCCCCTCCCCCTAGAAATATCCTGGCGAGCTTAAGATACACTGTCTTACCATTTTCACCTCTTTGTCGGTAGGTATGAGGATATTACATTTTATGCTACATAGAAAAAGATGGTAATCGTATAAGATCGATTGGTAAAATTAAACTTAATGAAATTGTTATATTTAGAATCAGTAAAAATCAAATTTCTTTCATGTATTAATTGTTATCCTTAATTGTTAATTATTATTTCTGGTTTTGGTTACTTTTCTGGGTTCTACTCTTTGATTTTGGTTAATTATTGTTAATTGTTATTCTTGGTTTTGTTACTTTTCTGGGTACTATTCTTTGCCTTGGATAGAGTTTCGGTTGCTATTGGGTCGTGCCTCTTCTTACTTAAATGCGCTACCCTGTACTGTTTGATTAAATTTGATTATTGGATTAGACAGGCTCTACGATGCCGCTAATTTTAAGTCAGTCCTAAGACTCAAAACTCATAGTATAGAAGTCAAATCCTGATTAGAAAATCCACAAAATATTGTAAAATAACTTCTTTTTTTACTCTCTGGGCTGCTTCATTTGGCTCCTTACCCTTAGAAGAAAGAAATGTAGTAGCATTCCTCACTTTTATTAAGTTTAATCAGGCCAAAGTATAAAAAAAAGTCTGTCCTATGCTTCCCAGGTAAAAAGTAAGTTTCAGTTCTATTCGTTTATGTTTGTGAGTACTTATGCAATTTCACCGCAATATATATAATTTCTCGAGAGGAAAATACGCATCTATTTTTAAAACTTTGTTTCTGTAAAACAGAGAAATTAATTTTTCCGTTTCTATGTTCTTGCACCGTGAATCCTGTATGTGTGACCTAACGCATATCAAGTTGTTTTTTATGGAGTTGGTTCATTCCATTGATAAAAAAATGAGTTTTTTCAACTGAAAGTAAGGAGCAACATTAAAACTTAAAAAAAAAAAAAAATTATTACGTATATAAGGGGGTTACTCCTCCACAACAATCGCTCTTTACGCTAAAATTTTTAGTACTGAAAAAGCTTCCTTATTATTCTAATTAGACGAACAATGTTTTGGGAGTCGTTCTTAAATAACTGGGACAGAATTCAAGCTTCAGTGTATAGAGAGAGAGGTTGAGGGGGAGCAACGCCCCTAATATATGTAATAATTTCTGTTCAATTTAAGTTTTATTGTTGCTCCATATTTTCAGTTAAAAAAACTTGTTTTCCTTTATTTAATTTCTGATCTTTTAAGTAATGCTAGGAAATCTGGCTACACTTCCATGGATGAAAAATCCCTTCTTCCCACAGATTCATTATCTAGATAAATTCAATCCTGGTGAAAATTTATCGCGGACAATTGCCCTTAACACATCCACCCCTAGAACTGAGTCGGTAATGAGAAAGCAGGACAAAAGAAGAATTTCATATAGGAATTTTGGCAATTTCCCCTAGTGTAAAATTTTCCCTGAAAAATTTACCCCCTGGAAACTTCCCTCTCAATGGAAAATTACCTCTGTGGCAAATCCCATCAGCATGAAATTCACCCCCCCTTAAAATATATGTATACTTCCCAATAACAAATACTATACCTAAGCAATGTGCAAATTTTGTAACTTAAAGACCTTTCCCCACGGGTTGTGGGGATCATGGTATCTCCAAAGGCATAATTATTCAGCCTTTCAACTATTCTTAACAAAATGACTATCTCAAAATTTAGATCGGGCCATTTTGAGAAAAAAGGGCGTGGGAGGGGGTCTAGCTGCCCCCCAATTTTTCGGCTACTAAAAAATGGCACTCGAACCTTTAATTTCCGTTTGAATGAGTCCTCTCACGATATTCTAGGAACACTCCGTCAATACAATCACCCCTGGAAAAAATAAAAATAAACACACATCCGTGATTTTTCTTCTTGCTAAAAATACAAAATTATATATTTTTCAGAAAGGAGCTTGAAACCTCTACAGTAGGGTTCTCTGATACACTAAATGAGGTGTTTTGAATTTCATTATCAGTCTATTACGCTTAGAAGTCCCCCCCTTTTTTCAAAAATCAAGCAAATTTTCTGTTGGTCGTAACCTTTGATGGGTGAAACTAAACTTTATGAAAAATGCCTGTTTGAAACCAACACAAAAATTCGATTCTTCTGATATATTTAGTGGAATCAAAACTCCATTTTTTGAGTTTCGATTACTATTGAGTCGGGTCGCTCCTTACTTACAATTCGTTACGATGAAATATTTGATTAATTTCAGTCTTTGCTTCTCTTAATTCCCAATTTTTACTGAATCTTTATTTTCCCAATATTTTTAGGTTTTTGAATTCAGATCCCTCAAAGGCGTTTCCCAAACCTGCAATTCCTGAGCTCCGCCTAATGTGCTCCCTTAGAAATTGAAATAAACTTCTTGATTTGTTCAAGGGAAGAAATTAATATAAGATAATGGACCTTTGTTTGACTGGATCATTGTCTACCATGCTTTACTTTATTACTATTCAAATTACATAAGCATTTGTGGGGGGTTAATTCCCAACAATACAGGGTGACAAAATGTTTTTTTTTTAATCTAGGGGTATAATTTAGTTGTTTTTTAGATTATTTCTAAGGTGCTGTGAATATGTGTTTACTCTCATTAATTTCAGAATCTAGCAGCCTTTTTCCATAAAGTAACATTAAGGCTATTATTGATAGACAAAACAATAAAATGCAAATTTAAGGACTTTGAAATTGATGCACTATCAACATCTTCTAGGGAGCTCCGATTCTCGTTAATATTTTCTTGGCTGTTACATAACCCATCATTAGCGATTTGTTCTTGGGCTCCTTTTCCTTCGTTACTTTTCACTGGTTGAGGCCCGAAAGAATCCATTTGACGCTCTTGATCAACCTGGTCTTGTAAAAATATTTCTCTACTGATGTCGTCAGCATCTCCTGACACCTCAGAAATTGAGTTTTGAATTCTACAGCTTAACAGATTATCAGCCACTGTACCTGGATATTCCATGTTTTTGTTTCTTGGAATTTCATTGGAGATTGGAGATTCGTTGAAAATTCGTTGGAACTTAGTATTTGGTTCATAGTCTTGGTTAAATAGTGTTGGTTTCTCTTTGTCTTTAAACATCTCTTCAGTGGCGTTTACAATTTTAGCTTCTTGAGATTGTCTTCTTAAGGTTGGGCTGGAAGCAAAGTTTTTAGCCAAATTCTCTGAATGAAAAGTGTTTCCATTGCCGGGTCTAGATTTTGCTTTTCCACTAAATGACTCTTCCTCATTTTCCTGGACATCTACTTGGGAGTCCTCTGTTTCAGTCTGAAATTCAGTCATACATTGGTATAGCTCTTCCTCTCTTGACACCATTGCGTTTATATAGTATTACTAGCTATATAATGACTATTATCTGTGATAATAGTCATTATCACAATTAAATGATACGGTATGCCCCGTTCATATACGGAATAATTTCTGTTCGTTTTAAGTTTTAATGTTGCTCCTTACTTTCAGTTAAAAAAAAAACTTGTTTTTATATACTTAAGTGCAATCTTAATCCAGAGGTCGAATTATGTACTAAAGAGCTCAATTGTTATTAAGAAGCTTGATTATTTAATCACCGTCCCACCCGAGTGGTTAGTGTACTAGATTTGAGACCCTTTGTATGTGAGGACGGGGGTTCGAGTCCTGCTGTCGTTGGTTATTTGGTTTGAACGGGAGTCAGTAGCGTGACAGCCAGAGTCAAAACAGCTCTAAATGAGTACCTGAAAAAAAATCTGGGAAAGTTAAACAGGAAGGGTGTTTGAAAACACAGGATTACTGGACCCCAGCCTCCCATTGCACTCCCTGGCTAAAGGACAATAAAATACAGATTAGCACCAACGGTAGGGATTGTAAAATCCAATATCCTATTCTTTACCTTTGATTATTAAATGGGAAATAATCGTTTTTTACGAAACAGGAAGATATCATGCGAATGAAATCACATTTTAAAGGTAGCTTTCAATTTGTTTCTTCACGCGCCACTTTTTAACTAGTCTTACTTGGTCAAGATAGTCAGACATGGTCTTTTAAGAAATTCTATAACAAAAATGGACTTGGTTCACATGGTAAATCATATACGGCATGGGTTTTTAAATTCTACCTTCGAAATAATAACAGTCACGCAAATCCAAGCATAGTTTTTGGTTAATAATGACATGGCTCTTGGAAAAGATTTACTATGACTGATATGACTAGCTATGAAAAACTAGCTAATTTTAACTGGGCAGGATTTCGACTCATGTTGATAGAAGAGTTTTGCCAAGTGTGGAAAATCGTGTTGTGACCAAGATGGGCCAAGGATTGCACAAAGCGTCCATTCAACTGGATGGACGTTTTCTACGAAACAGGAAGATATCATGCGAATGAAATCACACTTTAAAGGTAGCTATCAATTTGTTTCTTTACGCAACGCTTTGTAACTAGTCTTACTCGGTCAAGATAGTCAGACATGGTCTTTAAGAAATTCTATAACAAAAATGGACTTGGTTCACATGGTAAATCATATACGGCATGGGTTTTTAAATTCTACCTTCGAAATAATAACAGTCACCCAAATCCAAGCATAGTTTTTGGTTAATAATGTCATAGCTCTTGAGAAAGACTTACTATGACCGATATGACTAGCTATGAAAAACTAGCTATATTTTAACTGAGCAGGATTTCGACTCATGTTGATAGAAGAGTTTTGCCAAGTGAGGAAAATCGTGTTGTGACTAAGATAGGCCAAGAATTGGAAAAAGCGTCCATTCAACTGGAAGCCCCAGGAACTTCTTATTGTCTGTGTCTAAGCTGGCCTAAGCACTTTGTGTAAACTTCAGAAGATGTGTTTGTCCCCATCCTGCACTGGTTCTGGGAATGTTGCTGTTCCTTACGCTATAGTAATTTCGGTGATTTGAATAAAATGAAAATTGCAACTTGGAAGGTTACGACGTTGAAAAACATTTATCTTAATGACATTTTGATTGATGAATTTAGACGATTTGAACTGAACTTATTAGGAAATTTCGAAGATCATATCCCAGGAATAGGAAACAAGAAATTAGGTGATACTAGCTGTTGGGGTGGCGCTTCGCGCCACCCCAACACCTAGTTGGTGGGGCGCTTCGCACCCCCCAAGCCCCCCCGCGCGCATAAGTTGTTACGCGCCATATTAGTTACGCGCCATTGTAGTTGTGTCCCTGTGTCCCACCTGTGAATATATATATATATATATATATATATATATATATATATATATATATATATATAATATATATATATATATATATATATATATATATATATATATTCGGCTACAAAATAAACTTCTACCTCCTAAAGTACGGACTAATTGTTACTCCAACTCATTTGTGCCTTTCTTCACATCAATTTCAATGCTGAGTCGTAGTGTGTAATTTATGTCTAAATGTATGATTTTGTAAAAACTCTCTCTCTCTCTCTCTCTCTCTCTCTCCTCTCCTCTCGTCTCTCTCTCTCTCTCTCTCTTCTCTCTCTCTCTCTCTCTCTCTCTCTCTCTCTCTCTCTCTCTCTCTCTCTCTCTCTCTCTCTCTCTCTCTCTCTCTCCTCTCTCTCTCTCTCTCTCTCTCTCTCTCTCTCTATCTCTCTCTCTCTCAGAATCTAGGTTAATGAGGAATTTGAGAATCTAGGAAATGAGGTAAATTGCTAGTTTTATATTAAATCAGTTAAGCAAGGTTGAGTTCTATTCCCATTTATATGGCTCATTTTTAAGGACTTTGTCTTAACATGTACAGCAAAGGCGGTGGGAGAATACTGAATCTAATAGGTAAGTAAAACTCTCCTGGACTTAGATTATACAGATTTAAGCATCCCACATGAAAATGCTAGCAAAATAAGCTTCTAGAGGTTTTGCGAATTCAGGAAGCAAGAACAGGTTTGAAAATAATGTTAAGAAGACTGAAAAGGTGAAAAGGGGTTCTGGGCAATGGAAAAACCTATCAAGTGAACTGCTTCACATACCTAGGTAGTAATATTAATAAGGACAATGGGTGTAATATTAAAAGTAAAATAGCGAAGGCCCAGGGTATATTTTTACATTTCAAAAAGAGTTTTGAAAAAAAAGGAAGATAAGTCAGTGAACCAAGTTCAGAACATTGGAAGCTTCGGTGATACCAGTGATCAAGTATGGTTCTGAAGCGTGGGTGTTTCAGAAAACAGAGGAGGATTTGCTAAAGGTTTTCTAGAGAAATTGTTGACTGTCCGTATCTTACATTAAATACTGTAAGACTGACTGACCTTATCTCAAACGGTAAGCGATACAAAAAAAGTGACGCAATCTCGCCTTTTAGGGCTATAATGAGAGAAAGGCCAAGATGGCTAGGACACCTTCTACTTTTGTCAGCTTTTTTCCACTTTTGTTCTACTTTTGAGGATGTCGTAACGCAAGATTGAAGGGAAACGGGTATTTCTTAGGAGGGTGTAAAGAGAGAAACTTTAAAAAGATTGAGATAGAGGAGGAGCGTGCGCGGCGTGTTTATGCAGCTGGGTGCTGTAGCGAGTTGTCAGTAATAGTTTTTATCTTTGATGTCTTGGTAGACGATTTTTTTCCGCTCTTTGTTAGCTAGGCCAAGGTTTTCAGTGCAAAGTCCACATATAAAAGAAGGAAATTTACTTTAACAGTCATGAAGCAGCCCAGTACTCTAAATTTGTTCAGCATATTAAGAATAATTGCTTTATACACAGGATTCTTGTAACCCAGGAATTCAATGATGACATTTTCGACTGCAACCCAAGCATCTTTTCCCGTCATTGTCACGCTAGTTTTAAAGTCAATATCTTTCGTAAGCTCATGAACCAACGAAAGTCTGTTGTTTCAGCTAGGTTTTAAACGTATCTGGAAAATAGCTAGCACACGCATTTTAGACAATCGCCATCTAGAAAAGTGACTTCGACTAAGTTCTTCATTTTACCTAGTTCAAGTTACAGAGGTGTAGCAGTGATTTTTCTTGAATTTAATAAGCTGAGTCATATACTTTTCTAGGTAATCGGTCTAAGACTTGTCTTTTCGGCCCTATTTTGGGCTCAACGTTGACACTAACCACGACTGTCTTAGAAATAAGATAAAGAAACTTGGTACATTAGCTATATTCACAAAGAAGATCAAGATAGCCGTGAAATCACTGCAAATTAAATTCACACATAGTTGGCATTTCTGACAACTGAGTGTTAAATTGCCGCAGGTGAAAACTGGCTTGTGTGATGAAAAACACAGCCTTAATCCTTGTTTTCAATGAACCTGTAAATAGCCTCCTTTCAACTCTGTCATAGGAGGTGATATTGAATTTGCTCATCAACCCAGAAACATGAAACCAAACATCAGAGTCGCCTTTTCCCTAAAGTGTTGAACAACTCACATTTCTCAATCTTTATTAAGATTGAGAAAAAAGAGCTACCTTAAAAGAGGTGGTGGTTTTAGGTAGGACAGCCCCCCCTCCAGTTTTTCAACATCTAACATTAAAGCCCTTTTATATTTTTACACTCCTGTGGTGTAAAATATAAATTCTAGCTTTCAAAACCCTCTACCACAAAAAGACGAAGGAAAAAAGTCAACAGATTCTAGCCTACGAATCTATTAAAAGAAAGACGATAAAAAGTCATTAAAATCCCATTTTGCGAATCAAGCGATCCAAGGAAAAGGAGAATAAAAACTCATGAAAATTCTAGCTTACAAATCCCTAAATCAAACAAAGAATCCATTTCTCATAAAAAAAAAGAAAGGAAAAATATATCAGCAGGGTTTAGCATGCGAATTTATCCATAAAAAGAAAGAACATAAAGAGGTCACCAAAATGCTAGGCAACAAAGTTGTCATTAAAAATAAGAAAAAAAAGAGAGAAAATCATGAAAATCCCGCTACTACTTAACGAAAAGCTAAATATTCTCAAATGGTATAGTATGCAGTGACGGCAATTCAAGAAAATTTGTCGGGTGTGGGGGAGAAGTAAAATTTTCAAAATAAATGGGGAAAGAGGGCGATTTTTTCACCTTATCGATTTCAAATATAAAAAATTCAAATCTGGAGAGGGTGGCAGAAATTTCTGTTGGGGGGGCAAACCAACCTACTATCCAAGTGCTGGTAAGAACTGGTCACAAGAACAACATTTAAAGTGATGGGAGTCATCATGGGGGATTAAAATCAAAATTGCTAAAGTTATGCAAAATCTAGAATAGGGGGGGGGGAGGAAAAACATATGGAGGAGCAAACCATTTTACCACCCAGATGGCACCACTGATAGGATGGGGTCACAAGGAAACATTTAAAATGAATGAAAGCATCATGGAAAATTAAAAATCAAACTTTCAATAGAGAAAACCAAAGGAGGAGCTTCTAAAGCTATGTTAGTTTTATATGACCTTTGGTGTACAAGTTTGGTGTTGTTATTCAACTCAGTGGCCACAGGGCTTGCGCAAAAAATCTTTGCCTACTAACTCATTAATAGTAGCCATAGTTTTGACTTGTACGGTATCCTTTTAATAATCCGACATTTAAAAATCAGTGTTGCCAACGCTTTGAAATAAACTGCACTAGTTTCCCGACTATAATTGTACCGCAAGTGATACATATATACCTACTGAACCGTAGTTTAAAATTTTGCCATAACAAGAAGAATATTTTCGACAAATTAAAACTTGAACAGACACTTCCGGCTGTGAACGCTGTTTTAACCAATGAAGAAATAGTTGAATGATATAATAGGACACTGAGTATGTTGGGAATACCAAGAAACAGGATGAAGATGTAAATTCCTGTGCTGGCATTTGTGACGATTCCTTGTCAACTGCTGCTACGTTTTTACTTTGGTCTCAGGAGTATAGTTTTGACATAGAAACTGTTCTGAGTCCAAAGAAGCTTAGAAAAAAAATCACAGCACCTGCTCTTCAAAACAGCACAACAAAGAGCACTTTTACATTCTTTCAAGTGAGCTAAGACTGTTTTTTTTTAACAACCTTTATTTGCACTAACCAAAATGTTACCTGTATAAAATAAGTATGCACAAATAAATATCATTTTACAATTACTATGATCAGAATTTATTATTTATTTATTTTTCATTGTTTAAGTCATACCCTGGGTAATCTGGAAAGTTTTATAAACGGATAGACTGTTGAACCAGCGTCTGTCAGATTACCAGGATTGAACTGTAGGTATGTTTTCTTTTCCTTCTTCCGGTCTCTCCCAGTTTTTCATGTTGCTGTTTTTTTTTTGTTTTTTTTTTAGATGCTTAAATGATTAAAGCCCTACCTCTCAAGTTGTTCATTTATTGAAGCATTATAGAAACCAGTTTTGTTTCGTTGGTTCCTTTCAGCGTAGCTTGAGACAAGACAAATTGCAAATTAGGGGTGGGATGGAGGTAAAGTAATTTGACAGTGTGAAGTTAGAAAACAATTCTTACTACATAATATGCAGCATAACAATACGTTATGCATTAGGCATGTAAACCCACTATACTTGAACCCCCACCCCCCTAATATGCAAATATATAGCCCAAATCTGTTTCTAAAATATTATATTTTTATCTGACTTTTGTATATTCCATTAGGATTGAGTGTCAGAGAAACATTAGTAGAACATTAGGTAGGGCGTATATCATACGAGTATCTTTTTTATGCTAAATGCTGAACTTCGCCAAAATATTTACTTTTACTTTAATCTAAAAGTTTAATGATAATTTGTTTAGCATTGTATTCCTTTTTCATGTTTGTTATTATGTGTGGCCGCTATTTGGTCCCAAAAATTACTTATTATTTCATGAAAAACAATGCATATTTCTTATATGCAGCATAGGTACATTCATACTCATAATACCCTTTCTTTTGCTTTCCTGTCTACAAATCAACACTTTATGACACTATAGTGTTGACAACACTATATTCACATTAGTTTTCGTTAACGTCACCCCTTCAAGTTAGAAATGTTTTCGTAAACCTCCCTTTTGGACTCCCTTTTGGACTTTACTTACAATAGACCAGCTTACTACGTCGAACTCTGCCAAAGTTCATTAAGCCTATAAATGAAAAGATAAAAACAACTTATGAAACTCATATAATGCTACCAAGGTAACCACAAAGTAGTCTTACAATTTCTGAAATGTTGGAACTTTATTTGGAAACAACATTTGTGCCACAGGGAAACAGAATTTATTTATAAAGATGATATTACTCAAAACTTCTCGTTTTTGGCTTATCAAAGTACTTTTTTTTGGCTTATTTGGGGTGATTTAGTAAAGAACAATGCTACATGCATAAAAGGCAATCAGGTTTTGCGTTCTTCTTATAGGTGGCGCCAATAGTCATATTCAGCAGAGGGTAAGGCAAGATTGTGATGTTTGACTTCCTTTAGATACTAAATTGATGTTAAACTAAACAGAAACATACCAGTTATACCCATGATGTCTGAAAGGGTATATTAGCAACATCTTAGAAGCGGCTTAGGGTATAAAGGTGAAACTTTCACGGGATTATGTGGGGAAAGTTGAACTATCAAAAGGAACTCTGAGCATGCTGCAAAAAAAAAAAAAAAAAAAAAAGGAAGACAAGTTGTATGACATAGTCACGTAGACAAAATAGAAAATCCAAGACTGTGCCCACTCCTGGAAAAATTGCGGCGTGTTTATTATTTCACTGGCTCTATATTACTTTTTTTTTTCAAACATAGTCAACCCCCTTCCACTTCTGGATTGTAAAATTTTAGAATTTTCAGAGTTTGATGCCAAAGGTCTTCATCATACGCTTTTTGACATACGCTAAGAGTGTGATTGGGTCGCAAAAACCCGTCACAAAATAACACCAATAGAATTAAAGTACACTTTTTAACACAAAATCGTAGTGGCAATCTCTCTTTTGCTCTTTGGATTTAATTTAGCGCTTTTATAATGTTTTTGTTTGTGACAAAAATTATATTTTGATACTGATATGACCATTGCAGATACCTTTGATGGTTGGAAGGTATGAAAATTGGCGTGTTTTTATTTTTATTTTATTTATTCTTTCCTTTACTAACATCTGCAACAAGACTAGAACTTAGAAGACTTGTTTGTTGCTGTTGTTGAGCTACAGATGAATATGAACGATCATTTAGCGGAGTTCATATTGTTGGATGCTGATATCATTTTTAATCTGACTCAATTTTTTTCACTTAAGGCACCTTAATGGGCGATACAGTTGAAAAGATCATATATAAATATAAAATCATATAAAGATCATATAAAATCAAATTGAAATTTTTAGTTTTGAATGTTGAACGTAATTAACCGTTTTTAGTTAACTTCATGTAATTACGTTAAAGGAAATTCAGTATTCAAAGATGATCAAATACCTGCTTATAGACAGGTAATAGTTGTTATGAAGGAGACTTCATCGGTTGTTTTTGTAGCTTATTTTTATTTGTTGTTGTTGTATAAAGTTGTTGATAACACTTGATCTCGCGATAAAATATTACACTTGAAAATTCATTTACTAAAGACTAAAGGTGATGAAATAAAAATACTTAAAAGGAAACTTTTTCAAGTAACACCTTTTTTCTAAATGTACTAAAGATAAAACAAAAAGTTCATAACAGCTAAAATTTTTTCAGTAGGAGTTAAGCTAAATTAGTAGTTATTGGTATTTAAATAGCTTAAATAAATAATAAATAGCTGCAACTACTAATACTGCTGCTATTTTTAGCTAAAAGCGTGCTTCTAGTACTGCTTCTAGTACTACTGCTGCTTATGTTACTGCTTTTACTAATGCTCTGCTAATATTCCTTCTGCTACTACTATTATCACTAAGGCTGAGGTGAAGGTGAAAATTTCAAAAAATATTGATTGGAAAGCTCAACAAAAATTAAAAAAAACACTGTGTGTATACAACTTGTCAAAAGGGCGTTTCAGCAATATCTTAGAATTAGCTTGCAGTATGAAGTGGGAAATGCTGAACGAACCGAAAGACAATAATTGCATGCTATTATTTCTAATTCAGCTGCTACTAATACTACTGCTATTATTGTTAGAAATATTATTTCTACTGCTATTACTAATATTGTTATATTTAATGGATGTTGAGATAAAATACTGTCGAAAGGACCAAGGTTGATGCTAGTTAAACTGCTTGGTGTGCAGTTGAACAGTGACCTAAAATGGAACTCCCACACTTTTCACTTATTCAAATATGTTAATTTTCTCCTTAAATTTTCTCCCTTCCCCTTCAAAGAAAATCCCCCATTCTTTCCTAATAAAAGCCTTAATGCTCATAGAGCTCCAAATACCCAACTTGACTTGTGTTCCCAAATATTGACCATGAGGTGGAAAAACTCTTTTGTTCCCTATTTTGTTTCACATTTTAATAATTGATTTAACTTTATAATTATGTTTATTCCTTAACATTTTTTTTATCATTGTAATTGTTCTGAAGTGCTTATGCTAGCTTGTGTACTATTTTAGCCAATAAATCATATTCTATTCTATTCTAATAGTAAGGCCAATTGTATTAGATGAAATTTTTGGGTAATATTTAGGGGAATTTCAACTAAATCAAAACACACCATTTCATGTAGGTTGCCTAAAGGCCATATAAGCAACATCTTAGGATAGGCTTACATTATTAGGCTGAAACTTTCAGGGCATGTTAAGGGGGATTTTGAACTAACCAGAATTATGTCGATGCAGCCACTTTTGCTATTATTACTACCACTATTGCTGCTACTTTTACAGAGGCTAAGGGTATTAAGATGAAAATTTCAAAAATATTTAGGGGATCTCGAACTATACTCTTTGTGCACCAAAGCCCATTAATTTTGTGCATTCAGGTTACCAAAAAGATTTAGGAGTATTTTCACAAGAATAGCTTAGAGTGTTAAGCTAAAACTTCCAGGTCGTGTTGAGAGGGATGTTGGACTAGAAATGGATTTTTCAGGTGTTGTCCAAGGGGTATTAAACTAAATAAAAGCAAACTCTGTGCATAGAGGTTGTAAAAAAGGGCACAATGGGCGTAGTTAGCATCTTGTCTGGGGGAACGCAGCCGATTCTTTGATGGGGAGGGGGTATTATAAATACTTCCCAAGGTCCTTTGAATATAAGTCCTTAGAAACTAGTTATTCTAAATGTCACTAAAATTCGGCCTTTAGCATTTTCCATGTTGTACTTGTCCCGCAATAATATAATATAGTTCACTTACCATCCTACTTCTAATTACGATTAGATAACAGCTTCTTGATCTAAGAACTCAATTCAAAAGTATAAAGTTGGAAAATATTAAATATCAAAACGTGTTAAGGCTACCTGTTAAGGCAAATGCCTTCCAGAGGCATTTGCTTAATCTATGTAGGAAAGTAATTAATTAATATAATTGTAATTATTAGACTAAAACAGTGGCAAATTCAAAGAGGGTCAGGAACTAAAGAACAAAATAATCTAAATATAAAAACTGTGGGGATTTCTTGTGGATTATAAAAGCTCTGCCATATGGCAATGTATGTTTTTAAAATGTCTGGCCTTGATTAATACTTTTACCAGAAATATCAGACTGAACCAAGGTTTATGGTGCTTAATTTGAAGGCCTTTCTCTGGAGGCCCACGCCTAATTACGAATACTAGAAAAGCCGCAAACTCAAGATGTATTCTCTTAGTATTTGTCTGTCTTTTGGCAGCTTCTGAGACGTGCCATCTTCACTGGTTTCTGTTAGAATTTTTTTATCCCGCGGGATGGTAAATTCCCACGCTTAGCCACAATACCTGGGGTAGGTTCAGCATGCGGTGCCATGGTGCCTGAAAGTGAGTTATGCTTTAAAAGCTGCGTAGAGAGCATATTTTGAGGTTGAAGGCTAGCTCAAAACACAAAAAAATGATTGATTATGGCGTTGCCTAACCCTGTCAGACTTGTAGGTGAACTTAAATTCTATTTTCTCCTTTTAAATTTTATTTGAAATAAAATATTAGAAGCAAAGCAGAGGAGAAAAGAAGGTATGGTCTTTCTGTCTTGGTCGATGAAAAGTCAGTCGAACTCTCTGGAAGTATCATGGGTGTCCATAGAGAAACGCTGCAAAGTTGCACGAAAAAAGTTGAGAAGCTGAAGATACATATTTACGATAAATATTTACAGAGAAACAAGAAAAAGTGACTGAAAACTTACTCAAAAATGATAACTGATTTGCATTTCGACTTTAATCCCCTGGAAGCACGTAAATTTGAATATGCTTATGACATTATTAGGAGTATAAAAGTACCTTTGAAAAATTTTTAATTTTTGTGCGAAAAATTGTAAATTTTAATAGGCGGAAATGCAAAGGTAGTGGAGACTGTCGTGGAATTGTAGATAAAGATAGGTAACATGGTGTTACGAATTGCCTTAGAACTCTACCAGAAACAACGCCCGAAGGTACAAGCTTATGACGGGTAACTGATTTCAACAGTCCCTGTGCAGGAGCTTTCTTCGACAATCTGGAGTGAGACTTAGATAAAAAAAAAATGTTCAGACCACAAGGCATTTTGAATCTTGACGAATTGGGTCTGAAAAATATCCACAAGCTTGAATATCATTGCCCTGTGAGGCCAGAAGTAAGTAGGGAAGGTCAATTTAGCATAAAAAAAAATCAGTTGACCGGGATTTGTGCTAGTGTTAATGCATTGGGAACACAGTCCCTCTACTTATTTTTCCTCGGAAAACAGTCTCCCTAAATTTTAGTCAAGGGAGCTTTTTCGTGAACTATCATGATTGGCTCAGAAAATACTATTGGCCGGATCATTGCCTCCAATTTTTCGCTTTTCTTGCAGTATTTTATCGATCAATTCAAACCCTCGGAACAGTCACCTACACTTCTGATAATAGACAACTAGATCAGCCCCATGGAATTGCTTGATCTAGCTAAAATTAATGGTGATGCACTTATAACTCTCACTACCCATACTACTCACAAACTACAGGCTCTAATAAGAAGAGTCATGATCCTTTTAAGGCCTACTACAAGCAGGAAGCTGCAAGCTTTATGACTGCCCATAACATTGTAAAACTATATCAGTTTATAACATTGCTGAGCTGCAGGGGGAAGCACATCCAAGGGCTTTCCCTCTTGAGAATATGGTCAGTGGTTTCAGAACAAGAGGGATCTACCCCACGAACAGAGATGTCTTAAAGGATTATGAGTTCATCTCGTCTTTTGCCTCATACATAATGCCTAACACATCTAATCAAGCACTTACAAGGGAAGTTTCTATGCTCAGCGCAATATTGTGTAACATTTGGACTCCCTCTTTAACATAAACACTGAAACGGATGCAGCACCGGTTCTGTCTCTAAATGAGAACTAAAGGTCACCAGATGATTCGTTAAAGAGATCGTCCGTGCACATCCCTTTTCATAAGGCTCAAAACGTAAAATCAACAGGAAAAACCAAATATATGAAAAAGTCCGAAGTGCTCACTGACAAACCTTGTGAAAGAACGCACTACTGCTACATCTGATAAAAGCTGATGGAACCGATAAAAGCTGTGTCTGCCAAGAAGGCCTTATCCCTGGAAAGAAAAAAATGAAAGAAGTAAAAAGGCTAAAAAATAAAAAGGAATGTTTCTCATTACAAGAATTGCAGTTGTAGTGATGATTATGACGTAGATGAGCCTGTATAGGAAAACTCTTCAGAAACTCTTCAGACTCCAGTATGGACACTGAAGACGAGCATCTAACAGCAACTTCTAATTTGACACCGAGAAAGTCAAGGCTGGTGATTACGTTTGTTTGAGCTGAAGAGTAAGAAATGAAATCCTGTTCACCACATTATCATTATCAAAAAAGTAGCAACTGGAAAACTTAGGTCTACTTTCCTTAGGAGACTGGAATAATAGAATTTGCGCTAACAAACGAGATGGATAGTGTTTCAAAGACAGAAGTTGAAATGAAGCTGCAACCATTGACAGGTGGAATACCAAAATTAGCGGAACAGCTTACTTTTTGTGTTGATCAGTCAATTCATAATTTGAAATTGATGAGCTTTAGTTTTTTTAAACTTTGCTGAAATTGAATCGTAGTTTCTTGTACTGATCATATTCTTTCATAATTTATAGCCGAAAAACACGTTTTAATGTTTCCCCGGCCACTTTTCTATTTCTTTTGTCAGGTGGCCGAACGTAATCCAGAGATGGCCAAACCCATACTGAGGTTGCCCAGGTTCGGTACTTTAAACCACTTGCATAGAGAGCCTTTCAGTTTGAAAACTTGTAGAGTGTTATAATTGTCTTCTTCAAGGGTGGTATTGAATTATTTACCTTTGCTTTGGCATACTCAGCAAATTCTTACCGCTTAAATCAATTCCTTGAGAATTAAAAAATATTAAACCTGCCAATCGTGGGCCAGTCTCCTATCTGTATATCGGACCAAAAATCAATATTGAGAATCAAAACGTAAATATTGATATTGAAAAAAAATGATATTTGGAACTTACTGTTTATTTCCAGCTTTTTTAACCATCTACCATCGAACATCCAATACAAAAATTCCAACATACGAAAAGTTTACGTTAATATCAAATGCAACGTTAAAGTTCTTAAGGGGGGCAGCTGCCCTCCTCTGTCGTCCCTCCCTACGTCCATCAAAGGCACATAAGTAATATCTCAGGAATAGTCTAGTCTGTTAAGTCCAAATTTTTAGTGCATGTTAACGGGGGTGTTGAACTAACCAAGAAGTCACTATGTGCTTAATACTACTACTATTACAACTAATAAAACTGGTACAACTACTGCTAATTTTATTACAACCACAACTAATACGACTATTACTACTTCTATGGCTACGACTACTGCTAGTAGGTGTACTGAACCTAAAGGTCTTATGTTGAGAAATTGAAGGAATATTGAGGAGGATGTTGAACTAAATACAAACAAAGTATGTCGATGCATGTTATTAAATGGGTGGTCAACAAAATCAATTTAAATTTATCTCTTTTTTTATTTAATCAATTTAAAGCTATTAAGACCTTCAGGAATGAATTTCACTATATATTCTAAGCTGTCAATCCACATTCATTTGTGTATTTTTTCAGTAATCTTGGTTATGAAGACAATTTTTTTCTTCTTTTTCCATATTAGTAGAAATAAAAACGCACAGCTTGAAATAAGGACTGTTTTCCGCAAAATACAAATTATGATCTGGTCTTAGAAGTCACGAGGGGGGATGTCATCCTTACTAATATTATATTCTGCTCGTTTTGAGTTTGAATCTGTAATTTATTGTAATATCTGGTTTTTTTTTGTTTAATCTATTGATTGATGATAATTTATAGCAGTTTGATGACTTTATTTTTATATTTTAGTTTGAATTGTTTGGCTTTATTTCTGCTCAATTTTGGTTTAATACACTTCTTTACTTTTCTGTAAAAAAACAACATCTTTTTTGGAAAAAGCTTTGAAACTTGATTGAGTCAAAGAACGGGTTTTTCAAATGAAAGTATAGATGGCATTAAAACTCAATACAAACAGAAATTACCCCTGATACGAAGGTGGCTATTTCCCTCCTTATTTCTCTTCTATTTGCGCTAAATTTGGATCTTTTGTCCCAATGCTGCAAAAATAGTATTTAATTTGCATAAAAAAATTGTTTAAGCACTATCAGTGGTTATTAAAGAGTGGGGATTGAAGAGCTGTTCACCCAACTCATACGTTCGTTTTTAGTTTTAATGTTACTCTTTATATTCATTTAAAAAACTTATATTTCATTTAAAACATCAAAGATAACGTACAAGTTTTTTTTACGGAGACTCTAAATATGTAAATCCATTAACGTTAAAGTTACCCAGCGAAGAGTCACGAGCCCGAGAAAATTTGCCAGATTTCGGGAAAATAGGGAAGAAATATCCCAAAAAGGGCAAGTAAATTTAAGGAAAATTGCGCTATCAAAGTCAACAGGCTTAGTAACCTACTGTACAGGATTTCAAGCCCCCATCAAAAAATTAGCAAATTTATCAATTTTTTTTAAAGAGTATAGATTTATTTGCTTCTTTATTTTTTCCTTTTTTCGGGGGTGATCGTATCGACGGACGATCTGGCCACAACCTGGCTCAACTTTTAGCAATTTTGAGTTCGGGGCATTTATCCCATCCCAGTTTGTGAGCGTCTTTCCTAATTTGCATTTTGGTACAGCAGTAGTCTCTGCAACTTTCAGTGCATTCCCAAATATAAATATCCAAGGCTATTGGGTCTTTATTTCCATGTAACAACAAATGATACGATACTTTGATTTTGTTTAGAATACTATGAGATGTAGCACCGTACACATCTGTGTTTTTTTTCGACTACTCCAACTTAATATTGAATTTTCCGCTTTTGGGGTTAGAGGCAACTGGCTTGAATAGAATTTTGAAACTTTGACGAAGATAGTCATTCACTGTGTGTTCTGATTCAACTAGAACTGATCCAGATAGTCTTACGTTTAAAACGTAATCGATATTACTAGTCAAGCATGAATAATCAAAATAAGTAAACTGCTGACTTGTTCTATATGTGGAGACATCGTCAGGTAATCTGACGAGAAGTATAACAGTTAATTTACCAGGACTGTTTGGGTCACACTGAAAATCACCACAAATCACGTAGCACCTATTGCCAAGTTTAGAGGTGAGCCTACTTAAGCGGTTACAAGCTTCTGAGAACTTTTTTCTCTGATTGGTCACTGTTAAGAATGGTCGGTAAGTAGACGTTAATTGAGAAGAATCGGATGGTCCTGGAAATTCTACTGCTTGATAATGATCATAAGATTCATGAAAGTTGCAATCGATTCGATCATCAACTAGTATCGCTGTACCAACAAAAGGCATGTCGCGACTTTATCGACGCTTAGCTTTTTGAAAAAAAATAGTTTTATGAGGAATTTGTTCCAGTAAGCCAAAATTGTCACTTGTGAGGAGGAACTCATAGAGACACACGACGTTAAAGTTCGGACATGTTTCATGAATGTATGTTAGCTTACCAGCATTATGCCCATACACATATCTTGAAAAAATTGAAAATTCAGTCATTTGTTTCCGTCTTTCGTCTCCAAGAGCGCTTTCTCAACTGCGGGGCAGCGGAAACTATAACTCGGGTGGGTGTTATGCCCGTTTGGGCAGAGGACACACTGTACAGATTCTACGCTACATGGGTTTTCTTTCGTCGATTCGTAGGAGCCTGCACAACGAGAACACTTGACCTCGTTCGTGCAATTGCGAGAAAGATGGTCAGAAGACTGGCAACGAAAGCAGCGTTTGGGGACTTTTCTAAATTCATTCTCAGATGGGTATACTCCATATAAATCCCTAGCTTCAGTGCTTTGTCTCGAGCAAGGGCATTACCAAAAAGGAGTTTCACGGTACCTGATTTGCCGTATCGCTTAGCTTCTAGTATTCTGGAGTTACTTTTGCGATATTCTCTGGTGTAATACTTTGGGGACAAATTTGGCGATTGCGGCATAATTCGGTTTCTGATATTTCACCTTCAGTTCAGGTTTGAAAGTCAGTGAACTGAAGAGGGCTTCGGCAGCCCCTTCTTATTTGAGATAAGCGAGGATACCTTCTCTCACTAAGTCTATTTTTGAACTTGGTCTTGATCAATAAATTCGCCCAATTTCAGTTTTGGTAAATAAAGAGATCCAGGGTAGCACTTGCCCCCTAGCCACTCTGGGCTGTTGATGATTGTCCCCTACTCCTGTCTCTTTTCATCCGGTATGGTCTTGAATTTAATCTTTTATGTTACACAGAAAATGATTATTTGCAAAAGCGGATAGCTATTTAGCCGCAGCATCCATATTACATTTTTAGTCCTAAAACGCTTTGGGGAGTGAAGGGAGATTAGAGGTTATATTCTAACACCCCCTACCAACATCCTTTAATACCTATATAATTGCTCACTGAGAGTTCGAAAATTTGGACACAAATATGAACCTTTACAGGCATCATGTACGCCTAACTCTCCGTTACTTATTCACACACTAATATCCAACAGTCTTCATGCATAATGGCTGATGCGCAATTGCTCAGAATTATACATATTTTTATTAAACGTCAAATGAATGAACTTGGTCAAACAAAACTTTAAGACAATTATCTCCATTCTCCATTTATTTTACCTGAAGTTATGCATCTTTGGGGAAGAATACACCGCCGTGAGGTATTAATGCCTTTGAAATATAAAAACTCAATATATAATTTAATTTTTTTTTAAATCCATTGGCGAATTCAGGATTTTGCTCGAATACTGTTGAGCATCCTTTCAGCGAAAATAATCGTTTTGCGTATAAAAAGCAGAAAACACGACTTCACGTTGGCACAATCTTTTCGGCAACTTATAAAGGGCATTAGAAATTTCTGTTGGTTCTGGTGTTCTAAACCCATTGGCTCAACGATTTCACCTATAGAACAATAGTGGATACGCACCCGTAATTGTCATAATCGGAAAAACACAAAATTTAACAGTGTGTAGATAAAGGCTTCGAATGTTTGTTATATGGTTCTCCAATTTTCTGAACTAATAATAAAATTTTCATCAAGATCAGTTACCCTTCTGGGGGAGTTCTCTCATTTCTTTAGAAATCGAGCAAATTTCCCAAATAACTTCGAACTTACAAAAATTTAGACGTTTAGGGAGAAAAAAAAATTATGCTCCTAGGTCATATAAAAAAAAGAAAAAAAGTCGTTCACTTTTCTTGGAATATAATTTTTTCTATTATATTCTGTTGCAGAAAATTTGTTGAGCCGTAAGAGGAAGTTGGATTTTAAACAAATTGGAAAACTTTATTCTTAACTTGTTTCATTAAGGTCGTGTTCATAACTTCCACTAATTATAAACTGACAAAATTACTGTTCACTACAGACCCAATTAAATGTGTTTGTTTCACTCGTGCTTGTGGAGATGAAAAGACTTTGTATCCTCCTTTTTGAGTCTAGATTATTGAAAATGAAAGAACTAAAATGTACGTTAAATTAAGAGAATTTTTGTGGTTTGATGTTTTTCGTATTAATGTTATTAGTAGGATCTTATCCGAGACTTTGTTGTTTTTAGCGGAAGGGGGGGAGGAAGGGATTACACAAGGATTTATTCGGGGGAAGGGGGGTATAAAAAAAACTTTAAGAAATGCATAAAAAACGTGGTTACATTTATTTTCGTTACGTTTTTACGAGTTGGGAGGTGGGTTCAAACCCCTTACCCCTCCTGGATATAGCCTTGGCTATTTGGTTTCTTAAAGAGGCTAGGCAAGGATTTTTTTTATACTTGAATCAAACAATGAGACCTGATATTAGATATTTTTTCCTCCTTTATCTACCTCCTATTGATAAATTTTGTCTATACATTGTTTTTTCTTCCTTTATGCCATTTGGTATTTCCTTTACTTCATCATTATTTTGTGCTTTATTTTGTAGATAGTGAAACCCCTGTTCGGTTTTGTCACTGAATGAAATCACTCCTGCATTCATAATTTATACTGAAAATAAACACTATTTTGGGAGCCTCCTGAAACTTTCCTCGTAAGGGAGAATAGCAGATAGTACTCTTTCCGGGGTCTCAAAGATTTTTTTAAAATTATTTTATATCTCTTGCAAATCAAAACCCCATATTCTTCTCTTACTTGAATTTACTTATTTATAGGCTTTAACTTTATTTATACAATTCCGCCGACCAAACAGTCGCAGGTGAGCGTCCTAGTTACACATTTAAAAGTAACAAAACTACTAATTTTTCTTAGGATTTCTTCAGTCAAAAAGCAGCATAGGTTGTAACAGCAATCTGAGCACAAAATTTTCTGAAGTTTTGTATAAATTTCTAACAAACTATTTTCATAGTATCTATTTCAAGTATACACTATTTTCAAAATCTTTAAATCTCTCCTTGTAACGCATGGCATCAGATAATGCTTGTTCGTTAATTTAACATTATCTTTGCCAAGCCAATTGCTCTGTCACATAACTTGAAATGTATTTAATTGATCTTTTAATGAAAAATAAATCTCTTAGGATGATGATATTTTCTGTTGATTCATATTAAAAATAATGATGACAATAACAATCCCCAAAAGCTATTTGGAGTGTCAATACAAGGTTTATTTTCTGCAAGCTTTCGAGTAGGGTGTTGAGAAAAAATTCTTATATAAGCAGTAATGTAAGAAATTTCCACAGCCAGATTCCATCACGAACAATATAGAAGTTTTCGGAATGATTCCTTCAAAGAGAAAACAGAAATTGCTTTCTTATAGTTCCCTGGTAAAAGCGTGGCTTAATTTTGTTTGTTTATATTTGTGATGGGTCTTCTTAAGCCAACGGATCTTAAGAAACAGAATTTCTGGGAAGATTGAATTACAAATAATTTTGAAAACCTGATTGACTTTCCTGTTTAAAATCTTAAGCACACAAAAGGACGAATAGGGTTTGAGGCACACGATTTCCCACCGTTCTTCTTACAAGTAAATCCTCTGTTCCTCTGTGGTGCATACTCCACAAAGAGGCTAGTAAAAATTAAATAAAACAGCGTAGCAACCATGGTGCCGAAAAGCTTCTTTCTAATATATTATTTAATAAGAAATATATTAAAGCTACTTTTAATTACAGGCAGATGATTTATAATATGTATTGAAGAAATTAGTCTGACCTGTATATGGCAACGTCCGCGGGGAAATAAAAATTCACACTCTAATTCGAGAAGCTTCAGATTTTTGTTCTTTATTAATGAAACTACTAATTATTATCAAATATTGATCATTAGTTTTTAATTAATTTATTATTATCATTATTATTATTATTATTATGATTACTATTATTATTATTATTATTATTATTATTATTATTATTATTATTATTATTATTATTATTATTATTATTATTATTATTATTATTATTATTATTATTATTATTATTATTATTATTATTATTATTATTATTATTATTATTATTATTATTATTATTACTATTATTATTATTATTATTATTATTATTATTATTATATTATATCATCTTTATTATAATTATTGTTATTATTATTATTATTATTATTATCCTAATAATTATTATTGTTAACTATTGAAAATTATGGTGTCAGGGGCTTAATTCTCTCCCCGTTTTTATGGAAGAATACATTTTTACAATAAAAATTTACCATCAACTATTTAATTCAAATAATTCTGTTAAGGATTCTCAAAAGTAGTCCCTATATTTAAATACTATTAATATTTAAGCAGTACATTCTAGACGGTACTTAAATACAAATCATCAACGTCAAACGTGAAATCAAAATTAATTACTATGCCGTAATGAACACTGAATTTTATTTAAGGAATGAATCGAATATGCTGCAGAAGATGACATCAAACAAAATTAAATCCATTAGAAAAAGTGTACTAAAATACATAGGGAACAGATTGAGTTACATGCATAAAATGAATATGTTATTTTAAAGGAATTCCTTGATATTACGAATTCTTTGCAAGATCTGAATTTTAGGTACCAGGTGAGACGGAAAACACCTTATCCTGTTGAAATTAGTAAAAGAATAATTTCTTCACAATTCTCCTAGGCAGGCACGTAATAAGAAAGGTTTTTAAGAAACATTTTGGTGCAGATATATTAAGGAGAGGATAAAAAACTAGGGATGGAAACATCGTATCATATGGTATTGTATCATTGCATCATATTTTTACCAATTTATCATATGATTCTCCAGGACACTCAAATCACCTTTTTAGCAGTCTTCTGGATCGAAATACTGCTTTCCATGGAGGATATCACCAGTCGAGTCTCCAAGGACGACGGTATCAGTCCTCTTTCATCAGACCTGGGGAACCAAAGCCAGATAACTAAAAATGGCAGAAAAGTTCAAATTTAAGATAAAAAGCATGACGGAAATCGGAATGTCCAATACAGAGATTGTTGAAAATTGTACCTTCTTAGGTACATATGAGGAAGATGCTTTGAATATTTTACACTCACGTTAAAACTAATGAAGAAAACGGTTTTCCATGGTTGTTTTTTTTTTCCGACAGTCTCAAGAACACCATATCATGTTTTCCATGCTTTTCTTGGTCGTCCGATCATCTGGGAGACTGGAAACGGGAACACCGCAGGAACATTCGTAACAGCTTTTACGAATGGCTTTTGTATTCACAGGCATGCGCTAAGGGGTTTATTTCGGAAGAGATATTCCTAGATGGGACAAGCACACAATAAAAACAAAACAGAAATTATTTAAGTTGACATACATACTATTAATAAAAAAAGAAGGAAGTAGGAGCCGAGAGTTTGATTGTCTCAGGTTTGATTTTCCCTAGTCGCCTAAAATGTGAAAAATTGCAAACAGATGCGCTTCTTGTCGGTTGTTTAATTGCCAAAAAATACCAGAAAGATATTTTTCGTAGATAAGTCCCGCCATCTTCATCAAGTTTGATACAAGAACACCCTCATTATTGATATCACTCGAGTAAGGACTAATGGCACTCCAACATTTTTTAAGATGTTCAAAACTGAAGGTAATATAGCTTTTCAGTGCACATAATACGAAAATTTTCGAGCCCTGAGTGGTGATCCGTGGAACCCATTTGTCTATGCAGAATGAGATCCTTGATGAGAAAATTCTTTGGATAGTTGGATATATTACATCCACCTATTGCGTACGTAGCTGTCTCTCCTTACAAACTAATTTTAAACCGAATATAGTGAAAGTAAATTTTCTCATTATCGTCAAAATTTGTGCCTTCAAAAGAAGAAAATAAATCGCAAGAACCCAATTCTAGAAGATTTAAATACTCTTATTTGTTTCCCCCTTTTTTCAAGGTAAGAATAGATTTTCTGGGATATGCTTACAAACACGAGTGAATTCAAGTAAAAGGCTTATCTCTGCCTGAACAAATTTCCTCATTCGGTCTTTCAAGAAAACCTTTCCAATGCGATTTTTGTTTGAAGATGGATTCGATTTTCTCTTTAAAATAATGCTTTTCCCTCTGTCAAGTTTTGAAATAGGGACACGAGTCAAGACAGGGTCAAAGTGTAACAAAAGTAAAGAAGGTATTGATGACAATGAAGAAATATTGAGTTTGGGTTAAATGAGTAACCGCTTTTCAAACTTCCCCCAAAAGATTTAAGAGCCAGATATGATGTAAGCTATTGTCTATTTTTGCTATATCCACTGCTGTTACATAAAAGAAAATTCTCAAGTCATTAATTATTAAGGTGATGCAATATCTTCAAATTAACTTTGTGAGTCTCACCGTTGACTGACCGTTTCAAAGACAAAGGGTCCATTAGAGTACCCTCAAAGGGGACTAGCTATTATCGGGATCTGTCGAAAATTTGTGGTTTGACTGTAAGATTTTACTGAAACGACAGTGAAAAATATTTATTTTTCGCTGGCAAGTTTTGCCAATTAAAGTAGGTAGCACTACAGGGAACTCCCGAAGTTTTCAAATTACTCAAATGAAATTTTTTTTTAGTTCTGTCCAAGAGTTTTTTGAGAAGGTATGCTAGAACATTTTTAGTGACCAGCCTTTCCCGAACTTGAAAATAAAATTGTGCTCCCTTTAATCACAAGTATAAAATTCACAGTTCTTGATAGTGTAAGTTTCGTTAAAACTAATGTCTGTATATCTGGCACACATATGGGAAAATTAATTCATTTATCTAAGATTTCCAGGAAAACAGTCGTTTTTGAGTTGTAGGTTTTGTGTTTTATTTTGTGTTCAGATGTTTTATCCAAGTCTTAAACGTTACGGCAAGACCTCTAAATCAATTAAAAAAAATGACCAAAAACTATTAAGTTTATAATTGTCCTATGTTGATTTTGTAAGGTATTTCATGATCTTAAATATATTTGCATGTTTCTAAACGGCTTGAAACTTAAACTTCAAGCTGTAGGGCCAAGCGGACGCTAATCTAAAAAAAAAAAAAAAAAAAAATAATAGCAAAGACTTAATAATTGGCCAGGACAATTTTCTTTGTCGGCTTAAAACCTTTATAAGATATTCCTTAAGAATAAAAAAATAGTTTTCGCCGTCTAAACATTGGACCCATAAAGTGGCCAACAGACTATTTTTTCTGAATCTAGGGAAACTGGAGAGTCCCAAGACTGATGGCACCCTAGTGTACAAGAAAGATTTTTTGTTAGGAAGCACGTCTACCATCAAACACAAAGAACCACCAAGAAAATCTTTTCGATTTGCTTTAAACATCCATTGCTTAAAATATGCGTGGACTACATAGACAGATTATTTATTGAGGCTGTGAAGGAGTCGGACTTAAAGTCCGACTCCTTCACAGTCCGACTCCTTAAAGTCCGGACTTAGAGTCAGCCAGAAACTTGAAGCCGTGTGTATCTGAGCTAAAGAAAACTTAATAAACTTAATGTGGACAAATGTACAGGGCTAAATAAGCCCAAAAAAATGACAAAACTATTTTTCAAAAGCATATCAGGAAAACCCTTGATAGGCTTCCTCGATGAATTCAGACCATACGGACCTTAATAAACACACAAATTTAAAGAACTTTTTATGAATATTTGACGTACAAAAGCAAGTGTAATATATTCCTGTATCTCTCCTTATACCATAAGAACCTTAATAAACACACAAATTTAAAGAACTTTTTATGAATGCTTGACGTAAAAAAGCAAGTGTAATATATTCCTGTATCTCTCCTATAGTTTACTATCCGTTACAGTATATTGCATGCATGGTCGAATTTGACTTGTTCTCGAAATTAATTTTAAAATGGTTTCCAAAAGATAGGTTTGTCAAAGAAAAGTAAAGAGTCATATTAAAACCTAAGACCAACAAAAATAAACTCATATAATAGTTCAAACTTAAAACAAACAGAACCAATGAAAGGATTAACCCCAAAATACGGAGATTCAAATGGACAATTACATCAAGGATAAAGATAACAGTTACTGCTAGAGATGAATATATAAGACCTACAATTATCTTAAGCAATAATTAATAGTCAGATAAATCTGTAAGGGAGAAATATTCCCACAACCAGGGGTAGGACTACCGGGAAGGGCATTATTTTTGCTTTTTTATCGTTGTTCCTTTTTCGGAGAGACTATCATTTAGGAAGCTAAAAATGTTTTACCACACCTGTCGTATTGCCTAAATGCAATATGAGAAGTCCCATGGCCCTTCCTGAGCATCTGCTTAAAGTTTCAACTTCACCATCTCACCCTTTCTGTTTTAATTACCTGTTCTGATCACCTGGCAAAATCTAATGTCTTTGATTTTCCTCACTACTTAACCACTAATAGGTTCTATGTCCCATAGAGGCTTATAGTATAGAACTGATACAGTGGATCCAGAAAAAATCAATTTTAGGACTCTCCCCCTCTCCCCTGATCCTTTCAACTTAAAACTTGTTGTTCGATAAAATCCCTGAAAGTTTGTAGGAAAAAGATTGTAATTGTTAGTGACAAACGAGAAGGGTTAAACATTTTTTTTAAAAGCCGTGAAACTGGACAATTAGGCTAGACCTATGGACCTTAATGAGGAAAAAAAAGAAAAGTTGAATCGGCTTAAACCACATTTTTTATAGTTGTTGTTTTTTTTAATGAAAAAATTGAAGTTATCCATGCCTGAAGATTAAGACATGGAAATCTCCAATAGCACAAAAGTTAAGGAAGTAAGTCAGGTTGGCATTCATTCATGAAAAAAAACTTTTTCTTTTTTTTTAGCGAATGAAACTTTGTGAAACTTTTTTTTCGTGAAAGAAAAAAACTTTTTTTTTCTTAGACAGCAAAACAGAGTTTTTTTTGTTTTGTTAAGAGAATTGACATACCTTTAAACAAACAGTAAATACAGCAAAATAGAGCACGAAAAGAGTCTTTTAATAAAATGGCAGAATGAGGAATGTAAATGCATAGCAGAAAATGGGAAATGAAATTGCCTTCAACCATATAGAAGACCAAAAATTACACAGATTTTCAGTTTGTATGAATTGGGGCCGTCAGAGACAATTAGGGACTATCTTTCTCAGAAAAAACAGACAAGATATATAAGAAATAGTTCAATTTCACCTATTGAAGAATCCACTTAGGTAATTTTTCCTCAGGTAGAAACACATAAAAAACTAAATTTTTCGTTTTAAAAATAGGAACTTCAAACCTCTGCATGAGAATTCTCTGATGTGTTTGAATTTATCTATATAAGTCATTTTTTTGGGGTATCTGCCTTCACATCTAAAATTAAGATAGTTTTCTCTTGCTCGTCACGATATTTAGAATTACCATACAAAATCATATCTTTCTTTGCATATATTACTATAAAATTTCCGTTTTAAAAACCTACCGTTTACCAACAGTTTGTTAGGAAGAACTGCTCGACACTATCCAGTTTTGTCACTTTACGTTTCTATAGTTACCCCACCCCCCTGGGATTCAATTTCACGTACTGAATAGGTTCATTACTATTATAAATGAATTACTTTGTTCAATGATGATTTAAAAACTTTTCCACGGCTTCTTTTAATCAATTCTCTACAAAGAAAATTCTGACATGTTATGTTACCGATACTAATACAGGCAAAAATACCTTTATTAAGATTTAACGATCTGGACTGGAATATTACACATGATGTAGCTCAAAATCCCACCATTTTCGTTTCACACTTTTTTCCAGTTAAATTCTCAGTAAGGCCCAAACGCATTTTTCTTTTCTAAAAATGACAAAATGTTTTATATTTTTAAAGCTAGTTTTCACTCTACACCCATCTCCCAATTCCACCCATTAAAATTCTGAAATCTTTGTCTAGGTCTATACATAATATTTTTTTTTATTCTGATTTTTAATAGCATCGTGTTCTTTCCTACAATTTTTTATACTTGTAAAAGAGATAAACATTCACTTGGCTTATTCAGAACCAAGGCTCCCTTTTATTTGTGTGTTTAAACGAAGGCCTATTTCTTGTGTGTTTTTTTTAGGAGTTTTTAGTATTAGTTGTAAAGTGGTCTAGTTTTTAAACTGTTAGTTAGAACACTGTTGTTTTATATTCTAGTTAGAAAAGTAATGAAAACATACTAAGGCTGCCAATCACTAAGTTTATTTACTAGCTTATTCACTATGTAGATTTGGTTTATCATTCATGTCTTTCTTTTGAATGGTTAGATTTGGGAAGCTAAGATTAAGCTTTTTGCTTTCCAGATTTTAGGTAAATAAAACTCAGCCACTAAAGCCATTGAAACTTAAAACAAACAGTATAAAAAAACCTCCCTTCAGCCTTAATACAGTAACATCGTAGGTAGGTAGTGGGTAGTAACATCCTTTTACTCGCATAACCTCCATGAAGAAAAAAAAAAGTCTTAGCCCAGAAGTATTTAGGAACTTATTGATGGGCAAAAGAGAAAGAAAAAATGCTAAAAACTGGTGCAGATAATGGAAAACATTAGAAAATAGGAAATTAAAAAGAATTTGGACGCTGGAGGAGAAGAGGAAGAGGAAAGGAGGACTTGAGGATAGAGGAAAGCATTGGTAGTGACTTATAAAACTTGAAAAAGGCCTTCGTAGAGGGTAAGCTGAAATGAGAATTTATATTATTTTTTTTAGCTTAGATTGTTACTTCAGCTTCGGATTCTGATTAACATTGTTTTCTACAGATAGTGTGTAGAATTCAGCTGTCCCGAGGCAAGAATATATTAATTGGGTTTACAATGTTCATATGGGCCAAATAGTAATTAATTTTGGGAAGTTGATTTTCAGATCAAGATACCAAAGGTGTGAATTGTTTTTCGGTCTTTTCTTAGTGAGCAGCATAGCAAATGGTTCTTGATAATTATCTCAGAAGTGTGAAAATACGACCTTTAAGTGTGACTACGATAATATACTTTGTCTTGAGCTGAGATGGCGTAAATCTTTTTTCTTATTTTATTACAGTGAATACAGCGGATCTCATCCCTCAGAACATTCGTATTTCTGTGATAACTCATCAATCAATTATTGTTCGTTGGATCATGAATTTCACCACGAAAGAGCAAAGGGATAAGCTTTTGCGATTTGAGGTAATCATCAAACCTAGGGATCAAGGGTACGTTTTTCCTTTTTTAAACAAAGATGTACATTTTAAAGAAACAGGAAATTTGCTCACTCTTTCCAGTTGTAGACTCCCTATATTCAATTTACTCACTCCCAGTTGTAGACTCCTTATTTTAAATTTGCTCACTCTCTCCAGTATGATGTTAAATACTGACTCCTTATGTTAAATTTACTCTCTCTTTACAGTTGTAGAATCCTTATTTTACGTTTGCTCACTCTTTCCAGTTGCACACTCTTTATATTAAATTTACTCACTCTTTCCAGTTGTAGACTCCTTATTTTAAGTTTGCTCACTCTTTCCAGTTGCGCACTCCTTATATTAAATTTACTCAGTCCTTCCAGTTGTAAACTCCTTATTTTAAACTTGCTCACTCTTTCCAGTTGTAGACTCCTTATATTAAACTTTCCAGATGCACAATTGGTGGGTTACATATGGCTCACTATAGTTCATGTGACTGCCAGCATACCCTTTTGAGTATATCCAAAATATGATAAAGGGAGAAATATTATTATGCTGTATTCGTAAATATATTCAAGGTTTCTCAAATGCACTAGTATAAATTATTTTTATATAGTAGATTTCTCAATAAGTTTTATCTATAACAAAGTAGAGATATAATATAGAAGAAACAGGAGAAATTCATGTAATTTTTAGGCGAACATAAGCCCAGGTTTATGACCCTAAAAGATATACACCAAGTTTCAACGGACTTAATTTATTTGTTTAATGTTAGAACTAGGTGCATTTTGGCTATTCAGGCCGTTCTGTTTAATTATAATCCTGGATGCACTTTGGTTTTTCATCCCGCTCACATAGGCATGGAAAACCCGCTTTTTTACTTTACATAAATTACCCAAGTTGAACATTTTTCAACTTAGTGATAATTACTTTAGAAATTTATCATAGCCTATAGTTGAAAAATGGCATCAATTAAAACACGATCATTGATTTTATTAGAAATAGGCCTGATATGTTCAATCCAAAGGACAAAAATTACAAGGACACTTTCCAAGATGGGCAGCCCAACTAGAATTTGGCGGTGTCTAATATATGATTCTAGGGTTATCTTTAATGTCTCATTTTTCTAAGTTTAGTCAATAGGCTATGCTGCAATTAGAGAATCATGTGGCATTTGCTTATAGTTTTACAGCATATGATGTTCAATGTGGCCCTAACGTGCTCCTCAGTGTTTTTTATGCAGAGAAAAATTTTTTCTTGACTTCCCTACAAAACACCTTAAAAATAACTATGGTTACTCAGTAAGGGGTCCTTTGGGTATAAGAATAGTCAGAGGAATCCGTGAGGATGCTCTTTTTCTGAGGCTGTCACAAAAAAAAAATTCTGGAGATCTAGTACCCAAAAGAAGACCCGATAGAACCCCATCGTCTTAAAGTTTCCTTTCAGTTCAGCGTCATAACAGGTTTGAGCTGCGAGGGCAGGCTCTATCTTGCTGGAAATATACCACCAATAAAACTGATCACTGCAAATACTCTCTTGCACCTATAGTGGGGAATGTCGTGGCAGTGCACTTATGATAAGATCCTGGACAATACTGATTGAATATCCCAACCTCTCGACCAATTCAGCTGTACTTTGTGTGACTAGCTCACGACCAATTAAGAGTGTCCTCAGTGACCTGGATTGTTGTCGATTCTGTCATTATTGCGCAAATAAATTGATTTGGCAAAGAATCACCACATCAGTCAAAAGAAAAACAACCTTAGGTTATCGGTTCATCTAAACAAAATAAAAAGTCACATAAAGAAAGTCTGCTTCCAACGTTTTGGTATCTTTATTCTGAAACGTCTTGTAAGTCAGTGCTAATGCGAAGTACTGTCTCTTATGATGAAACTTCAGGCTGACATATTAGTTGAACTCAGTTTACACAATCTCAACACTGCTTCTAATCTTTTGATTTTTGTATTTTGTTTGGTATTTTGTTGTTATTTTGTTTGTTGTTTGTTTGTTGTTTGTTTGTTTTTTTGTTGTTTTGTTGTTGTTGTTTTTTGTTGTTGTTGCTTGTTTATTGTTTGTTTGTTTGTTGTTTTTTGTTTGTTGTTGTTTGTTTGTTTGTTGTTTTTTGTTGTTGTTTGTTATTGTTTGTTTGTTGTTTGTTTGTTGTTTGTTGTTCGGTATTGATTGTTGTATTTTGTTTGGTAATGATCGCTAGTCGGCATTCATTAGCAGATCATTTCAAAATGAGAGTTTGGAAAGCTGCGAACTTTTAATTTTAAATAAAGCTATGTAAAACCAGTTAGGTTAGGCTAATCTTTTCAGACTCTGGTTTGGCCCCATATTATAACCTCGTCCTCTTTTTAATGCTTTTGAATATAGATGAACATCCATACTTGTAATTTATTTTCGATTTCGTAAATATTTTGGATGAATTTAAAATATGAATGCTTCAATATTATTATGTTGTTGATACGGATCGTTGATAAGACTTCGTTGATAAGATCGTTGATAAGAGATCATTGAATAGCAAAATCCTCTCTAATTTTCTTCAACCATACTTCGCCAACATCTCCGCCAACATTATAGCACTCCGTTTGTTTTTCTGTTTGGTATACATTCTTAAGCAAGAGGGCTAGTTGGTGTTTAGCTTGGTGTGTGTTACCCTCTTTGTCAGGAGGAGAATATTCAGAAGGGAAATAAAAGAAATGGGGGATGGGAGTGGGTAGTAATAACTTTTCTTGCATTTAAATAAGAAAAGGAACTAGGAGATTCTGTTTCAATTATTTATAATAGATTTGACGTTTCACATGACGAATTATTTTTAACTATTTTAAGGGTTTTGCCGGCAACAGAATATAAAGAGTATAGAGTTTTGGAGGGGGGGGTCGAATTTCAATTCTTCTTACAGTTGAAACATCTTCTCAACTAAACCTACGTAATGCGTTTTTATGGTTCCACAGTGTAGTTGTAACAATGTCTTTTTTCGACTTAAAGCTTTTTATTCGAATGAAACCTTCCAATTCTACTTCAGGAGTCGTTCCAAATTGGGAAAAAAGTTAAATTTTAAAGTAAAGAGTGAGTCATTAAGGAGGGGGCAGTGTCCCTTCTGCACAGTTTCTGTTAATTTTAAGTTCTGATATAGCTTCTTGTATTTTTATTTACATTTCTCGGAAAACTTCGATTTTATTTAATTTCTAGTCATTTTTAGATCATGACTGAAAATCTGCCTCTTCCCTTAGCAGAAAACATTCTCTGGAAAATTATCCCCTCCCACGACTAAAAATTCCTCCTGCGAAAAATTTTCCAATGGAAAATTTCTCTCCTGAAGAACTTCCCCCGACCAGGTATAATTGTGGAAAGAAGGTATGGAGGGGGCTACTTTCCCTCCGATCACTCTTGAATCTAAAAAAGGGAACTGTAACTTTTAATGTTCAATCGAATGAGCCTCCTCCAAAGTTTGTAAGACCACTGTTTCTATATAAACCTTATAGAGGCATCGTTATATGATCTCAGGACTATTTTTTGACAAAATGGTTATCTCGAAATTTTGATGATGCGTTAGGTTAAAGGGGGGCGCGGAGTAAGGGCAGTTTTCCTTCAGTCCCTCTTGACTCTTAAAAAAGAAATTAGAACTTTTGATTTTCAATCAAATGAGCCTCGTCCAAAGTTTCTACAACTTCCCCTTACATAAAAACTTTATATGCCCAAAAGATTAGCTTAAAACCCTTCCCCCCTAATTCTAAGGGGTTTTGTCAACCCAGAATGTGTTGTTATATTACATATGGGTTATTTTGAACAAGATGGCTATCTAAAAAGTTTGATTGGGTGCATTTGGGGAAAACATGATTTAATGGGGGGGGGGGGGGGCTTGTCTTCCTTTGATCATTTTTAACTAAATAAAGGAACTAGAACTTTTAATTTCCAATCAAATGAGCCTCCTTGGAAGCTTATACGACCACCCTGTTCATAAAAAAAATTGCCCATTGGGCATTACTTACAACCCTTGTTCTCGGGCTCTGGAGGGTTGTGTCAACCTTGGAGGCTCTGTTATATTAGCTTATAAATATTTTGAGCAAAATGGTTTTCTCAAAATTTCAATTGAATACCTTCGCAAAAAAGATGGTTTGAGGGGGGGGCTAGTTGCCCCCCGATCAATTTTGACTCTTAAAGGAGAACAAGAGCTTTCAACTTTAAATCAAATTAGCCTTTTCCAAAGTTTTATAAGGCCACACATCACTTAAGAGCCTTATATGCCCCCTGGGTATAACCTACGATCCTTGTTTCTGGGGAGTGTTTTCAACCACCAAGGCACTGTTATATGATCTTGGATTATATTGAACACAATTTATATATCAAAATTTTGATTGGATGCATTAGGTGAAAAGAGGGAGTGGAGTAAGGATAATTGCCTTCTGATCACTTTTGATTCTTAGAAAGCGAATTCGAACTTTCAATTTGCAACCAAATGAGACTCCTCCAAAGTTCTTATGACCACCCCTTCTATAAGAACCGTATATCTCCGTGGGGTATAGCTTACAACACTTTTCCCCGGGATTTGGGGAGTTTGGTTGACCCAGGAGTTTTTGTTAAAAGGTCTTTTGACTATATTGAACAAAATGTATCTCGAAATTTTAATTTGGGCGAAAGAGAATGTGAGGGGGGACTAGTTGCCCTCTGATTATTTTTTACTCCTAAATAGGGTAATAGGACTTCTGATTTCCAATCAAATCAGCCTCCTCCATAGCTTTAATCCCTTTCGTCGGATTATTTGGTATACTACACAAGGAGAAAAACCTTTACTAAAGCTAATCTGTCAGCTGAATCAAATGCATATTTATAGCCTATATTACTGAGGACAAAAGTGGTCTAATAATCTGAACACTTTTCAATTATTAATAGAAGAGTGAATGTTTGGTCAACACTTGCTCTCCCCTTCGTAAAACTATACTAATCTTCTCTTACAACTAAATATACAGTGTCTCTGAGGAATAAAGGCGTCAGATGACTCAGCCGGTTCTCAATTATTAATCTAAGAGACAAAATTTGGTCAAAACATTCTCCCCCTTCTTAGAACCACACTTTACTTCTCTTAAGGCATTATCTACACCCTCTATTAGTCTATAAGTATCATCATGCTATGTATTTTCCTTCTCACTAAAATTCAGCTAATGCCTTCCCAATAACCATACTCACTCTTTTCACGTTTCTTATGAAGTGTCAATTAAAGTTTCTAAAATCACGAGACTACATTTACATTTATCTGTGACTCCGGGACCACCATATTTAATGAAATCACTTACCAACTATTAGCATCTGAAGCGTGAATATCTTTGAATTGTATTTCCACTGTCTCTAACTCCCCCTAAAAAAATCCTTCGGTTAAAAATTGTCAACAATCTTTTTATCCTTTTCTATATCATTTATACATCTTTATCACAGTTTGACAAATTCTTAGAAAATTCAACCGATCTCCTTTTAACGCTTCATTTTTGCTAATTGAGGCCTCTGTTCTATCTTAAACTGGGATGAGTTCATACTGACTACATCCTCTCACTTTTTAATAGGCCGTTACAGTTGCGTATCATATTATCACGCAGTCTGGATGCCATTTTAGATTTCTTTAGCAATTTCAGTCATGGCCTCGATTTCACAATTTCTTGATTTCTAACTTTCCTAACTGAGTTTCTAGCTCCTCCCCCTAGGATATCTTCAGCTAATTCTCAGATTATTTTTCTGAAATTGTTCCAGCCATCTTTTACACTGTCGAAATCGGAACTCTTTAAATTCATATCGAGCTCTTCCTGAAAAGTTCCGATCAAGTTCTCTTCCTGGAGTCTATCAACGTCATAACTACCTGAAATATAGTCATATAGTCTGTTTACAGTTAATGCCTGAAGTGTGTGCTTCAATACCCACCATGCGACAGAAGCAAAACAGTCTCAAGTTCTCAAAGTATTATATAACCGATATTTGTTGTGCAATTCGTTGAAAAATTGTGGAAAAAAAGTTTTTCGAATTTTATTTGAGTTTTTGCCTCTAAATTACAGGCCATGGAATCTTTGTGGGGGGATTGTGCTATTGAGTTTTTTTTTGCTTTGTTTTGGAGCGGAGGTTGAAATATATCTTATCTTATATTTTATCTTATACGTCTAATTTAATTGAATTTAAAAGAAACAGTTTATCGTTAATTTTTTTCCTGAAAAACTCTTGTTTTCCTTTTTTTGTTACTCCGCCTTTCTCCTCTTCTCTATAAGTGGTTGAAAATGAAATTATTATTTTAAATATTCTATGTATTATTATTATTATTATTATTTTTAGTGTTATTACCACTATGACTGATATATTGTTATTATTAGTCATTATTGCAAATACTATGCATAAGATAAAAGGAAATGTGAGTAAATCTGACTACCTCACTTTAAAAAAAAATCTACTTTAGTTATTATTCATTTTAGGTAAATAATTTGTCCTGGGCTATTTACTTTATTCATCAGCTCAGTAAATTTAGAACTTCGGAAGGTTTTGTTTTTTCAGGCTTAAATTAATCTTCTTTTACTTTTTTCTCTTTTCCTTTTCTTTTTCTTCTCCTTTCCTTTTCTTTTTTCTTCTTTTCACCTTAGTTTAATCGTAGAAAACTTAGTTTTGAATTGGATTGATATGGATATAACAAGGTCGATAGCGTTTGCTGAAACTATTACATCTTGCTAAAACTCAATAAAAAAAAAATTAGGGCACTGTAATGCGACAGTGGATGATACAGTAGTAGATACACTAGCTTTAGTAATGAATGTAACGAATCAAATTTTATTCATTTGCAATATTACAGATTTAAAATTGTTATCCCATTGTCTGCAACACGACGTTCAGTTCGAATAGAAAGTCTTTCCCCAAATGCATCATACCAGATCTCAGTCATAGCCATTGGTACTGATAGAAAGCGATGGAAAGGTGCATCAACGTTGATTAGAACAGCAGGTACGTCTTTAGCTAAAGAACCTTTTTATTCACGATCAAACTGTGTGAGTTTAAATTATCTTTCAAAGTGTAAATTGTGAGTTAAATTACCTAAGCTAACTATCTCTACATATTAAATATTTAAGTAAAACATACCCCAATAGTAGGTTATCTCTCTTGGGCTAAGCTGATTATCTTCAAGTGGACAAAGAGAAATTGGTTTTGCAACAGATCAAGAACAAAGTTTGATCGGTTTTATACGTAAGTACCCGACTTTATTGATGTTAAGATCCACAGTTGAGCTAGGTCAATAAAACTTTCAAAGATTTTCAGTTTTTAATATTTGAGCTGACGCCTGAAAATGTCATCTATCTGGATCTACTACATTCTTTAAACAATCAAAGAAAGTTTGATCAGCGAACGATTATTTACAGATTCTCACGCTGACATTACCTAGAAGTTTTGCTTCAATAATCCATAAAGTGCTACATGATATTTTTGTCATAAAACAGCTTATAGCCGGATTCCATCAGCCTATTAAGGTCAATCAATTTATTTAACCGTATATTGTGTATCTTATTCTTTTTCAGGATGCTTTAAACTGTCTGTTTGAATGTGTCCACCCATAATTTTTTTGGGGGGGGGCTTTTACATATAAATTTCGAATCATATGCTTACCTGCCTCAAATTGGAAGGGTGCGAAGAGGACTTGGTCAAAGAGGCCTCTTCTGTCAAAGAGGACTACTGCTTAAACGAGTCAAATCTTTCCGTATGTGAGAAGAATACCCGATAGCTCTCCTCATATACAGAATGATTTTTGTTTATTTTAAGTTTAAATACTTTCAATTTCATCACTCTACATTCATTTTGAAAAAAACTCACTTTTTGTAATTCATTCTGAGAACAATGGTAACGGATGGACATTCTCTGTTTTTTCCTTTTTTGATAATGACATCAAACCAACGGTCCTAGATTTTCGAGAAAAAACTCATTCAAACTGAAATTTAAAGTTCTAGTGCCTTTTTTAAGTAATAGAAGAGATTACGCCAGTTGATGCAATCATTCCAAAGATGTTCTTACTCTATACAAAAACACGGATAATATAAACAACTATCTGAATTGACTCATTTGAGGCCTCATAAAATTATGTCCTGTGGCGTGTAATTGGATATAGGCTATTATAGAGTAGACCTAGTGAAGTTTCTGTAGGTTGGTGGGAAGGGGGGGCTAAAACCTAAAAAATTCATTTTCGTCGCCATGTTTTTTAACTTTTTGCGAGCCTCTAAATAAATATAGAAGGAGGGATGGAGGTGAATTTGATCCTAGCTGTTCTTCATCCCGATGAAATTTGTGGACTAAACTAAACCTACAACATGGGCACATCCCCCTTTATTTCAACATATTTTAAGTGTAACATAACAGATCGGCTCACCTGTCCAGATTTGAAAGGTTGTAGCTCCCATCAAACTAAAATATACTGTTTTGGATAGACAAAATGGGCCAATTATTAATTTAAAACAAGCCTGGAAAAGCAAAATAATTGCTAATTCTGAACAAAATCAGCATAGTCTACTAGAATAGTCAAACTCTAATTTATATAAAATTACTTAAAAAAGAAATTGGTTTGATGAACAAGTATAAAATAAAACGGGTAAAAATGTTAATGCATGTTTGAGGAAAGTAAAAAAAAAAAAAAAACAGAAAAAAAAAAGAGAGCTTTGTACAACAACGACAAAAACATTTAATACGATTAAAACATTTTTCCTCGCAATAAGAAAGGAAAGGAAAAAAACACTTTTTCAAGTAAAACTGAAAGAAAAATAAAAAAGTCCCAGGTTAGCTGGACCAGTAATATGGAATTCTTTACCAACGAGCATAAGGTTATCTGAAAATGTTAGCCAGTTTAAGAGTAGAATGAAGAATCACCTTCTGGGAAGAGATTATTTAAATAATTTAAATGGGATAGCTTATTGTCTTGTTTTTTAAGTAGGATTTTTCTCTCTCTCTTTCTCTCTCTCTCTCTCTCTCTCTCTCTTCTCTCTTCTTCTTCTTCTTTATTTTCTTTTTTTCTCTTCCCACTTTTTGTATCGTTTCCTTTTTCTTTTCTTTTTTGTTAATGAAGTCGGTATTGTTGTTCATTGAATGTTAATCAGCCACTACTAACAAGTCTTCTGGCAGCCCAAATGCAGCAACCAGAAGCAAAATGTTAATTTTGAAGACAAAAATGAATATTTGGAAAATATTAAACAAGGTGGAAATTTCAAGAGGCTCATCATTGATTTCTGCTGAGTACTTAAGCCAGTTTAATCGAAAAATTAGACAGGCAGATAAAAGGGAATATGACCAAACATAAAAACATTGATTAAAATTGATTAATATATAAGAAACTTTGACCTAAGCACTTAGACAAGCAGGACCCGGACACGTTCTTTCCTTTTAATCAAATTAAAGTTCACAATGTCTAATTAACGATAGACCAAATATAATTTAATAACATTTCTAGTGATAATTTTCTATTTAAGTACTTCTACTGAGAATTGCCAAGGTTGGTTATAATTTTCCCTTTAGGGGTCATTAGACTCAATTCAGAAGTCCTAAGAAATAAATGGGCTATGAAAGGCTCATAACTTCGGAGATTACAATTTCGCCCAAAAAAAATATATTGAGAAAACAGACGTCTATTTACCACATAAAATCCAACTATGCAAAATTCCGTTTGTTGATTATTTTGAATATTCATGTTTCTACTAAGAAAATCTAATGAAAAGGGCGGATATTCTAAAAGAGGGGGCATGACCTTTCAAATACTGACTAGTAATACTATGGAATTTTTTATCCCTATTTTTAGGGCTATAATAAGAGAAAAATTGAGATGGCTAGGACACGATTTCCGGATGAAGAATGACAGATTGCGACAGATCGTCGTTTTTGGCCATACAAATCGGACCGAAATAAAAGAATATCGTCCCCAAACGGGGTAGCAAGAGGTCTTAAAATAGGACATATGAGAAATTAGTCTGTTTACAACATAGAATCCAACTATGCAATACTCCGTTTGCTTATTATTTTGAATATTCAAGTTTCTACTAGTTCTACTAGAAATCAAAGGAAAAGGGGGATATTCTAAAAGAGGGGCTTGACCTTTCAAATGCTGACTAGTAATATGTCGCAATGAACTATGTGAATTTCCTGTATCTGCTAAAGTCCCATAAAACAGTTTAAATTTGCTCAGTAGGCTCTATGGAATTTTCTATCCCACTTTCTAGGGCTATAATAAGAGAAAAATTGAGACGGCTAGGACATGATTTGCGGATGAGGGATGACAGATTGCGAAAGATCGTCCTTTTTGGCCATACAAATTGGACCGAAATAAAATCATATCTTCCCCAAAAGGGGTGGTAAGAGGTCAAGAGAAAGGATTTAAGAGAAATTAGCACTCTTGGGAGGATGTAAGGAAAGAAACTTTGAAAAGGTTGAGATAGAGGATGCGCCTAAGTAATCAATTCCTAATGTCTTCACGTCAAGAATAACTAGGGATCTAGAACAACCCATGGAGGACAGCTCTAACTATAATCCTTAACTTCTATCAAATTCGACTCTAAAACGACAGACAGTTTTATTCTGTTGGCGTTATTGATGATATTGTTGGTTTCCTTTTTTATTGATATGAAGTAAGGATGTCAGAAATGTTACATAATCCCAAAGTAGTAGCATTAATGGTGTTGTATTAGTAGTGGAAGTAAAAATAGTGGCAGCGGAGTTAATAGCAGCAGTAGCATGTACATGTTGCCTTTTGGTAAGTTGAAGATTCCACTCATGATACTCCAGAAGTTTTATCTTGATCGGTAAGCGGTTCCAAAAATATTGCTGATACACCTGTATCAGCAATCTTTATGCACATAGTATGTTTTGATTTAGTTCACTTTCCCTTTAGCGTTTCCTCAGATGTCCATTTTAATATTCTCAGCCTTGATAGTACTCGCTAAAGAAGCAGTAGCCTTAGTGGTAGTAGTAGTAGTGATAGTGGTAGCAGTAATATTAGTTGCAGTAGTAATAATAGTAGTAGCGTGCAAATATTGCCTTTTCGGTCAATTAGTCATCTGCCTAATCATTTCTTCTAAACACCACATTAGTATAGTCAGTCATACTTGAGTTGCGTCCTTTTGACAAACCGTATGTACATAAATAGCTTTGATTTAATTCAACATATACTATATGTAAACAATGAATGAATTGCCTAATATACAGCCCTTCCCCCGAGGACTTCCCCAAAGGTATAATTACTGGACCTTCCGGTAATTCTGAACAGATGTGTTTTTGAAAACGATGGTTGTAAGGGGGAGGGGCTGGTTGCCCTCAAATCACTCTTGAATCTTAAAAATGGTACTAGAACTTCCAATTTCCATTCAAATGATCCCCATCCGAAGTTCATGTGACCCTCCATTTCATTAAAGCCTTATTTGTCCCAGGGTATAACTTACAATCCTTGCCCTTGGGCTCTAGGGAGTTGTGTCAACACTGATGTCATTATTATATGCTCTTTGGACTATTTTGGACGAAATGGCTATCTCATAATTTTGGTGCGTTTTGGGAAAAGAGTGTATCGGGGATAGGGGAGGGGGGTAGTTACCTTCCATCACCTTTAACTTAAAAGGGAACTAAAACTTTCAGTTTTCAATCAAATAAGCTTCCTCTTAAATTTATTCAACCACGCCTTCCGAAAAACCTGATCCCAGATATAACTCATAACCTCGCCCCCAGGCTCTGTGTGGTTATTTCAACCTCAAACGTCTTGTTGTATGATCTTGGACTGTTTTGAATAATTGGCGATTTCAAAGTTTCTATCGGATGCGTTTTGGTAAAAGTGGACCTGGGTGGGACGCTAGTTGCCCTCTGATCAGTTTTGACTCTTAAAAATGTCACTAGAACTTCTTATTTTCAACTTAACAAGTCACTCCTGAAGACTGTACGACCACCCCTTCCATGAAAACCTTATATGTTAATAATGGGCAACTAGCGTTTCATGTAACCCTTGCCATGAGGGCTGTAAGGGGGGGGGGGTGTCGTCAAATGTGTTTGGGAAAATGATGGGCGTGGAGGGGCTGGTTGTTTTCCAATCACCTTTGACTCTTAAAAAGGGTAATTTCAATTTAAACATCAGCTTCAATTTAAAAAGAAAAGTTTCAATTTCCAATCGAATGAGCTCCTCTCGAAGTTTCAATGACAACTCCTTCTACACGAAGTGCCTTGGTAAGAAAAAAATTCAAGTAATACATTGTGTCCACATCGCTCTTTACTTAGGCAGCGCTATTGCACTGCCTATCATACCAGATAAGTACATCAAAGAGATTAATGATATATTCAGGAACAATATTTCTTTGGTTAAGGTAGAAAGTAAGGTTAAAAACGGGTTCGGTATTAAATCTGGAGTTAAGCATTGTTGTGTCCTGTTCCCTTTTATACGGCTTATTTGGATGAACTTCTCCTGGGAAGACGAGAAAGGCTATGAGAGAGCAAGGAATCAAATGAAATGATAAAAACTTTAGAATTAAATTAGGCAAATGATTTAAGTTTCGTGGATGATAATGTCAGGAAAATGAATAAATTTTTGGATATTTCAGGATGCAAGAATATGTTTAAAAATTAATGCCAAGAAAAACAAGCTGATTAGACTAGGAATAAATGAAGGGGAAGAAGTGATGTTGGGTAAAGAAAAGATCTATCAAGTGGATTGATTCATTTTCCTGGGTAGTATTGTTAATAAGGATGTTCGATGCAGTGAAGATGTTAAAAACAGAATAGCCAAGGCTAAGTGTGCTTTTTCAAAGCTGAAAAAAAGTTTGAAAGAATAGAAAAATAAGTCTGCACACCAAGATTTGAATATTAGAAGCAAAGATAGTGTTAGTGGACAGTTTTTTCCAGACATGAAGCCAACATTATTCATATATATCTCTTCACTGACTTTATTAAAAGTTTTAGCCATTGTTTATATATTTTCATTTCATCTCTTGCCTTGTCCAGATTTACAAATTAGATCGAAAGAAAGTTCTTAAGCCGAACTTGCCAGACATGACAACAAGCACCAAAGAGAGATAAAACTCCACAAAAAAAACCTCAAACGAGACTGCGGTCAGTAAAGAGAAAAGAGATGAAAGATTAAAACAACGCGGATACTTCGCCTATATCTAAACTAGGCGTCCTCAGCACAAGATAAAAAGAAAAACACTAAAAGAATTGATTCAATATTAGTTAACAAGAACATTATTTCGCAATAGAATAGTTAATTTAGTTTCAATTTTCATAATTTTTCCTCAGTTGCTTTGATGTTCTCATTGAAGCAACTCTGATAGCTTATTTTCCCTACGTGGATCAGTAGCAACAACTGTATTTATTATTATTGGTGGTGGTTTTATTTGTTTTTAGTTTAGTATTTTTTCTTTTTATCGTGCGCTGGGGACGCCTAGTTTAGATACAGGTGAAATATCCACATTATTTTAGAATTTCATCTCTTTTCTCTCTACTGGCTGCAGTCTCGTTTGAGGTTTTATTTGTGGAGTTTTATCTCTCTCTGTTGTTTGGTGTCATGTCTGGCCAATTCGGATTAAGAACTTTCATTCGTCAAGCTTATGGGCAACAATTAGCCATTTCTGTCAATTATTACCCGTTTCTCTTTTAGTTGTCTATTGAAAAATTAGATCTGTTTCAGATTTGAGTTAAACACTAAACACTTAGATTCGTTTCGTGTCTCTTTCAGTTCTTCAATGTAGTTTTTACTTCTTTTTGTCCTTTGATAAAGGTGTCCAGACGGCAGCCTGGAATTCTGGAGATTTTTGTAGTATATATTTTTTCCCTGTCTTAATTAAAATATTACCCGTCACAGCTTGTATTCACTTTTAATTCTGTCTCTCGTTTCATTTGAATGAAATTGAGTCTCTTATTATCTGCTGAATATACATCTAAACGAGCGAAAAGATGCATAAAACAAATTTAGATCGGACTTTAATTTGTTTTTTTTATGGGTATCATTGATCTCGTTATTTGACTTTTTCCTTCGAGATAAACTTAAATACTGTCTATTATCAGTTTCTAGTGCTGTAAGGCCTTATATCCTTCCTTTCTGGTCTGATCAATCCTTTAAATTCGCTCTTATTTTGTCAATTTCAAACTGAGCAGGCGAAACAAACGTGTCTAGGCAACCAAACTCTAAAAGCTTTCTCCAATATACTGTACATGGGATAAATGTCACTGGTTCTTCCTGTCGGTCTCAATTTCTTTTATCTCCTTTTCAAAAGCCCCTCCTAATTAACTTACCTGCTCTGAGAGATTAAAAGGGGGAAATCCATTTTCTACTTATTGTGCACCAAAATATAGTTACGACAACGTTTTAGGCGTACTGCCCAACTTTTAAAACACTCAAAAGCTAAAATGGATTGTTATTACCCATTTTTGAAGCTAGATTTTCCTCTGCAAACCTTCTAGTTTGTATTACAGGATCATCCTGAAGATACTAAATAAAACAAGAAAATTATGTAGAGTGGAAAATAAAATCAAATAGATAAAAAAATAACAGAGTAAGTTCAATTATAGAAATGGAACTCTAAAAGAAAAAGCAGCAGATATTCTAAAGTTTCAAATTAATCAGGAGCCAAAAATTTCCATGCTCTTTTTTGAGGGATGGGATGTTGAGAGGGGGCAATGCCCCACCCGAAATTTTTGAAAGTTAAACTTCTCTAAGCCCAAAGACTTAGGGCTATAAGTTTCAAATTGATAAGAAATAGGAAGTTTTCGGCCCACTACTGGGCCAGGAAAGTGGACTGTTTCCATCAAAATATAAGAACGATAGTTTTCCGGTTTTCTGCACAGTTTTAAAAACGACACAAATTAAAACATAGTTATCACGCTTTTATCAAGTTAGCTCTTCATCTACATAGCTTCAGTTTTGCATTAGAGAGCTATCACCAAGATTTTAAATAAGGAAAAAGAAAATTATGTGTAGCAGAAAATAAAACAAGATGAAGCACAAAAAACGTCAGTTAAGAAATAGAAAAAAAAACACTTCTAATAAAGAAGGAAGAACGTCTTTTAAAAATAAAATAATAAAAAAAGAATAGAAAATTATGTATAGCAGGAAATAAAACAAGATGAGTCACAAAAAACCTCAGTTAAGAAATAGAAAATAAAAACACTTCTAAGAAAGAAGGAAGAACGTCCTTTAAAAATACTCAACGTTAGGTATTTTAGCTATATATGACACAGGAAATAACAAGTTTTCTCTATTTCAACTTCTCTTGAAACAGAAACGGGGATTAGCATTCCAATTTGGCAAATTGGCAGACAAAGCAACTGAAGAGATTGCTTTTTTCTGCAAATATTGCTGAAAATGGAACACTAGAAAGTAACAGACTTCAGAAAATTTATATTCGCAGATATGCAGAAAATAAAAAATGGGCTATTGGAGAATTTCTTTTGGGCTACTTCCCTGCAAGAATGAGAATAGTGTTTAAAGTGTGTATTCAGGTCCTGTGCTTTTTAATTGCATTATGACTACAAACAAATTCGTATCAAATCTTATCAAAACCCATGTATTGCTCCACTTCCAGAAAATGCTGCAGAAAACAAGAAAAATATGTTCTTTCACGAATCAAAATCCGTTTTTAATAAAGAAAAAATATGAAGTTTTGCCTAACAAATAATTTAACCAACAAATAATTAATGAGACAACAAATAATAACATAATAAATAATAATAACAACAATAATAATAATAACAATAATAATAATAATAATAATAATAATAATAATAATAATAATAATAATAATAATAATAATAATAATAATAATAATAATAATAATAATAATAATAACAACAATAATAAGAACAAATAATAACAAATAATTAAACCAGAGTGGTGCACAACGCAGGATTTAAATACCCAATGAACAATTTTCACCCTGCTCTGAAATAAGTTTTGTCTTTGCAACATCTATTTTCTACAAATAACAATTTAAATAGGGATTAATCCTTTTACTAGACAGTGAAAACCATGAAAAAATTCATAGAAATATGGATCACACACACAGTGACATTGGCGTCCTTGAAGGAATGGGGGCAAGAAGAGACAGTTGCACCCCCAATAATTTGGAGAAAAAATTATTAAGTAGCTTTAAAACTATTGCTCGTTTTAAGTTTCAACTTCATTCTTTACTTTGAGCGGATAAATTTTTTAATTAATCCATCGTCATTTTGATATAAAAAAGGTGAAAAACATATATATATATATAATAAATATATAAATATATATATAAATATATATATAATATATATATATATATATATACATATATATATAAATTATACTTCCTAATATATTCCACATTAACATTGATACAAATATACCTTTTTCAAAACCTTATCAGCAAGTAATTAGGTGAGCCTAGTTAATGGCAAAATTGTGAAAATGTGCTATGCTTCCTGTTTGCTATGTTTGCTTAGGTCAAATTGTATCCCTTTGTTGGTACGGCTCTTCAAATTCCTAAAATCTATCAGTTCAGAAAAATAAGATTTTCTAGCTTTAAAATTTTAATATAAATTTTAATACACCCTCCACGTCTGCAAATAGGACAGAAATAGAATCATTGAAAAGCATGAAATGATTGAAAAAAGAAATGTTTTCATTGAAAAATATGAAAAGAAAACACTGGAAAAGAAAATGAGATTTAGTGGTTTTAACAATAATATTCGTACTGCATTAATAGTAGTCTGAATTATTTCGGAACAAAATCATAAGAATTTTCAGATATATTTAAAGTACATTCAGGCTTGTGTTTTTCAAAAGTTTTCTGACATCTCTTTCCCTACAGGTGGTTCTAGAGGAGAGACAATTTTGGAGAGAAATCTCAAAATTTTAGGGGTGCAAATTTGAAATAGATAACCTAACATTTATAATCACGTTGTAATTTTTCAAATTAAGTGTTTATTAAAATAAAGTAGAGGTCACAGTTGGCAGTAAGTTACTTAATGTGGCCTCTAAAAATTAAAAAAATGCTGAAAATTATATTAAAGTAGCTTCCAACGCTTGAAGAAACCCACCTACTGAAACATTTACGTTGTTCTTGTTGTTCCACTTCGTCATTTATAATCTAATATTTATTTTTCGATTCTTCTTTTTATTTTTTATTTTTTTCTTTTTATTTTCATTTTTTCTTTTTTTATTTTATTTTTTCTTTTTATCAATTTTTATTTATTTTTCTTTTTATCGATAATCTAAAATTTATAATCACGCTGTAATTTTTCAAATTAAGTGGTATTAAAATAAAGTAGAGGTCACAGTTGGCGGTAAGTTACTTAATGTGGCCTGAAAAAATAAAAAAAAAATGCTGAAAATTAGATTAAAGTAGCTTCCAACGCTTGAAGAAACCCATCTACTAAAAAATCTACGTTGTTCTTGTTGTTCCACTTCGTCGGAACATAAATACTGAATGAAAACGGTAATAAAAGAATAATATTATAATAGAAGCCATTATTTTCTGTGAAGGTGGAAAAATTATGTGTTAGTGGTCATGTTTAGAGTTGCCATTCTACTAAATACACAATCACTGTCTTAATGGCAAAAAAGTACGATCAGAGGAAAATATTTCGTTTTTGAGTAACCCATAAGTGATCATCACAGTTCGTGGAGTCTTTGCCGTCACTGAATACTTGTGCTGGTGACTACTGAATGTAAGTGTTTGTAAATACTACGAACAAACATTTACAACCTATAGAACTCAGTGACAGTGGTAAAACCTTACTTTGCGTTCAATACCTGTTAAACTTATCGATACAATACAGCTGTTTATTACGCCATTTAATGTATCGTAATTGATAATCGTTACAGAATTGCAAAAATCGTAATAAAATCTATGATATAAGCTTAGAAATCATCGATGGCATCAAAATTAGATTGTTTTGCTTATTTTTCATTTGCCCTCAGATCTTGATATGCATAATGAAATGAGAGAGCTCCAAATTGTAACCTATAGTAACATAGTAGTGAGATAATTTCAAAATATGGATAAATTTCAGGATGTAACTTTAAAACCCGGTGACAGTGAGAGAACGAGATTTTTTATAACTATTTTTTCCTGTTCTGTTTTTCCTGTTCTGTTTTTCCTGTTCTCCTATAACCAGTTACACCTATCAAAACAGTAAAACTGCAAATTTTAAAGTAGCATTGGCAGTGTAGTAAAGCTACCTAAATTAATAGCAAATTGACTTTCATGTATTATTTATTTCTTATTTTTCCCCAATGTTCTTGGTATAGAAGGAACTGCCATAGAAACTTCAAATTGGAGATAATACTGAGACATAGCACATCCTGAAGTCATCATAAATGAAAGTGGTGTTGAATTGAAGGGGAAGGATGTTGTTGCAGATTATTGTTGTAATTACTTTACCCATTTTAGTGCTACTGCTAATCTGAAATCCCCTGAATCTTTAATTGATTCATATAAGGATTATCTACTGTCATCCGAAAATTCTAGTATGTTCCTGGCCCCTGTTACTTTCGGTGAATTCCAGAAAGTAATTACGAATTTAAAACGTGGGAATTCCCTAGGTCAAGATGGGCTCTCCACAGATATTCTGAAAGAACTTGCTTGTGTAATCCATGTTCCATTGCTTCACATTTTAAACGCATCTATATCATCAGGGATCTTTCCAGAAGTATGGAAATCTGCACGGGTTATTCCAATTCATAAGAAAGGTGATAAGACAGATGTAGGCAACTACCGCCCAATAACTATTCTTTCTCCAATATCTAAGGTTCTAGAAAAAATTATTCAAGAAAAAATTGTATTCTATTTTAATAAAAGGAATTTATTTACTAAAAATCAGTTTTGATTCTGGTCGGGTCGTTCCACTGAACAAGCTATTGCTGCGCTAATCTTAGAGATTAATGATTCACTAAATGATGATAATTATGTGTCTGCTCTCTTCTATGATATAAAAAAGGCATTTGATACGCTAAACCATGAAATCTTGATGGAAAAAATTAATAACACAGGTATTAGAGGTAAAGGCCTAGATCTAATAAAATCTTACCTGCATGATCGAAAAATTCAGGTAGAAATAAATGGACATTTATCAAGCCATATCGTTATTGATGATGTTGGAGTCCCCCAGGGATCAGTATTGGGGCCATTACTATTTCTGATCTATATAAATGACCTCCCAAGGTGTTTACCCCAAGATAGTAGCTTAGCAGTAATTTTTGCAGATGATACGGCTGTGACAGTAAAAGCTGTTACCTTGGGGTTATTCTCGATTGGCTTTTATCTTTCCGTAAGTATTCTGATTATTTGAGATTGAAACTTGCCCATCACTTAGGTTGTCTTCACAGATTGAAACATGTGTTTCCTTTCTCCATCCTTAAAATTTTATACCATTCTATAATTGAATCATATTTTAATTATTGCCCCATAGTTTATCTCAACACATTTATGGTCCATCTGCAACCTCTTCAGATAATTCAAAATAAGGCAATTAGAATTCTGGGTGCTTTTGTTCATCGCCCTGCGAGACTTAAAAATCTGTCAGAAACCCAAACTTTATATATTTTTTGCGATATACTTAATCTCCAACAATTGAAGGACGTGCATACAGCAATGTGGTATTATGATATCCAATCCTCAGCAAATTATTTCCGTGATTTGGGTATAATTGGGACTCCCACTTCTCCTGCCCACTACATCCGCTCCAAGAAGTATCGCCTTCCGCCAATCAAATCAGAAAGAGCTAGATTCTCAATCAGACACCAGATTCCTCATATTGCAAACAAACTTAACTCAGTAGAAATGTCCACAAGTCGTTTTTCTTTGAAAAAACATATTTCAAAAACAATTCTTTGCCTGGATGTCGGGGTTGATTAATAATAGATTTTAGTATGTATTTTGCTGTGGTGTTCTTGCGCTGGGGTGGCCTCCTCTATGATTTCCTACCTCGTATTTTTTTTTGTTTTCTTAGTTTCTTCTCTCTCCTTTTAGAATTATTAGTATGACGAGACGTTGTGTTTTTTTATGCATTTATGCTGCCCCAGCCTTACAAGCTCTGCTCTCTGTTGGGGCATAATATTGTTTCTGTATATTTTTAATTTGAATTAATAAATATTGATTGATTGATTGATTGAAATTGAAAGGCGGCTCATCTATCAGAAATTGAGAGCTCTTTTGTGACTTTTGATAGTCAGAAGCATTTAGAGGGCAATAAGCTGCCCTGCCTCCTGTATTAAGATGTCTTGTGTAGCTTTTGGTATAGCTGCGTTATTCACAATAATCAAAAGATCCAATAAGGATATGTATGGGGATGCCATCGCTCCGCTTCCCATGGGTAAGGCGGCAAATTATTCAAACTACTGACTTCATTACTGGGTTTATTGCTTAGAGAACAATGTTTTCTTAAACCTGCTTATTCGGCAGGCTAAAGTGCGGTAAGGTAAGATATCCAGAGAAATTTGAGCCTACCAAAAGCCCATATCGTAATTTGGGTTTTATTGAACCCTATTTTTATTTCAGGCAATGAGTTTTACTTGCTATAATACCAACAACCAGCAACAAGAAACTGTATCTTAGGGCTAAAAATGGTTTGCAGATAAGACTGGTGCTACTTGTTTCGATCCCTCCCTCTCAAAACAGTTTGACTGACATTAGCATTCCAATGAAAACGATGTCTATTTGAACAGTGTCGTTTTATTTCTTAAAATATCAACAACAGCAACAGCGAAAAGAAAAAAATATATCATAATAACTAAGATTATTGAAACGAACAAATAAGGGAGACTTTTTTTTATTACATATATATTATGTTTGTGCTGTCCCTCCTCAATGCATCGCTCTTTACGCTAAAGTTTGACTCTTTGTCACAGCTCTACTTTTTATGTAATAAAAAATATTGGCGTAAAGAACGGGGAGTTGAGGAGGGGACAGTCCCTTTCATATACAGAATACTTTCTGTTCGTTTTAAGTTTTAGTGTTGCTCCTTACTTTTCGTTGAAAAAACTTGTTTTTTTTATTTAGTAACGTATAGTAAGACAAAGTTAATTTCATAACATTAGATAAATTTTAAGACAGATGTTGGCCCTCAGGACCAGTCATACTTTTTGATAAAGAAGAACAGCAATTCTTAATTCGTTATAATGCAACAGATAATTGTAAACATATCTTAAAACCATTAATAGATTTTAGTATACAAGCTCGGAAATCAGTGTCAACGGCTAAGCCTGATTATCGTGACCATTTTTTATGTGCCCTAAGAGCCCACCATACATGCCTTGGATTTAGTTTTAAAGTTTTTGACTAGGTTGTTGTGTGGATTCAGGTTCACATCCTACATAAAATCTCAAAACTGTGTGAAGTTTCCAATTCTTTATCAAGTTTCTAAGGAATATAAAATACTATTCCAAAACTTTGACTTATTTCAATGTTTCTGTTACTGTATGACGATTTAAAAACGTAAATGCCATTTCAGGATACAAGCTTAGAAATCAGCGACAGTGGCAAAATCAGTTTCCTGTACCTGTTCTTCCTGTGCCATCAGGGCCAGACACTCTAAACGAAACAGCGGAGCCTCTAATTGAAGTACATGCCGAAGAAGTTTCGATTGTTCTCCTTGTCCTTGGATTTTGGGCTGCATCTGTTTTACTGTTTTTTAACCGTTGGGGCAAAATCAGAATGCTATTACCCTACCAGCCCGTCTTTAAGGTAACGAAATTCAATCAAAATATGTTTGATTGTGTCTTTTGGAGTTATACCATGTTGAATCGATAGTGCACGAAGGGAGGGGGAGAATGGAAGTGACCACCCCTAAGCTTTGGTGTAGTTATACTTTGTACTGTGAATGATGTATTTGGGGGGCTTCATAGCAAGGAGTATATTGTCCAGATTCTGCTGTGATACCCGACTATGCCCTCATTAAGCCTTGAGTAAAAGATTTGAATTAACTGAGTGATAAATGAATAGACAAAATATTGACAAATCCTAACCTCGTAAAAGAATAGACAAGCCAACATAGGCATAGAAACAAGCTAAGAGCTTATTAGTAAGAAAAGAATTTTGGTTAATTAATTAAAGTTGTTTCAGAATTGTTTTCAGGATTAATTTATTTGTACAGTAAATTAAGTTGTTCAGCTAAAAATTCAAAATTTGTTATTCATAAACTCAGAAATCTTCATCAATCCCTGTTTTTTATAAGCTATAAGTAAAATTTCATTATCAATGAAGAAAACCAAGCATTACAACAACTATAGTAAGGCTAACATGTTTTTGTTTGAAAGAAGAAGATAATACTATTGCAGAATTGGTGGAGGGCGTTTAACCCCTTTACTAGAATTTAAAGAAGCCCTGATGCCTGCAACTACTTGATTTTAATTAAATACTATATTTGAATTTTAAATTAATTAGCAAAAATTATCTTCTTTATTGATAAACTTTTAGGTTTTTCTATACCTGTGAAAGAATTTTGGTTACTATTATTCATAAACTCAGAAATCGTCTTCAATTCCTGTTCTTTTATTAGGTATAAGTAAAATTTCATTATCAATGAAAAAAAAACAAGCATTCCAACAACTATAGTAAGGTTAACATGTTTTTGTTTGAAAGAAGATGCTAATACTATTACAGAATCGATGGAGGGCGTTTGACCCCTTTACTAGCATTTAAAATGGTAAAAACTAAGAAATAGGAAGAAACATATTAGACTTACTTTCTATAAGCGTGAATAAGCAGAAGCAAAGCTAAGACCCAGCTAACTTTTTGTCTTTGCATTTATACATAAAACTTGTGTCTCCCCTTTGTTTGCCAAAAAAAGAGCGACAGTTCAATAATATAAATGTTTACACGCAAGAAGTTGGGTTTAAAATCCCTTTGAAGGCGAATGTCTTCACTAGAATTATGTTTATCTAAACAGTCCGTACTGATTCGAAACGAAAAGAACAATTATTACTGTATAAGTTTTATTTGTATATACTAATCTGTTGACAAGTAGAGTGATGGTAACCCCGTCCTTGCTTTGACTCTGTGCATTTTGATTGCATGTAATTCTTATGTGTCGTTATATGAAATTTTCAAAAGTAAAATAAGTCATAACATTTTGCCAAGCCAAAACATAAACGTAATTAAGACTTTTGCCAACCAATCTGTCAATAAAGAAAAATTAAAATAATATTTTCGTTTGTCTATCGAGGGAATTATAAAAGAAAAAATTGGTGAGTTATTGCCTCCCTCCTCGTTCTACAGAGCGATCATTCAATAGCCGACTTCTATTTTTTACATATTTACTACCGCCATCATATTTACTAATAATGCAATCAGGTAAGCTAATCTCTCGACTTGATCAACCTTCTGGTTACCAAACAACACTTATTCACTTTTGTTTATTCCCAGTATGAGTGGCTAATTTTTTTTAGCATTAATTTTAAAATCTCTTCTTAAACCCTGAAATCTCAAACCTCTGATAATGTATTCCTTTGTCTGGCATTTTTATCTAAGACATTCAAATACTTTGAACAATCAAAGTCTAGGAGAGTTTTACCTTACTATTTAATACTATTCTCTCCCGTAGTCATTTTTCAGATCCTTGGCAATTTTATTATTGCTTCCATTTCACTTATTCTTAATTCACAGTATTATTGTTTCTCTTATTCGTTTAATTTTTCTCTTAGACCAGCATGATTTATCACTCAAAAACTTCTTTTGCAAAACAAGCTTAAAGCGCACTGGCGAATAAGTGGCACGCCAGAACTACTACTGCTAACAACTCGCTGCAGCACCAAGTAGCTCTAAGGCCAACACAGCTACACACACTCCTCCTTCACGTCAATCTATTCAAAGTCTTCCTCTTTACAACCTCCCAAGAAGTTCCTATTTTCCTTGAATCTTGTCGTCTTGCATTCAGTTAAAGTAGTTTACCGGAAAAAAAAAATCAGGAATTTAGGTACTTTTAGGACAAAAAAATTAAAAAGCAAATTTTTTTGTCTAGAAAATTTTTTTTTATGTAACTCCAATCGCTATCATCGTTTCCTCCAACAAAGTCGGCGTTACTTTCGTTGGATTTACTCGCATCAGCGTTGCCGTTAGAATTTGCCACTTCAGTAACTGATTTATTTAGCTCTTACGGAAGCTGTAATTGAAACGAAAAAAAAATGCATTACGTTGAAACCTGCGCTTGTTATTCAGACCGGAGTTAAACTCAGAGGTGACAGAAAAAAACGAATATTCCAAGCTGCGTTTTTAATATTCCTCCTTAAATCATTCTCTGCTACTTCACTATCTATTTTAATAAAGTAATTCCCTCCGTCTTCTTCAAAATTCTCAGGTTTCACATTGATTATTCTTGGAAAGTATATCATAATCAAGTCACCTGAAAGTTACCTTCATCTGGAAGATAGCTGTGCTTCCCGATTAAGCTCTAGAGACTACTAGATACTTATAATCACTTCTAACATCATCAATCTCAGTCCTACCTATCCTAGGGTCTTACATTAATCCTGTGAGTCCTTGATTTACCCTAACATAGTCAATTGGGCTGAACGTCTTACCATCATGTGAGTACCATGATAACCAACCCATCATGATGTTTGCAATTTAATAACGAAATTTCTTATTGGTTATATCTATATTGTTGTACTTTCAAATTTACTGCTGCCTATTGCTGTGGGTACTTTCCATCCGTATTCCAGCTTTACTCATGCTAATATTCCATATACCCTGATTTCAACCAATCTGGGATTAGAATCTTCTTACAAAAATACCCTGTCTTATGGTTGCAATAAATCTATTTAAAATCTATCCGAGTCATTATCGTCTCCATCAGTCGGTTCAATAAGACTATATACTATTAGGCTATATACATAACGCACTTATGCATCATAAAATTAGCAACTAGCATTTTATTTTAATACCTTCCTAACATAAGCAATAGTTAGAAGCTTTTCATTTATTGTCAACCTTACTTCCTGTTCATGTATCACATCCTTTCTATCGGAATAAACAAATTCAATATCACAAAATTTCATGTTTCTAAATCTTGGGAGATGAGTTTCTGAAACTCTTAATACTTTCGCAATTGTATGTCAAAGTGTCAACATGTGAGCTAAATTTTAACGCTGTAACATTCTAAGTTGCAATTCTCGTGTTATTTGAATCATTGGAACTGTTATGGTCTCAAATAAAAGTAACGGGTCTTACCTGTGCATATCAGGGATGAACATTTCAAATGTACAAAAGGCGCTTAAGCCGGCTTAGAACCGTATAAGAAAAAATTCTTGAGACCTCCAGTTTAATTGAGGCTTTCGCAACCTTGGACCCACCTTCATCAAGACATGGTTTTCAACACTTGGTGATGCTCTACCATAAACCAGAATAACGTCCTTCACAAAAAAAATCAGGCCAATCGCCTCCAATTCGTCATATATTCATACTTTCAAACATTATACCACATTGAGGAGGCAGCCTACGTATAGATACATTAGCTTAGAAGAAGTTATTCTGTACAAAAAAAAGCCTACTAAAACAAACAGGACCCAGAAGATTAATCCTTTTGTCAGAATCCAGTGTAGTGTTGTATCATTTACTAGGCTATGATTTTCTCGAGGGATAATGCTCCTAAGAGTCACCCTATAGGGCCGTATGCAGTCACTATTCTGACTAGGCAAACTCTATGAATACCCACCCTGACGCCACATTGAGACCACAATTTCCCTTTAGAGATAGGGGTGAAAGAGATTATGAAACAGCAAAATACTGAAACTATCCTATAACACCGGAACAGCCCCAATCTTTATACCCAGTCTTTTTTCGTCAGGGCAACTGTAATAGCTTTTAAAATTTAGTTAATGAAACTGGATTGTTGAGTAAGAAATTGTGAAACAGAAAAATTTATAAGCCTGACAAGTGCCCGGGCAAAATCGGCAATCCTCATAGAATTCATAAAATTCTAGAATTCGTAATTTAGATTATGAACATTATCACATACTGGGAACATTTTTAATCCAGACTATTATTTTACAATGGGGTTTGTCAATAGAAAAGGCCTCTTGTTAAGACAGAAAAGTTTCGCTTTGTGGTTAAATTCCTAAGCATTTTTTTCTTTAGAGTCAAGCATTCATTATGAAGCTTTTTAGTTTGCTGGTCTTATTTGAATTCCAGAAAAGAAATCAAATATATTGAACTTCGGGATGGGTTCTACCTAGCTCTGCTATTTAACGTTTCTTTTCCTTTTAGTAGCTTTTCTTGATAGACAAAATTTTTTTCGGGTATGTTAAACGTAAGTCTATATGATATAAATATATATTTTTAGATAGTAATATCCATATATTAATATATTGAGGTCAAATGAAATTTTTCTTAGGACTCAAAATGCTTGACAAAAACCAGAGAAATTTTGCACTGTCTGAAAAAATATGTTACTGAAAATTTTAAGCCAAGAATGTCCTTTTCAGGACTTTCTAGGGGTTGAGGTTAAATTTCTCCTCCTCCCGCCAATGCCATTTACTACAAGGTGCCTAATTGTCTCAGGAAGCCTGGACCAAAACCGAGTTACTGTACAATTAAAAAGACATTTTACTAGTTTTAATTGTTTTATGTCTATTACCTTTTGATTTGTTTCTCATGACGACCAAAAATTTTTCCATACAAATACAGGTTCGAAAGGTATGAAGATGCATATTAAATTATCTATGATAGAAAAATCAAATATCTAAATTTTCTGGTTAAAATACCTGTTTGTTTTTTTCTTTTTAGTTTTACTTCTGAATGCTTCTCATAAAATAAAAAGAAATTCTCTAAAGGCTCAGAAAATTGTATCGCTGAAAATTTTAAACCATATAGTTCTTTCCAACATTTTTCCCACCGTAACTTTAAGGTGTTTTATAACAAGGTGCAAGAAAAAATCAGGCTTTGGCCAAAAACAAGTTGATCTACCACCAGTAGTACTATTATAATAGTAATAGTACTACCACCAATAGTACCAATAGTACTACAATGGTACTATTTTAACAGAAACTTGGTTGTTTTTCTCCATTTTCCGTTTCAGCAGCTTCTTTTTGAATGACTTAACATTTATCGGTGAATATCTTAAAATTCTCCAAAATTAGGTCGCTAAAAACTTTCAGCTAAAATTATGCTTCTCAAGATCTTCTAAGAGAGAATGATTACCCCCTCCAAGGAAAGTGATTAAATATCTATAAAAAAGAAATCCTAGTTGTTTTCGGAAATATATCTACTCTACAACTTTTTCTGACGAGAATAATCTTAAGTACTGATATCGATCTCCAATATTCTGTCACTTTATTAATAACTAGATAGTATCAATTATTTTAGGAGCAAAATAGCACCAATGGCACTCCACTACACAGCCATGGCAACCAGCCAATATTAAAACAACAACAGTCAACGTATCGTGATTCCAACATTTCCTGTGCAGTAAGTATAAATAAGCTACAAAGTTTTCTTTGAGAATGATCGATTTGTTTTAAGGGAGTCAAATTTCAATCCACGACATGGCGAATTGAAATCGTTGCATAAGAAAATTAAAAGAATTTAGTGAAAATTCCAAAAACGATTGAACTAATTAATATTGATATATGTAAGGTTGAGCATTATATTTTCATGGACTAAATATATGAAAACATTGATTCAGTACAATAGAGCAAGAAAAAACACCCCCAACAGAGAAATGAGCTCGTAATTGTCAGGCATGATGAACAGAAGAATTTAAATCTTCTACAAAACGAAAATTATGAAAAAAAATAAAAAAGGACTTGACAAAAAAAGCGATAAGAAAGAAGTAAGAGGGATATATTGCATGAAACAAAGACTAAGGTTCATCCCTGAGAGAAATTAAATTAAAAAAAAAATAAGTTTTTCAACTGAAAGTAAGGAAGAACGTCAAAACTGAAAACGAAGAGTAATTATTGTGCATATGAGGGGATTTGCCCCCTTGTCATTACCTCGCTCTTTGCGCTAAAGTTCAAAATTTCGTTCTCTCTTTCAAACTCTCGTTTAAACTCTTTAAGAATGGTTCCTGAATCAAAAAGGCTGTTTAATTAGAATAAATAGCTCTTTTGAGAGTACTAAAAACACTTTATCGTAAAAACCAAGGTATTAACAAGGGGGAAAACCCCTCATATACTTAACAATTTATGTTCGCTTTAAGTTTTAATGTTGCTCCTTACTTTCAGTTCGTATCACGAATTGTTTGAAAAGGAACTGCCAATGCCTTCTACTTTTACCCCAAAAAATCTTGAAGCGGATTAAAAAAATAAAGCTAAAGAAGTATATCGATTTTATCTGCTTTTATTATTTTTTTTGCTTCATATTTAGCCGAAGGTAGCTAAATTCATTCTAAAAAACCAAAGACTAAATTCATCAAAAAGGGGATCAGGAGCTTTTTTTTAAACTTCCATCTATATTTTATTGAGCTCTTTCACATTTGCGCTACATTAAATTTTGGTTTTATTATTGTATTTCAACTGAGTTCTGAGTATTAGTAATGAGAACTAAAATAAAACTAATTTTCTCATAGCTATTTTGGGTATTGCTGCACTTTCAATATTTCTTGCAGTTTCTACTTCGTCTTATAACTATAATAAATAATAAAAATAATTTTTCTTTAACTGCAAGTAAGGAGCGACATTAAAACTTAAAACGAAAAGAAATTATTCCGTATATGAAAGGGATTGTCCCGTTTTCAACGCCTCGCTCTTTACGCTAAAGTTTGACTCTTTGTCACAACTTTACTTTTTAAAACAATAAAAAAACTTTAGCGTAAAGAGCAAGGCGTTGAGGAGGGGACACCCCGTTTTACATCCGGAATAATTTATGTAATAGTTTTTTACTGTTTAATAAAGCAGAATTGAGAGAAAGAGTTAAATTTTATCGTAAAGAGCGGCGCGTAGAGAAGGGAACAGCCCCTTTCATACACGGAGTAATTTCTGTTCGTTTTAAGTTTTAATGTCACTCCTTACTTTCAGTTAAAAAAACCTAGTTTTTATTTTATTTAACATAATGAGAAACGGCTAATTACCTAGAGTATATCATGTAGGTAGTTCAAATTAGCAAAAGGTATCCAACGATCATGTCTATCAACTTGTATTAATAGTATGAATTAAATCAAGTTGTAAGTTGTATCCAAAGAAATCGCTAATCAGTTAAAACAAAGCAAGTATAGTTACTAAAAATATTTAAAAAGAACCATGAAAGAGAGCCTTAAGGCTCTAGAATATCCAATTTCACTTCCAAAAATATTCTTTAGCTAGTATTGCTATTAACAAGGACAGTCACAAGCTACTTTTCACTCTTTCAATATGAAGTTTTTGGAATAATTATCCATTTGTTACCGCTACTATTTTTTATTTGCTAGATGCCTATTTTTTGTCCTGATGTAAAGAATGTTCTTTAATATACAATACTACTGACAATGAAGGTCATGAGTTCCTTCCTGCTTTTTCAAAGCGGAGTCTTCACAATTATTTACCATTTCTTCTCGTTTTACTATTCATCATTTGATGTTCCAAATTTTTGTGCCCTTCTCTCGACAGTACTTTCTTTCTTGGAATGCTAGTGACAATGACAACCGTGGCTTATGTTCACTTTCTTAATGCAGGTTTTTGATATTATTTAACATTTAAAATCTATATCTATATTGTTTGTAGCATATTATTTTGTTGTAATAAACAAAATGGAAATTCTTCGTTTGGCCAAGAAAAGTACAATATATATATATATATATATATATATATATATATATATATATATATATATACATATATATATATTAATATGCAAATAGATTTGCATAATATGCAAATCTAAAAAAGGAAAAATAACGTTCTCTGCTTCCTTGTTAAAAAGCTGTAATTTGTGTTACTCGAGTTTTTGGCTAGAATTACTTAAAATTTATTGTTTAAATTTGCTAGCTAAAATTTTATTTTGTTAATATTTGAGGATAGGAATCCCCCTTTTCAACAAATTATATTCTTTTGTTATTTCCGTATTGAAGAAAGGAAAAATTGAGGTCAGGTCTTTTCAGCAAATATTTTTAAATTGATAAAGAATTTAGGTGCTAAAGACTTACTGTTTCGGAATTGTTTGTTAGAACTGTTATTAATCAACTTTTTAGTTAAAACTATTTAAACTTAATGTTTAAATTATTTAGCTAAAAAAATTTTAATTAATAGTTAAAGGAATCCCCCTTTTCAACAATTTTTATTTTTATTTTTGCCATATTGAAGGAAAACATTTTCATTTGAAGTTGAAATGGTCCCAGGACCTCTCAGTTGAATTTTTTGTAATTGATGTTGAATTTAAGCATTAAAGCCAAACATTTTCTAGTTGTAACGTAAGCTATTTGACTTCTCGGAATACCAGGTGTGGTTGTCATTATTTTGGTGCAAAACAAATGCTTATGCCCCCCCCTCCCCACAAAAAACAACAAAAAACACGCTATAGTCATTTGTCTCCAAAAAAATGCAAATTTTCCCTTTTTTCAATAGGAGTTTAAAGCCTCATGCTCAGACAGGGTATACGGATTCGCAAAGTGTAAATAGTAGTTCATACCCGTGTCAGTAAGCCAAAGCAAGGTAGTAGACCCCATAGAGGAACAGAAAGCTTGTCTACAAGTTTGAATTAAAATCAAATTGCCATCAAGCCAATTGAAGTAAATCCGAGACAAATAGTCTCAATGAGAGGCAAAGCTGGCATAAGCCTTTTTCAGAATTGCATAAAAATGATATCATTTTCACTTGTTGATAGATACTCAATCATCCATCGATCCCTAAGACAGAACTATAAGATAGATAGTCACAGTTCTGAAGGCTGATCAATATATTTGGGTTGGCTCATGACTGACAATATCTACTGGACTTGTATGCAAAACGTGGGACTGAATTTACTTGGGCTCATAGGCGAGCAAGTGACCTTGCCCGTTTAGAGTCTTAGGCGAACTATCGTGTTTATTGGAATTGATACATGACCAACAAGTCCCCTGGACTCGCAGTCGAGATGAAAAACAGCTCTGAAAAGCTTATTAACATTTCAGATTACCAGACATGATTATTTTGTTTGGTGCAGAGCATATACCAGTGCTGGATAAATAACAAATATGAAATTCCGCATTGCAGAGCTTGAGACCTCTGCAATAGGGCTCTTTCAAAAATTGAATTTGATAGTGTAACTTTTGTCCAGATCATTCACCCTTTCGAGTATTTTGCTATTTTTTTTTAAATGGGGCAAATTTTCTTAGCCCTCTAGCAATTAGTAGATAGACTATAATGAATTTTAATAAGCTACTGAATTTTACACATTTACAATCATAGTAAAACGCCAATTCTTTTTCATTCAACAAAAATGTAATAAAAAAAGGTATTAAATTAAATAAAAACACGTTTTTCCGACTAAAAATAAGGAGTAACATTAAAACTTTGAAAGAACATAGATTATTCCATATATGATAGGGACTACCCCTTTCTTAGCCTTGGCTGTTTACGCTAAAGTCTTAAAGTTCTTAAAAACACTTCTCAATAAAATTCAACGGCCCTTGTGTTTGTGTAGTTTTTCTTAAAGAATTGTGACATAAAGTCAAACTTTAGAAAGAAGAGCAAGGGTTGAAAAAAGTTTAGCACTTCTCATATGCGAGATAATGACTGTTCGTTTTTAAGTTTTAATGTTGGTCCTTACTTTCAGTTAAAAAAATAGGATTTTTTTTTAAATTTAATTTCTCACCACTTTTCAAATCATGCCAAGAAATCTAATTCCCTCCCCCATCCGTGTAAAATACCTCCGGAAAAATTCATTCCTGGCAAAAATATATTCCTGATAGATTTCTATTCCTGATGATTCCTGATAAATCACAACCTTTTTCGCAGGGGCTCTGGGGTCCCTTATCGTCCCCAAAGGCATAGTTACTGGAAATTTCAACTATACTGAATTGAATGGCTATCTCAAAATTTTGATCGAATATTTTATGAGGAAAAGGTGCCATGGGAGGAGGGATAGTTGCCTTCCATCTTTTTGGTCACTCAAAAAGGGTGCAAGAACTTTTGATTTTCGTTCGAACAAGCCCTATCCCAATACCTTAGGACCATTGGTTCGATACTATAACCACTGGGTAAAAAAAACAACAAATAATTACACGGGTGTCGCCTTTTTTCTGGCAAAAAAAAATTCCACATTAGTGTAGATAGGAGCTTGAAACATAAGGCGATCATACAGATAGCCCCTTTTTTGAAAACCACGTGGCTTTTCTTGGGTAGCATAAAATTTAATGAGTTTTATATATGTGGAATTAGCGTATAATATCAGTTATTTTGATGTACCTATTGTACTCAAAGTCTTGTTTTCTAGAGTTTCGGTTACTATTGGTCCGAGTCACTAATTGCTTACAGCACTTAGTCTTATTACGAACCACTTTACCACGAACTGTTTGATGAATCGTCATTAAAACTCTTTCTTCAGTATAGGGGTTCGGAACCAGTCTTTCTACTCAGGTTGATTTGTGTTTTAAATAAATAATTGTTGCCAAAGTAGCACCGCCTCTTGCCACAATCAAAGTTTTTGTCAGAAAAGTTTGTAAGCAGCCAGATTTATTCCTTCCACTTGTTTAAACTTATTTCATTCAAGGAGAGGAGGTAATTGCCCTCAATTACCTCCTATGGGACCCCTATTACCCCCTATGGGAAATATTTAGCCCTTGTTTTGTGTGATCTTATAAGATAATATTTGTAGTTTGTGCTTTTATATAATTTAGCTCAATGGATTAAGATCTTCTGAATGTGATTATATGCGGCTGTGTTTTCTAATAGATCTTCGGAACCAGTCTTTCACGAACTGTTTGATGTATCGTCATTAAAACTCCTTTTTTAGTATTATTTTCTATTATATCCCGAATCGCTGCTTACTTATAGCTCTTTTGTACTGTTTGAAAAATCTCAGATGAGAAAAGAAAACTTACAGCATAAAATGTATTTTTGATACAGTCTGAAAAGCTGAAAAAGGCTCTTCTCTTCTCTTCTCTTCTCTTCTCAGAAGAAGAAACCTCTATTTTATTGAGCTCTTTCACCCTGGTACTGCACTAAGTTTTTGGTTTTATGTTTGTATTTCAACTAATTTTCTTATTGCTATTTTTGGTATTGCTGCACTTTCAATATTGCTAGCAGTTTCTACTTCTTCTTATAACTATACTAAATAAAAAAAATAGCTTTTTTTTAACTGCAAGTAAGGAGCGACATTAAAACTTAAAACCAACAGAAATTATTCCGTATATGAAAAGGATTGTCCCGTCCTCAACGCCTTGCTCTTTACGCTAAAGTTTGACTCTTTGTCACAACTCTACTTTTTAAAACAATAAAAAAAACTTTAGCGTAAAGAGCGAGGCGTTGAGGAGGGGACTACCCCTTTTACATCCGAAATAATTTATGTGCATTTTAAGTTTTAATGTCACTCCTTACTTGCAGTTAAAAAACCTTGATTTTTTAAAATTTAATTTCTGAACATTTTTGAATTAATCCATGTTTTGATTTTGGCTCACTGCACATGAATAAATAAAACGAAAATTGCATATTTTTTTTTTTTGCTACATGGCTTTCTCATAGCTCTATTCGGACGATTTCGAAAAAAAGGGGCGGAGGAGGAGGCCTAGCTGCCCTCCAATTTTTGTTTACTTAAAAACACAACTAGATTTTTATTTTTTTTTTACAAATGTTTTTGTTAGTAATAAACATACGTACCTTACGAATTAACTTACGTAACGAAATTCTATATTTGTTTATTTTCATTGCGTATATGAGAGGGTTCTCCCCCTCGTCAATACCTTGGTCTTTACACCAAAGCTTGAATTTTGTCCCAAATCTTTAAGAAAGATCCCTGAATCACAAAGGCCGTAGAATAAACAGTTGAAATTACTAAAAATACTTTAGTGTAAAGAGCAAGGTATTGTAGAGGAGACGAACTCCCTTATATATGTATATATCTTATGTTCGTTTTAAGTTTTAATGCTGCTCATTACTCCCAGTTGAAAAAACTTTTTTTTATTTATTTTGTCATTGTTTTTTTTTAAATAATGCTAGAAAATCCTGCGCCCAATTCATGGAAATTCTCTTGCCTCATGATAAATTCCTCCATGGAGAGATCCTCCCACGTAACGGAAAAAATGTGCGTGGGAGGGTACTTATCTGCCCTCCAATTTTTCGGTCACTTAAAAAGGGCACTAGAAATTTTAATTTCCGTTTGAATGAGCTCTCTTGCAACATTCTAGGACCACTGGGTTGATACGATCACCCCTGAAAAAAAAACAACAAAAACATATAAACAAACAAATGAACACGCATCCGTGATCTGTCTTCTGGAAAAAAAATACAAAACTCCACGTTTTTGTAGATAGGAGCATGAAACTTCTTCAGTAGAGTTCTCTGATACGCTGAATCTGATGGTGTGATTTTTGTTCAGATTCTATGACTTTTAGGGTGCGTTTCTCCCTATTTTCTAAAATAAGACAAATTTTCTCAGGCTCGTAATTTTTGATGGGTAACTTTTGATGAAACTTATATATTTAAAATCAGTATTAAAATACATTTCTTTTAAGGTAACTTTTGGTATCAAAAATTCCGGTTTTTAGAGTTTCGGTTACTGTTAAGCTGGGTCGCTCGTCACTACGGTTCGTTACCACGAACTGTTTGATTGAGGCGCTGTAGATTTTCTCTTAGTTCAGTTTCTATTTTCAGGATTCAGGCTCAAGCTTTCCTCGGTTCATATAGAACTAGAAATTTCACTTCAAAAATATTCTTTAGCTAGTATTGCTATTAACAAGGACAGTCACAAGCTACTTTTCACTCTTTCAATATGAACTTTTTGGATTAACCATCCATTTATTACTGTTACCGTTTTTATTTGCTAGATACCTATTTTTTGTCCTGATTTAAAGAATGTTCTTTGATATACAATACTACTGACAATGAAGGTCATGAGTTCCTTCCTGCTTTTTCAAAGCGGAGTTTTCACAATTATTTACCATTTCTTCTCGTTTTACTATTCATCATTTGATGTTCCAAATTTTTGTGCCCTTCTCTCGACAGTACTTTCTTTCTTGGAATGCTAATGACAAGGACAACCATGGTTTATGTTCACTTTCTTAATACAGGTTTTTCATATTATTTACCATTTAAAATCTGTATCTATATTGCATGTAGCATATTATTTTGTTGCAATAAACAAAATAGAAATTCTTCGTTTGGCCAAGAAACGTACACTATATATATATATATATATATATATATATATATATATATATATATATATATATATATATATATATATATATATGTGGTATATTTTCGACATAGTATACAAATCTAAAAAAGGAAAGTAACGTCCTCTGCTTCCTTGTTAAAAAGCTAGAATTTGTATTGCTCGAGTTTTTGGCCAAAATTATTTAAAATTTATTGTTTAAATTTTTTAGCTAAAATTTTTTTATGTTAATATTTGAGGATAAGAATCCCCCTTTTCAACAAATTATATTCCTTATTATTTCCGTGTTGAAGAAAAGGAATCTTATTTGAAGTTAAATTGAGGTCAAGTCTTTTCAGCAAATACTTTTATATTGATGATGAATTTAGGTGCTAAAGACTCACTGTTTCGGAATTGTTTGTTAGAACTGTTATTACTCGAATTTATAGTTAAAAATATTTAAACTTAATGTTTAAATTATTTAGCTAAAATTTTGTTAATTAATAGTTAAAGATAGGAATCCGCCTTTTCACCAAATTTTATTTATTTTTTTCATTTTTGCCGTATATTGAAGGAAAACATTTTCATTTGAAGTTGAAATGGTCCCCGGACCTCTCAGTTGGATTTTTTAAATTGATGTTGAATTTAAGTATTAAAGCCAAACATTTTCTGGTTGTAACGCAAGCTATTTGACTTCTCGGAATACCAGATGTGGTTTTTGATTACGATTTGATTGAGATTTTGGTGCGAAGCAAATACTTATACCCCACCCCCCAAAAAAACAAAAAAAACGCGTCTATGGTCATTTGTGTCCGAAAAAATGCAAGTTTTGCCCTTTTTTCAATAGGAGTTTAAAGCCGCATGCTCAGACAGGGTATACGGATTCGCAAAGTGTAAGTAATAGTTCATACCCGTGTCAGTAAGCCAAAGCAAGGTAATATACCCCATAGAGGAACAGAAAGATTGTCTACAAGTTTGAATTAAAATCAAGTTGCCATCAAGCCACGGCTAATTGAAGTAAATCCGAGACAAATAGTCTCAATGTGAGGCAAAGCTGGTATAAGCCTTTTACAGATTTGCATGAAAATGATATCATTTTCACTTGTTGATAGATAGTCAATCATCCATCGATCCTTGAGGGCAGAACTATAAGGTAGATAGTCATAGTTCTGAAGGATGATCGATATATTTGGGTTGGCTCATGACTGACAATATCCACTGGACTTGTATGCAAAGCGTGGGACTGAATTTACTTGGGTTCATAGGCGAGCAAGTGACCTTGCCCGCTTAGAGTCTCAGGCAAACTCTCGTATTTTTTGGAATTGACATAGGACCAAAAAGTCCCCTGGACTCGCAGCCGAGATGAAAAACAGCTCTGAAAAGCTTATTAACATTTCAGATTACCAGACATATTTATTTTGTTGGGTGTAGAGCATATACCAGTGCTGGATAAATAAAAAATATGAAATTCCGCATTGCAGAGCTTGAGACCTCTGCAATAGGGCTCTTCCAAAGGTTAAATTTGATTGATTTTTTAGTATTGGTTAAAAAATATGATATTCCGCATTGCAGAGCTTGAGACCTCTGTAATAGGGCTCTTTCAAAAGTTGAATTTGATAGTGTAACTTTTGTCCAGATCATTCACCCTTTAGAGTATTTTGCTACTTTTTTTTAAATGGGGCAAATTTTCTTAGCCCTGTAGCTATTAGTAGATGGACTAATGAATTTTAATAAGCTACTAAATTTTACACATTTAAAATCATAGTAAAATGCCAATTCTTTTTCATTCAACAAAAATGTGTTAAAAAAAATGTTAAATTAAAGAAAAACACATTTTTCGACTAAAAATAAGGAGCAAAATTAAAACTTTGAAAGAACATAGACTATTCCATATATGATAGGGACTACCCCTTCCTTAACCTTGGCTGTTTACGCTAAAGAGTTAAAGTTCTTAAAAACACTTCTCAATAAAATTCAACGGCCATTGTGTTTGAGTAGTTTTTCTTAAAAAATTGTGACAGAAAGTCAAGCTTTAGAAAGAAAAGCAAGGGTTGAAAAAGGGTAGCACTTTTCATGTGCGAGACAATCTCTGATCGTTTTTAAGTTTTAATGTTGCTCCATTCTTTCAGTTAAAAAAATAGGATTTGAAAAAATTTAATTTCTCACCATTTTTCAAATCATGCCAGGAAATCTAATTCCCTCCCCCATCCGTGTAAAATTCCTCCTGAAAAATTTATTCCTGGCGAGAATTTATTCCTGATAAATTTCTATTCCTGATGATTCCTGATTAATGTTTCCCAATAACAAACACGATACGCAAACAACGAGCAAATTCTGTAAATCACAACCTGTTTCGCAGAGGCACTGAGGTGCCTTATCGTCCCCAAAGGCATAGTTACTGGAACTTTCAACTATTCTAAATTGAATGGCTATCTCAAAATTTGATCGGATATTTTATGAGGAAAAGGGGCCATGGGAGGAGGGATAGTTGCCTTCCCTCTTTTTGGTCACTCAAAAAGGGTGCAAGAACTTTTGATTTTCGTTGGAACAAGCCCTATCTCAATCTCTTAGGACCATTGGTTCGATACTATAACCACCGGGGAAATAAAAAGTACAACAACAAATAATTACACGGGTGTCGCCTTTTTTCTCAGATGAGAAAAGAAAACTTACAGCATTCAATGTATTTTTGATACAGTCTGAAAAGCTGAAAAGAGACATTGCTGTCATACACCTTCTTTTTGAAAAATAACTACAATTCTCTGACTTATTTTTGTAACGTATTGTCTTAAGCCAAATTATTCCTTGTCTCAGAAGAAAAAAAAGGCCTCACCCTTTGAGAATCATTCCTAAAGCATTAAATTTCCTGATTGTCAGACATTGTGCTATTTTAAGCAACTATTTTTAAGCAAGGCTCTTGTATGTGAATTTTTTAGCCAGCAAAAAGAACGCGAGGTTTTTAACTCATAACGATATTTAAAATAAGTTTTCTGTCTCTCTGTATGGTGTATATGCCATTTTTTTGCGTCAACTTACTAAAACGGGTACGAAGTGCTACTTATATTTTTCGAATCAACAGACCAAGACAACCAAAGCAATCGTTTACCATTCTGCATGCAACGTCATATAATGCAACGTTTTTGTTTTTCGGCGTTTCATGTCTCAAAATTTGACTTTTTAAACATTTCTAAAAATTTGGAAAAAAAAAGTAAAATAAAAACATTTTTCGCTCAAAGAAAGGCTGTAAAAAAGTTGAAAGTTGAAATGTGTGAAACTTGTTATGTCATATTATTTTATTTTAACCATAAAAAAAAAAATCTCACTTGAATTCGACAGAAGCCCGGTAATATCAGCACACTTTTTTCATGAACATTTGAATTTACATTTTAAAAAATTCACATTTTGTTGCTGTAATTCAAACTATTTGACTTTTTAGATTACCAGATGTGGTCATCATGTTTGGTGCAAGGCAGATACTTATGCTGGTTCAGAAACCATTGGCCATCCAAGTGTCTCCACAAAAAAAGCTGGATCAACTGATAAAGAACCATCTAGCATTAGCAATAGAAATAAGAGAAGCGAAATTCCCAAGATACAACTAATACATGAATTGCGACGGTCAAAAAGTGCAGAGACAATAACTATATTTACACACGAGAACCAACGAGCAAAAGAAGTTCAACCCTTATATTTTTCACCTGTTCAGCATCGCCAAGGCAATCAAAAACAATTCAGGAGCTGGGCAGCCTATAGACGCCACACCGATCCTTGGCTTAATGTTCTTGTTGAATTAGCACAATCACGTGTAAATTTAGCGAAAGAAAAATCTACTTTAAACTTAGAATGTGATGATAAAAATAAAAAATTATTAAAGCCTATCTTTGGCCGGCTTCAAGCTCCATCATTTCTTTGTTCACAAGCATCAGTTAGTAGTAATTCATCAATTGCAACAGTGATCAACATGAAAGAAAACAAACTAGAGAGAGCACCCAAATTAAGCAACGTCTCAATATCTTTACCTTTGCCAAAAGTGTCCCGAAACTCCTTTGCAGCTTTGAACCGACAAGAAAAGCCAAGATCTGAGAATCTTGAGTCAATGAAGCGTGGTGATTCTGAGCCGAAACACTCACAGTGTAAGACACTATTGGAAAAATATAGAACAAAGGTCACTCTGTCATCTCAAGAGACTTCTAATGCATCCTCATCAGCTAATGAAGAGGATGAAAATTCAACTGAAATGATTGATGTGGTTGAACAGCTCCCAGTCGTGGAGGATATAAGAAATAGTTCTTTTGATGGAGAATCCTTGCCTCATGTCACTAGACATAGAGAAAGACGAAAAAGCCTCCTTCAGCTTAGAAAGACTTATTTAGCATATGAAACTGTTTTCAGCGATGAAAATGAAGAAAATATTCTACTCAACGCCAGTCAAGAACATTTTTGTTGATAAAAGTAGATAAGTTTGCATAAACTATGCAACCGACAATGGAACAACAATGATAATTATAAGTTATAATTATAATGTAATGATAATGATAATGCTATAATGATAATGAGATTAAACTAATGATAATGAGATTATAATAATAATGATATCGATGATAATGAAGTAATTATAATGATAAGTTGCATAAACTATGAAACCCTATACTGCATACGAGACAAAATAATATTTCTTTTTTTAGGGCATGGCAAGTCTGTAAGAGGGAGGTATTTGCTTCAAAGATCTAAAATTAGCAAATATAAGATATTAGGTTAATAAATACACGTCAACTACGAAATGATTTTTTATTTTTTGAAAGGGCAATAGTATGCATGCATCGAAAAAGCCACATTCCCTTTACCCATCAAGAATATACAACCCTAAAAATAAATATTTTTTATACCCCAACGTCAAAATAAGAGACACATGCTGAATGCTCAACTACCTCGGCATAACAAATTATTATTCATCTTGTAAAAAGTTTTCTAGCATATAAACCAGTGTTTAGTAATGAAAGTGAAGAAAATAGTCAGTTTAAACCAGTATAAAATCTCACCGTTGATACAAGCAAACAGGTACTTATTTTAGTGTGTTTTAAAATTGTATATTACAATGTACATTTTGGTCTTCATAAAATCATTTAATGTACTTCGTATATTCTTATCCATATAATGTATTTTAGGCTGTTATATCGTGCAGGTGATATAAGAACTTTCGTGGAGAATTAGCGAGCCTTGGGGCTCTGTAAGTTTTGTGCATCATGGTATTATAAATGGGAGCACTTAACAAAATGTTAAAATGTCACTTTCAAAACGTCAAGAAACTCTGTTGATACGAGCATATATATATACATATATTTATATATTTGTCGACTGGTCATGATAATCACAAGCATCTGAAATCTCAGCTTAATATCAGACTGCGTCTTTGTGTTAAACTCGAATATACTACCATCATACTCAAATATATATATATATATATCATACTCAAATATATATATATATATATATATATATATATATATATATATATATATATATATATATATATATATATATATATATATACTTTGGTGTTCATGGAAGACTTAGGGAAAGAAAGAAAAGTTGCGATTGCCAAAGCTTTCTGGAACTGCGCTAAAAAAGAATTAAGAGTAATTGTCAGTGGTAAAATTTCCCCGGGATTAAATTGAATAGAGGACATTTCCTTGGAGAGTCGGGGATTTCTCCGTGGAGATCGGGACCAGATTTCCTTGCAGTACTTAAAAAACGATCAGAAATTAAATAAAAAACAATTTCTTCAACTTAAAGTAAGGAGCAACATTAAAATTAAAACAAACAGAAGTTATTACGTTTATGAAGGGGGTCATCCCCTCGTCAACACCTCGCTCTTTACGCTAAAGTTTATTTTGTCCCGATTCTTTAAAAATGACTACTGAAATACAAAGGCCGTTTAATTAGAACAATAATCCGCATTTTTTTTTAAAGCACTTTAGTGTGAAGAGCGAGGTGTTGAAGAGGGTGCAACCCCATTCATATATGTAATAATTTCTGTTCATTTTCAGTTTTAAGGCTACTCCTTATTTTCAGTTGAAAAAACTTGTTTTTTTATTAAATTTGTGACAAGGCTTAGAGCCTTTGGCGCATCATGAAGTAGAATCAATGGCTTGTGGATAAATACTATTGTTATGAGATCATTCTAGAAGACAAGTTCAGAAACCTTCTCCTAGAAAGCTATGCCCCTGGTTAAGTCCATAACCTTTAATTTTATATATATTAAGAATGTTAAACTGTAAATAAAACTTGGCCCTTGGGGGACTTTTTATTCATTCTTAGGCAGTTACAGATACAAATACATTTCTAATTTCAGAGGTCTGGTTTAAGCTTTTATTCTGTAAGTCAGGCTTTGCAGCATAGAACAAGGTTTCAGTCTAACCCCTACCCCAAGATATCAATGGCTTAAGCATTTCTTAGTATATAATTGGTCATTTACTAATTCCCTCCCCCCTTTGAATGCATACCAAACTGTGGGCCAACAAAATTCGAAACACAATTTTAAGAATGTGTATTCTTTACGAAGAAAACCAACATTGGATGGAGAAAAGGTTGAGACCCTATTCCTTCACCCCCTTTTCTCCTAAAAATTCTTCTATAGCTTTGTAATAAGACAACTTTAAAATAGAAAATTTAAACGACCGCGATTTTCATAAATTGAAAATGAAATTTCTTTTTCGCCTAAATCAAGTTGAATTAAATATAAATATTCAGTGTATTTTGGAATTAACAAGATTTGGAATTTAACGGAAAGAAAATATCCATTTTTATTACCGGTACACAAATTAATGTGTTTAAACTCAGAAAAACCAAGGTAAAACGCCATTTTTTTAAATCTCTAGTAACCAAACAGTAATAAATCCAACCAATAAATAATCGATCATATAAAATGTATCATCTGCAAATACAGACTACAAAAATTCAAAGGAGACTCGGCCCCTGAGCTTTGTCTGTCTCTTTAACAGCTTGTCAGAAAAGTTTTGGGTCAACCAATCAGTTAGTTGAAATTTCCCCCCCCCCTTTACTTGTAGTCGTCTTTTGCGAATCTCTTTCATATTCTATAGACAATCACATAACATTTATGATCACAGGAATGCATATTCCTATACAAATGAGAAAAGATACAGAAATCTGAATTAGTTTTTTTTTTACTTCATTGATTATTGTTAGTAGCTTTTGGTCAACAATTGATCGAAAACAATTTATCAGATTTTGGCTATATTTCGATAAAAATTTAAAATGCTACAGGCCCAGGGAAAAAAGATGTATAGATGTATAAAAATGATAAATACGCAATTTATATGTTTCACAGTGATGTTTCATTTTTTTACAACATCACATTCTTGTTTGCAGCTTAAAATTGACCAAAATGCTAAGGGACGAGGCACTCTTAGTAAGAATAGCAGTACTACCGCTAAGTCGTCCAAGACTTTAATTTTCCACTCAAGGGTTGCCATTCCTCGAGGAAATAAAATCAATTTAAACTAAATCAAAATTGACCAAACAATTCATGACAGATATATCCATTACCTTAAAATAATTCAGAAGTCTTGACTGAGAAACATATTTTCTGAATCCGGTGTTACAGACCTAGTTACTTCCCATGGATACTATTGTTGTTTTCCTGTCTAGCGAGAAACAGGATTTCCTTTAAGTGTTTTGGAAAGGGTCATGGAAACGGAAAGCTTAGGAGTGAGAGCAAGAAGTGAGAGTAAGAACCTATCTGCATATGACATTTGAGTCTTTTGATGGTACCCTTTTATAATTATTCTAAGCTTGTTGTAGCCAGAGATAATTTTGAACAGAAATTATAGCCATTGCTCTGTTTCCAAAGGAGATAAGAAATTTGCCAAAAAGTACCCTTGTAGAAAATAATACAAAATTATTATATTAAAGAAGTAAAATCAAATAAAAACATACAAACATATGTCAACAAGTAAAACTTCTTATGAAGATTACCGTTTAGATATCATTATTATGCCTAGATTTAGAACTACCCGTTATTTGTACTTAATATCTCGAAAAATTTATCAATATAAAAAAGAGGTGAAAACGAAACCTGAATAAAAAACAAAATCTTACTTGGAAACAGCGTGAAAAACTAAAAACTCGGGAAGATTTGGCGAAAAATTTTACCTGTGAATTGCCCCTTGCCCGCTTCTGCGGGCAAGGGGCACTTTCCGCCTTTGCGCACGTAATCAATTTTAGGTTAGTTATTGACAGTGAATGGGAATTAAAGTTCTAGTGCCCTTTTTACGTCCATGTTTCCTGCCACAATAAAGTGGGGCATCAAATAGAGCGAAAATGCTATTGAACAAAATTTCTAAGATAACCAATCGGTTATCAACTAGATAGGGCTTTCTAGGATCCAGGAAATTAGAGGAGCACAAAAGTTGACATCGAATTAGCAGCCTAGTGAAAGGCTATTGAAGCTTTGCATTTTGCATTGTGACAAGTTGCATTCTGGCAATTCTGGCAATAAAATTGAAATTTTGAGAATTTCACCAGCGTTTCTGTTGATGGGGCTTCCTAGGATATAGGAAATTAAGGGTGCACAAAGCTTGAGTTCAAATTAGCAGCCTAGTGAAAGGCTATTGAAGCTCTGCATTATGACAAGTTGCATTTTAACAATTCTGGCAATAAATTGAAGCTTTGAGAAGTTCACTAGTATTTCTGTTGATAGTATCCAGGAAATAAGAGGAGCACAAAAGTTGGCATCCAATTAGCAGCTTAGTGAAATGTTATTCAAGCTTTCCATTCTGCATTGGGACAAGTTGTATTCTGACAATTCTGGCAATAAAATTGAAGCTTTGAGAAGTTTACTAGCGTTTGTGTTGATAGTGCTTTCTAGGATGCAGGGAATTAGAGGAGCAAAAAAGTTGAGATAAAATTAGCAGCATAGTGAAACGTTATTGAAGCTTTGCATTCTACATTATGACAAGTTGCATTTTGACAATTCTGGCAATAAAATTGAAGCTTTGAGTAGTTCACTAGTGTTTCTGTTGATAGGGCTTTCTAGTATCCAGGAAATTAGAGAAACACAAAAGTTGGCATCCAATTAGCAGCTTAGTGAAATGTTATTCAAGCTTTCCATTCTACATTGGGACAAGTTGTATTCTGACAATTCTGGCAATAAAATTGAAGCTTTGAGAAGTTTACTAGCGTTTGTGTTGATAGTGTTTTCCAGGATGCAGGGAATTAGAGGAGCAAAAAAGTTGAGATAAAATTAGCAGCATAGTGAAACGTTATTGAAGCTTTATATTCTACATTATGACAAGTTGCATTTTGACAATTCTGGCAATAAAATTGAAGCTTTGAGTAGTTCACTAGTGCTTCTGTTGATAGGGATTTCTAGTATCCAGGACATTAGAGAAACACAAAAGTTGGCATCCAATTAGCAGCTTAGTGAAATGTTATTCAAGCTTTCCATTCTGCATTGGGACAAGTTGTATTCTGACAATTCTGGCAATAAAATTGAAGCTTTGAGAAGTTTACTAGCGTTTGTGTTGATAGTGCTTTCTAGGATGCAGGGACTTAGAGGAGCAAAAAAGTTGAGATAAAATTAGCAGCATAGTGAAACGTTATTGAAGCTTTATATCCTACATTATGACAAGTTGCATTCTGACAATTCTGGTAATTAAATTGAAGCTTTGAGAAGTTTATTAGTGCTTCTATTGATAGGGCTTTCTAGGATCCAGGAAATTAGAGGAGTACAAAATTTGAAATCGAATTAGTAGCCTAGTCAAATTTTTTAAGAAGTGAGCCGGAAAAGCTAATAGGAAAGAGTTAGTGTGATGTCATGATAAAAAGCAAGCAAAGTCCAAAGGCATAAGATAACGCTCTTAGCGAGCATAGTGAGTGAAAGGAAGAAACACCGGGTTATATTTGTAATACCAAATGCACGAGACCATTAGTTGCGAAGGTTAGAAGTTCAAGGAAATACAGTGAGGTAATAAAAAACAGACAAAGTCAAGGAGTTTATTGATCCCTAACGACCCAGCAGTCAAATAAGTTCAGTTGAAGCTTCTATATCTGATTGTTCGAAAATACTATAAGAAAATGCTTCAACTTTCACGATAACCAAGGTATTTATGTAGAAAATCTCCCTTTTTGTTTAAGTAGTGGAATTAACTGCACAGAAAATTCTCATAAAAGTGTTCCAAGTAATTCATAAAATTTACCCTGAGAATATTTATCCATAGCCATAAAGAAGGAAAAAGTTTTAGGTTGTTGAGCAAACCAATTCCTGAAACTTATAATTTTAACCACGTTACCCTTACTGTGTAGAGTACCAGAAATACCCAAATAATACACCCCTCTGAGCCCATCTAAGGTATATCTAATCTAATATCTAATCCATCTAAGGTATAACTGCGTTTTCCTAAGATTTTCCTATGGTGTTCCAAAATTATCCACTTTGTTGAGCATTACCACATTTTCGTCCCTGTTGCAATGTTGAATCCTGAAAATAATTAAGCCAAGGTAATTGGACATTTACATCCTTAAAATTCAGACATTAACAATTTGGTGATTCCCCCAAAAAATTATACCTTCAAACAAGAACTATATCTGTTTAAATTGCTCTTTACAAAGTATTTTGAGCTTAATTTTTTAAGCTTAAAAAATTTGGTGATTCCCGAAGACAATTGCACCTTCAAACGAGAACTACACCGTCTTAAATACTAATGTTCACTCAAATTTTTTCTTCTTTTTTTAATTTGGTATTCGCTAGTACCAAATTCCGAATAAGTGCATACGAAGGGCTTTTATTGAAAATTGAATTCTCCGTTTTTTTTCTATTTCTTATAAGCTAAAAATGGCTGTGCAAATCTCTATTTAACCAATTAAAACAATTAGATTCCATTTTCACTGTCCTGGGTACTTCATCAGTAGTTGAAGCAATGAATTGAATACCCCTGTTGGTTGCTCCAGGATATGTGCATGCAAACGGAGCAGTCTTAGCGTTTTTATCTGTGTCCATTATTCTTTTACTCTCTGCTTGTAGTACCTTTAGCTTTTTTTTGTTTTTATGGCGCAATAGCAATTGACTTTCAAGAAATATATAACGCTTTCTTTCAAGCCACAGCTTATCTTGCGAGAGATAAACAAGTGGCTTTTTCCCAGGCGACAAATTCCTGGCAGCGTGAAAGTCAATCCTGTTCCATTAATGGTCTACGAAAAAGGAGATTAAAAACCAACAAGGGACTACTCAGGGTTACGGAAAAAGGAAAGGCCACAACATTTACTATTTAGAAAGTAATAGGGGATCAATCTTAATGGTACGTGATAACGTGATGGAATAGTAGGAATAATTAATGAAGAGAAATAGATTTGTTAGAAAATTACCCTAATGAACTTAGGGAAAGTCTTCTCTATAGTTTGAACTTATACGGGAGTGTCACAGAAAGACATATTGGCAATTTTATTTCAATTTTTCGTAAGAAGGACTTGAAGAGTCTTTTTTTTCTGGGACCTGTTCAAAAATACACGTTTCCACATTTTTTTTATGAGACTAAAATCAAACATACAAGACGTTAGACATTTGCGCAAAGTATATGAATGAAAAATACAAATAGAAGCAATTTATTCAGATTAAAAGATTTAAGCTCACTTTTATTCCAATTAATTTTATTAGGCTTTTATTTTTATCCGGCTGATTTCATTAGTTAAATTTATTTATCTTTATGAACGCATAATTAACTGCAAATAACAAACCTTTTTAATTGAAATTAGGGAGCAACATCAAAACTTAAAATGGACAGAAACTATTACGTATATTAGGGGATTGCCACTTCCTCAACACCTTGCTTTCCTTAGAACTTTTAAAAACATCGTATTATTCTAATTAAACGGCTCTTGTGTTTCAGGAGTCGTCCTTAAAGAATTAGGACACAAAGTCAAACTTTAGCTTAAAGAGCGAGGTATCACGAAGGGCGCAACCCCCTCATTTACGTAATAATTACTGTTAGTTTCAAGTTTTGATGCTGCTCCTTACTTACAGTAAAAAAAACTTTTGTTTGAATTTCTCATCGCTTTAAACATGCTGAAAAATTTGGCTCTCCCTACATGGAAAATTCCTTCCTCCCACAGCAAATACCTCCATACAAAGTTATTCCCAAGAAAAATACCCCCACCCCTCACGGCCAGGAAAATTTCCCCCAGACAACTCAATTTTAGCTGAAATTTCGCCCTGAAATTATTTTTCTTGGAGCACTTTAATTTCTGATTACTGTAAAAATTATACTGGAAATCCCCCCCTTTGGAGAAAAGTATTCCCTCATATAACCTGCCCCCTTGTAGAAAGTTGCTTCCGCAGAAAATTTTGTCTATAGAATTCAACCCGTGAAAATCCCCCCCCCCTACAGAAAAATACTCTCGACAGTTCCAACCAGTAAAACTTTCCCCCTGGACAATGCCCCTTATCTCCACATGTAAAACTGAGTTGGCAAAGAGAAAGTATGACAAGTAAAAAGGATTTTGTATAGAAATTCTGACGAATTCCCCCAATGTAAAATTTTCCTCGAAAAGTTCTCCCCGGAAGATTCCCTTTGCACGGAGAATTCTCCCCGTCGAAGATCTCTCCCAAAAGAAAACTCACCCACCTTTTCCAAAAAAAGTCTGTATACTACCCAATAACAAATACCACGTAAACAATGGGCAAACTTCGTGACTTACACACCATTCCCCAGGGTCTAGGGAAGGGGAGGGGTCGTATTATTCCAAAAGACACAGTTACTTTACTTTTTAATTATGCTGAACAAAATGGCTGTCTCAAAATTTTGTTCGGACGAGTTTGAGGTAAAGAGAAAAACTAAAACTGAAAACTAAATTTATATATGAGGAGGATGTCACTTTTTAAACTCAAAATTTGACTAATACTTTCCTAAAATTGTTATAGAGGATAACAAACATTACCAGCGAGTAACTGGAAGTGTTTTGTTTCCCCAATTTCCAGAATGTAGAGGACCTTAATCTCTCAAAAGTCTTTCAAAACATTTGAAACAGAACTTAATAGTTTGAAGCAGATATAAATAGGTAAGATCCTTTATCTTCGAACCGTTTTGAAGAATTTACCTTTTTTTAAGTTTGTTGCTTTTGCGTAATGGCACTTTCTTAAACCCGAGAAAAGAAAAAGATTCTACTGAACAAAGCAATGGATCAAGAGGGTAGTAGCCCTCATTCATAAAAACAATCTATATTCTTTTTTAGTTGGGAAAAACTTGCACATTTTATACTTGGGTTAAAATATAGGCCCTTTTTTATTTATCATTATTATTAACTTTTATTTAAACTTTCAATATGGTACATAGACTCATACTTTAGAAATAATATGGGACATGAACCAGACAAAACTGGGGCCCAAAATGGGCCAAATGTGTTTTTTTCCCATCAGCTTAAAACTTATATTCTTTAGTACTTTGACCAAGGGGATCCCACTGCAAAACTGCTTTGAAAAGATTGTGGTTCCCAAAAACCGGGACTTAAAAAAGAGTCAACAGTTTTTCATATGAATGACTAAAGCTGACTTTTCGAAGTTCCTGTGCCAGAAAAATTTTAATACAAAAAAAAATATTTACAGCTAAGAACCTCCCCCCCCCCCAAAAAAAAAGAGACTAACACTATTATTTTCATTGGATTAAAACTCCTTTGTCGAGTGGCTTAAAAGTCTTTAGGTGCACACGCATATTCACACACATACAAACACACAATCAAAGAAACACAAAAACATTTGGGCTAAAGATAATTGTAGCTCTAATTAATTTAAAACTTAAGTTTGTAAGTCCACGGGCCAGGGATTAATAAATCAATTGCAAAGTAAACGGAAAAATATTGGTTTGCCCAGTAATGGGTCCAGAAAATGTTGGATCAAAACGGCATGAAAATTACATCTTAAGGGTGAACACTTAAGTCCCAAGACCAGAGAAATCCTGCTATGAATTTATTTCAGGATAAACGTACTTAGTTCATATAGTTCAGAAAACTCCTCTCCCCCAAATGGAAAATTCGAAAACAATAACCTGCCCTAAAATAGGATCCAAAAAGGGCGATTTATTTCAAACGACTTGAAAACTAAACCCCAAGTCTCGGGTCAGAGGGGACCCGAGACTCAAAACTTTCATTCAAAATATTGGTTATATTGATTTCTGACGTCAGAAACTGGCTGAAAAATCTGTTTCCTCTTTTTAGGATAAGCTTAAAAAACACATAGACTGACCATATGAAGTTCTTTTGTTTTACTGAATAGAGATAAAATATTTTTTTCTAAATTGGAATTTTTTGTTGAAAAGCTTTAAAAAAAAACATTATGGAAAAATACGTTGCATCAATCATACATGACAAAAAAATATCAGATTATTTTTTTTTATGTGCAGGAAATTTAAAAAGAATGTAAACTAGGACAGGGGAGCTTGATGAAGATAAAAAAAAAATATCGTACTAGTGATGTCTGAAACAAATTATATTGGCTTTAATAAGCTTACAACTTATTTGGGGCGTACACCCAGCAAAACAGATCTAATAGGACAACATATTATGATAAGTGAATCGTGTCGTTTCTGACGCCCCAGAGTGGTCCAAAGTTGTAATACACAGATTGGCTTGAACATTTCAGGCTATGTAGTTTGTACCTAAAGGAATGCAATCAGGATAAAAAACTGTAACAATACACATTTGCCTGTATAGATTTGAAATGAAAAAAAAAAAAAAATCTGCAGATTGACTTGAAACTGAATGGTGGTATAAGCTTAGATTTCCGGTTAGTATTTGGCTAAATTGCTCCTTATTTACACTTCGTTACCGCGAATTGTCTGAATCGTTACCACAAACGTAATGACGAAGATACGTCTTAGCTGATTTTCATTAATAAACATTCATGAATTTTGGGCAAGAATGGGATAGACTTTTTGTTAGAATGAATCCTTCTCTCTTTTTCTCAAAATATTAAAGCAGAATATATTAAAAAAGGCACACTGTGTACCACCCACCTTTTTGAATAAATATTTTTTAAAAAATTGAGGTGGGGCACCTCAAGCAATTTTGGTAGCTTATGTGCTAAAGCAACTCATAAGCATAATTAAAAAAATTCTGTGTCAACGTGTTTTTGGTTCTGTAATTGTTTAAGTATAGTCTCTAAAAGTAAAAAATTAAGGCATAATAGATGGTTTTAAAAATGCTAATATTAATTTCTATGCTAACATTACCGAGTTTAAATATTTCTTATTTAAATATTTGAGTATTTTATTTTCATATATTTCCACAAACATATCTACGCAGCTGAGAGGAGGCATAGAGGAATATGTCCCTGCCTTAAGATCAGTAAACCAGAGATACGAGAGAGAAAAAAACACAGGGCACCATTTTAGGAGAAACGCTTGTCTTGTATATTACCTTTTTTACCGGGGCAAAAGCGACACTTAGTAAATATTTGCCCACTAGCGAGCCATGCCTTTATCAGCCTAATCACTGATTAATCCTAGAATTTCTAATAAAAGAAAACTAAATACAGAGATCTGCCTCATCTGAGAAACACATTAGTACCATGTGAATTATCACTCTGGTCTCTAAATATTTACTAAGAGACAAATAGACGACTAATTAAAGGATGTGCTACTGACCGTGAGAGGCTTTACTGATCTAGATTAATCATCGGTCATCCACAGCTTTGCAAAAACAGCGTTTATTTTTCTAGTGCTTCGTGAAAATCCCTTATTCAAAAGTTATAATCTTGAATTTCGACTTGAATCGTGCTTACAGTGAATATGTCCTAAGCTTCTTTTTCAGCACAGGGGGGAGGGGGTACAATATATTTTTCAAGATCTAAAATTTTCTTTTTGCTAATAAAAATATTTATAAAAAAAAATCATACTGCTAAATCAGAATACCAAAAAAAGATATTTTCAAAATCTAGGAAGAAATACGCAAAGACAATCTAGGGGATTTATTTCATTTATCCCAATCACAATTACTTATTAAAACTTTATTCCCTTATTTCTCTTACTTTGCTCGTTTTGCTTTAAATGAGAGAAGGGCTCTTTTTGCAATGAGTCAGGAATCAACACATTTCTCCACGGAATGTGTTCAATTTACAGCTTGGGAATAGCTCATTCCTGTAGTGGCTTACGACTTAACCAGTTTTTGCATCACATAATCAAAAACCCACAGCTTGAACTAAAATCATTTTAATACCTAGTGAGGGTATAGGTTATATTTGTACCAAGCCAAGTGGTTATTTGCTGTTGAAACAGCTCGCTTTGCAAGTAAAATGAGAATCTATTCAGGTTTGCGGTTTAAACACGTTCCGTATATGAAATGGGTCGTCCCCTCCGCAATCCCTCGCTCTTTACGCTAAAGCTTTTAATTGTTTTAAAAAGTAGAATTGTGGCAAAGAGTCAAACTTCAGCGTAAAGAGCGAGGGATTGCGGAGGGGACAACCCATTTCATATATGGAGTAATTTCTGTTCGTTTTAAGTTTTAATGTCGCTCCTTACTTTCAGCTAAAAAAATTAGTTTTTTTTTATTTAATTTCTGAACGTTTTTGAATTAATGCATGTTTGGTTTTGGCTCTCCGCACATAAATTATTAAAATGAAATTTGTATATTAATTCTTTTTTTGGCTAAATGGCTTTCTCTTAGTTTTGATCAGACGATTTTGAGAAATAAGGGGTGGAGAAGGAGGCCTAGTTGCCCTCCAATTTTTCGGTTACTTAAAAAGGCAACTAGAGCTTTTAATTTTTAATGAACATTTTTATTAGTAAAAAATACACGTAACTTAAGAATTAACTTACGTAACAAACTTTCATAACCTTATATTTTTATTATGTATACGAGGGGGTTTGTACCCTCGTTAATACCTCGCTCTTTACACTAAATCGTAAGTTTTGTCCCAATTCTTTAAGAATGACCCCGGAATCAGAAAGGCCGTAGAATAAATAGTTGAAATTACTAAAAATACTTTAGCATAAAGACCAAGGTATTTATCTCCTCCTAAATACCTCGCTCTTTATGCTAAAGTATTTTTAGAACCCCTCACATGCGTAATTATCTCTGTTCGTTTTAAGTTTCAATGCTACTTCTTCCTTTCATTTGAAAAAACGTTTTCATGTTTATTTTTCATTGTTTTATTATAGTAATGCTAGAGAATCCTGCGCCCTTTTCATTGAATTTTTCTTCCCCCATGACAGATTCCTCCAAGGAAAGATCCTCCAACATAGCCCCCTCTCCTCAGCCCCACCCCCAAACAAAATAAAATCCCCCTGAAAACGTCTGTACACTTCCCAATAACCATTACTATATGTAAACACAGGTCAAAGTTTGTAACTTGCAGCCCCTCCCCCAGGGATTGTGGGGGAGTAAGTCATCCCCAAAGACATAGTTATTATGGTTTTTGACTATGTTGAACAAAATGGCTATCTCAAAATTTTGATCCGTTGACTTTGGGAAAAAAATGAGCGTGGGAGGGGGCCTAGATGCCCTCCAATTTTTTTGGTCACTTAAAAAGGGCACTAGAACTTTTCATTTCCATTAGAATGAGCCCTCTTGCGACATTCTAGGACCACTTGGTTGATACGATGACCCCTGGAAAAAAAAAAAAAATAAACACGCACCCGTGATTTGTCTTCTGGCAAAAAATACAAAATTCCACATTTTTGTAGATAGGAGCTTGAAACTTCTATAGTAGGGTTCTCTGATACGCTGAATCTAATGTCGTCATTTTCGTTAAGATCCTACGACTTTTAGGGGGTGTTTCTCCCTATTTTCTTAAATAAGGCAAATTTTCTCAGGCTCGTAACTTTTGATGGGTAAGACTATACTTGATGAAACTTATATATTTAAAATCAGCATTAAAATGCGATTGTTTTGATGTAGCTATTGGTATCAAAATTCAATTTTTTAAAGTTTTGGTTACTATTGAGCCGGGTCGCTCCTTACTACAGTTCGTTACCACGAACTGTTTGATTAAATAAAAAACAATTAACTGAAAGTAAGGAGCGACATAAAAATTAAAACGAACAGAAATTACCCTGTATATGAAGGGGGATGTTCCCTCCTCAACGCCTCGTTCTTTGCGCTAAAGTTTGACTCTTTCTCTCAACTCTACTTTTTAAAACAGTAAAGACTAGCGTAATGAGCGGGGCATTGAGGAAGGAACAGCCCCTTTCATATACGAAGTAATTTCTGTTCGTTTTAAGTTTTAATGTCGCTCCTTACTTTCAGTTAAAAAAAAAACTTGTTTGTTTTATTTAATTTCTGAACGTTTTTGAGTTAATCCATGTTTTGATTCCGGCTCTCCGCGGATGAATAATTAAAACAAATTTTGCATATTTATTTTTTTGGCTAAATGACTTTCTCATAGTTTTGATCGAACGATTTGGAGAAAAAAGGAGCGGGGGAGGAGGCCCAGTTGCCCTCAAATTTTTTGGTTACTTAAAAATGCAACTAGAACTTTTAGTTTTTTACGAACGTTTTCATTATTAAAAGATCTACGTAACTTACGGATTAGCTTACGTAACAAACTTCTATATTCGTATGTTTTTTTACGTATATGAGGGGGTTAGTATATGAATACGTATATAAAAAGGGGGTTACGTATATGAAGCTTTAATTTATTCCTAATTCCTTACGAATGACCCCTGAATCACAAAGGCTGTAGAATAAATAATTGAAATTACTAAAAATACTTTAGGGTAAAGAGTGAGGTATTAGGAGCAGGTGAACCCCTTATATGCGTAATATTTTCTGTTCTTTTTAGTTTTAATGCTGTTCCTTACTTTCAGTTGAAAAAAATTTTCATATTTATTTTTTCACTGTTTTTTTTTTAAATAATGCAGAAAATCCTGCGCCCCCTTCATGGAAATTTTCTTCCCTCATGATAATTTCCTCCATGGAAAGTTTCCCCCAGATAACCACCTCTTCTCAACCCCTCCTCCCAACCAAAAAATCTCCCTGAAAACATTTGTGCACTTCCCAATAACCATTACTATATATACAAAAGCTGGTCAAAGTTTGTAACTTACAGCCCCTCACATGGGGCCTGTTGGGGAGTAAGTCGTCCCCAAAGACATAGTTATAAGGTTTTTCTATTATGTTGAATAAAATGGTTTTCTCAGAATTTTGATCTGACGACTTTGAAAAAATGAGCGTCGGAGGGGGCCTAGGTGCCCTCCAATGTTTTTGGTCACTTAAAAAGGGCACTAGAACTTTTCATTTGCGTTTGAATGAGCCCTCTCGCGAAATTCTAGGACCGCTGGGCCGATACGATCACTCTTGGGAAAAAAAATTATCAAAATAAAATAAAATAAAAAATAAACACGCATCTGTGTCAAAATGAGAGCTCTGAGACACGGTATCCTTCTAAATATCAAACTTCATCAAGATCCAATCTCCCGTTCGTAAGCTAAAAATACCTCATTTTTTCTATATTTTCCGAATTAACCGTCCTCTCTGGACGGTTAATTCCGTCCGAATCGTGTAATCATGATTGAAATCATGTCTTCTGGCAAAAATTACAAAATTCCACATTTTTGTAGATAGGAGCTTGAAACTTTTACAGTAGGGTTTTCTGATACGCTGAATCCGATGGTATGATTTTAGGATTCTATGACCTTTAGGGGGTACATCACCCTATTTTCTAAAATAAGGCAAAATTGCTTAGGCTCGTAACTTTTGATGGGCAAGTCTAAACTTGAAGAAACTTGTATATTTAAAATCAACATTAAAATGGGATTTCTTTATATAACTTTTGGTATCAAAATTCTGTTTTTTAGAGTTTTGGTTAATATTGAGCCGGGTCGCTCCTTACTACAGTTCGTTACCACGAACTGTTTGAAAAGCTGTCAGTTAAAAGTAGGGAGTGGAGAGGTAAAATTTCCAGAGTGTACGTATATCAAAGTTAAAATGACTTCGGATTTAACATTGCGCAACATGCTAGTTCTATCGACAAAAATATTTTTAGGACCGATTTCAGAAATTTTAGGCCTTATTATGAGGTTTTGTGGATTATATTCCCTATTGGGATATATTTTCTAGATTTCACAATCATTCCAAGTATGGACACATCTCACAGCCTTAAGCAGATGCCAGGGGGGTTTAAGGGATACCTAAGAACAACAAAGGGTGTGGAAAAATGACTTATTGTCCTCTGATTACATTTAACCTTTAAAACGGATATTTGAAATTCTCTTAAAAACAGCAAAAGAAAATATATCGCAACAACATTAATCTCTTGGCTTGGTACAAATACAAATACGAATATTTGAAATTCTCTTAAAAACAGCGGCAGCAGAAATAATTTACGGCACAGACATTGTTTTTCACTTAGTCAACGTAAAAGGCGTTGACTTTTATCAACATATTCTTGACACATAAAATATTTTCACGTTTTGGCGTGCTTACTGATTTTTCCGATCATCAGAATTTTTTTGTCATCAAACAGGATTTTTTGCTTATCAATCGAGCCTGTAAAATTCCCCAGAAGAATAGGATAGAACTTCAAAATATTTTCTTATTCAGTAACTAGATAATAGAGCACGTTCCTATTCAATTTACAAATATCAATATGTTGCATCTCTAAGAAGTTGTAAAATAGAAGATATTCATTTGGAAATGACTAGGAAAAATAAAGATTCAAAACACGGAATTAATAAACCTCGTGGTAAGTTTTTTTTTGTCAAATAAACATACTGTAGCTTTGACAAATAGTAACTGACTAATAAGAAAAAGTCCCTCCCAATTAATCAAAAAAAGATATACGTAGCCAGGATTTTCGTTTTTTTTTTGGGGGGGGGGGCTACCAAACAAATTTTTGTTCAGGAGTGGGTTTAAAGTTTTTTCACCTGCATTTTTAAAGCCAATTTACGAGTCGGGGAAATAATTTTCATTTTCTAAAGAGAAATCGTCTTTTTACCCCCTATTTTAACGGTAAAGGTACAAATAGGAAAAACATTTTAGGGGGGCGAAACACGGTAAGAACTCCACTTGACCAACTGGATGCACCCCTAGGCGTAGATAAAGAGAAGTCAACCAATGATCAAGAACTAATATATGCTTTGAAGCAAGTGTTTTTGTTGGGGGCTTCGATGAAGTCAGATGCAGAGGAAACTTTCAAGAAAAAGTTAAAAAGAAAAACGAAAGGGCGACGTTGAAGTTTAAACAGAACAAACATATTCTTGCTCTTGAAGCAAACTTAAATGATAACTAAAATGACTTTGGGTGAAAAATGAAGCTTAAAACGAATAGAAATTACACCACACGACTTAGAAATTCTTAAGAATATTTTATATATATACCGTCGTATAGTGACAGGAGTTTAATTTAGAGGGAATGGATTCAAAAAGAAGAATATATCGCTGAAAAATTAATGCCTTACAAATGTAGTATAACTAAATTCGTTGTAACACTTGTACTCATATCGAAAATAAATCATAAATTCAAGCTTTCCAAAACATATCTGATGTCAATGGAATGTAATTGACAGGCTCTTAGAGAGGTTAGAGTAAGAGGTTAGAGTAGCTCTTAGAGAGGTTTGAGTAGGAAGGAGAGTTAATCCATCAATAGGAATTCCTATTCACTTTACCTTGAACTCATTGTTTAGCGTAAAATATTGTCTTTTTCAATTTGTTTCCTTTATTCATAGGAATGTTTGTTCTTTTTCAATTTTACTTTTTATATAAGTTAATTTATTCAAGTTTAAAATTTCTAAGCTAGTTAATCTCGCTCTTTATAACCTGCATAAAAACTTCGCTATTTCTTATATTTAGTTTTGATTTTCTTTTTAATTAAAAATGTTTGTATTGACTTTTTGTAAGACTGTTGTAAGACTTTTTTTTTGCATTTTTCTTGTGGGATAGTGAGTCGATAAGTAAAGACCATTTCCGAAAAGATCCCTGAATAATCAAAGGCTGATGAACGTGCACAATATCTATACATATGGGGTTTTAGGGGATTACAGTTGTTTACCAGATTCTGAAATTATGTAGAGCAAAATGTGTAAGATTTTGATCTTAATAAATTAGAGCATGCACAACTCTCGTAATTGTTTTAAAACTACTTTCGGCAGCTGGAGGGAGAGGAGCTACGCCCTTATTGACGATGATTTCTGTTTGTTTTAGATTTCATTGTTTGTTTTAACTTGTGTTTGTTTTAGGTTTCAAATTGTCATTCAAAGTCATTTTTGCTTGTTTTATGTTTGACAGTTAATCTCTGCTAAGTTCTAGTTTTGCAAGAAACGGAAATCATCTTTAAACGAACAGAAACTGCGACAAATAAGAGTAGGACTTCCATCCGCTCAAAATCCCTAAATGATCTAGCGTCACTTTGGATTTACAGATTGTCAAACAGTTCGTGGTAACGAACTGTAGTAAGGAGTGACCCGGCTCAATAGTAACCAAAACTCTAAAAAATTGAATTTTAATATCAATAGCTACATCAAAAGAATCACATTTAAATGCTGATTTTAAATATATAAGTTTCATCAAGTTTAGTCTTACCCATCAAAAGTTACGAGCCTGAGAAAATTTGCCTTAATTAAGAAAATAGGGGAAAACACCCCCTAAAAGTCGAAGAATTTTAACGAAAATGACACCATCAGATTCAGCGTATCAGAGAACCATACTGTAGAAGTTTCAAGCTCCTATCTACAAAAATGTGGAATTTTGTATTTTTTGCCAGAAGACAAATCACGGGTGCGTGTTTATTTGTTTGTTTTTTTTTCTTTTTTCTTTTTCCCAGGGGTCATCGTATCGACCAAGTGGTCCTAGAATGCCACAAGAGAGCTCATTCTAACGGAAATGAAAAGTTCTAGTGCCCTTTTTAAGTGACCAAAACAATTGGAGGACATCTAGGCCCCCTCCCACGCTCATTTTTTCCCAAAGTCAACGGATCAAAATTTTGAGATAGCCATTTTGTTCAACGTCGAAAACCATAATAACTATGTCTTTGGGGATGATTTACTCCCCCACAATCCCTGGGGGAGGGGCCGCAAGTTACAAACTTTGACCAGTGTTTACATATAGCAATGGTTATTGGGAAGTGTACAGACGTTTTCAGGGGGATTTTATTTTGTTTGGGGGATGGGGCTGAGGGGAGGGGGCTATGTTGGAGGATCTTTCCTTGGAGGAATCTGTCATGGGGGAAGAAAAATTCAAGGAAAAGGGCGCATGATTTTCTAGCATTACTATAAGAAAACAATGAAAAATAAACATGAAAACGTTTCTTCAAATGAAAGGAAGGAGTAGAATTGAAACTTAAAACGAACAGAGATTATTACGCATATGAGGGGTTCTAAAAATACTTTAGCATAAAGAGCGAGGTATTTAGGAGGAGATAAATACCTAGCTCTTTATGCTAAAGTATTTTTAGTAATTTCAACTATTTATTCTACGGCATGTCTGATTCAGGGGCCATTCTTAAAGAATTGGGACAAAACTTAAGATTTAGTGTAAAGAGTGAGGTATTAAAGAGGATACAAACCCCCTCGTATACATAATAAAAATATAAGATTATGAAAGTTTGTTACGTAAGTTTTTTAATTAATAAGTTACGTATATTTTTTACTAATAAAAACGTTCGTTAAAAATTAAAAGTTCTAGTTGCCTTTTTAAGCAATCAAAAATTGGAGGGCAACTAGGCCTCCTTCTCCACCCCTTATTTCTCAAAATCGTCTGATCAAAACTAAGAGAAAGCTATTTAGCCAAAAAAAGAATTAATATACAAATTTCATTTTAATAATTTATGTGCGGAGAGCCAAAACCAAACATGCATTAATTCAAAAACGTTCAAAAATTAAATAAAAAAAACTAATTTTTTAGCTGAAAGTAAGGAGCAACATTAAAACTTAAAACGAACAGAAATTACTCCGTATATAAAATGGGTTGTCCCCTCTGCAATCCCTCGCTCTTTACGCTAAAGTTTGACTCTTTGCTAAAATTCTACTTTTTAAAACATTTAAAAACTTTAGCGTAAAGAGCGAGGGATTGCGGAGGGGACAACCCATTTTATATACGGAGTAATTTCTGTTCGTTTTAAGTTTTAATGTCGCTCCTTACTTTCAGCTAAAAAATTAGTTTTTTTTATTTAATCTTTTAAAAGAGACCAACCTTAGGAAAATGCCAAATTCAAGCCTTTTGGCCCGTAAAAAGCAATTTTGGGTCGACCATGGCCAAAATGTTGCCAAGAAATGATTCCACAAACTATTGAAAGGGTATTTATATATCCAGTCATAGGCTGCGCAGCAGTGCTGCCTAAGTAAAGAGTGATGTAGGCAAAATACATTATTTTTTTTTCTACAAGGCACTTTGTATAAAGTAATTTACCGCAGAAACTTTGGAAGCAGTTCCTTCAATTGGAAATTGAAAGTTCTAGTGCCCTTTTAAGAGTCAAAAGTGATTAGAAGGCAACTTGCCTTCCCCACTCATCATTTCACCAAGCGCATCCAATCAAAATTTTGAGATAGCCATTTTGTGGAACCTAGCTGAAAGATTTAGTAATTACATCTTTAGGAATGCCACCCCGAAAAACAGCCCTCAAGACAAGGGCTATAAGTTATTTATAGAAGGAGTAATCGTAAAAACTTTCGAGAAGGCGCATTCGATTAGAGATTGGAAGTTTTAGTGCCTCTTTTAAGAGCCAAAAGTGATCGAAGCCAACAAATCCTTTTTGTCCAAAGATCATATAACGATGCAACCATATGTTACAATGAAACAATACAGATCATATAACAATCAACAGATTCTTAAACAGCCCTTAAGACAAGGACTATAAGTTATTTATAGAAGGAGTAATCGTAAAAACTTTCGAGAAGACGCATTCTCGAACACCCCGAACCCCGAACAATGCCACCCTCAAGACAAGGGCTTCAAGTTATGCTAGTTGCCCATTTCAATATATAAGTTATTTATAAAAGGAGTAATCGTAAAAACTTTCGAGAAGACGCATTCTCGAACACCCCGAACAATGCCACCCTCAAGACAAGGGCTTCAAGTTATGCTAGTTGTCCATTTTAATATATAAGTTATTTATAGAAGGAGTAATCGTAAAAACTTTCGAGAAGGCGCATTCGATTAGAGATTGGAAGTTTTAGTGCCTCTTTTAAGAGCCAAAAGTGATCGAAGGACAACAAATCTTTTTTGTCCAAAGATCGTATAACGATACAACCATATGTGACAATGAAACAATACAGATCATATAACAATCAACAGATTCTTAATGTTTAAATTTTGTGGACAAAGAGGATTGCCTGATTTACCTAATAAGTTTGTTTTTTTCTTTTATTTTCATTGTCCAACATGGTAATACTGACAAAAAGGTGCTACTCCCTAAGATGTCGATAGTTTTGAAACGACCATAAGACAATATCTTGGAAACAGTGATTTTCATGTACTCACAGACCTAGGATGGATCCAAGGGGAATATTTTTATTTTGATGCCCATGGGTAAAATGAATGAACTCAATTCCTATCCGTATAAGTCATGTTATGATAACTATGTATTTTATTTCATAGCTAAATAATACAATTTTCTACTTCAAAAGACTGGAACATAATAAATTTTGTTCCAAAAGTTATTATTGAGTCAAACAAAAGAAAACTATACAAACAAAGAACAAAGGAAAGAGAAAAAATAAAAAACACCGGATCATTTTTTATCTATTAGCCGGTGCACACTCAAGAATTTGGATCTATAAAATCAGACAATAACTGGTTTATTGCTGTTTGTATACGGAGACAATTACCTTCGGTTCAGTGGAAAACTACATTGTACCTATATTTTAATAAAATTGGTATTTTGGTTAGGTTAGGTTAACTTTTACATGCAGCCCCGCTAACCTTAACCTCCAACCTCCCCCTTCCCAATGCGCAAATATACATCCCAAAATATATAGGCCTATATTCTATCCATCTCCCAAGCGTCTCAGTTGTTTCAACCCCGTGCGTGTAGATCCAAATTCTCGAGTGTGTATAATATAGGTTTGAAGTAGAAATAAAGAGTTAGTTAAGAAGTGAGAAATTAGATTTAAGAAACTCTAGAAAACAAAAGTGAAAACAGAACTAAAGAAATAATAAGAAGTTCGCCCAATTATTGATAACTTTTCGTCGGATAGAGCCAATGGAGACTTAGATGCGTTGCACGAAGTTTAGTTTTCAAAGAATTTCACAGCATTTTCGTGTAAAAGCTTATCCTGAAAAAGACATAGTTTTAATAAGTTTACTCTTTTTAAGTCCAATCACTAATAAACCTATAACTATTATAATTGTTGTAATTCATACAAGAAATATGTTTGGCTAAAATATATCTTGACGCTAAAGATAGTAGTATAGAGAATGACAAAATTATGGACTGTTACAAAACTAATACACTTAAATAGTATAACGAACAAATGAAAGTTCAAGTGAGGATAAGTTCTTTTGTTTGACAGTGGAAACAGATACCACACACATCACAGTGGTCGTCATCACACATCATTTTGACCACACACATCAGTGGTCGTCATCAGCAGAAAAGCTAAAGTATTAAAATTAAAACAAACGTGTTTCTACAGAACAAAATAATTACTTTCGGTCACAATTTTTTTTTGTTCTTAATAAATACGTTGGTTTTAATTGTAAAGTTTAGCTTGTCTGCTGATAATCCTAATTATGTGCATCTTTTTACTGTCTAATAAAAGGACTTATCCCAATTCTACCTAGTTTAAGGCATAACTTCGAAAATAAAATAGTATAATTTATATAGAATAGAACAGTCAAAGAATGGCACTGTAATAATTATCTAAATATTTAATGAGGATAATTTTGGGAACTTTCCCTCGAGCAATCCTTTGTTCTAGTTACTCAACTACGCAAAAACAGAAGGCTTGCTAGTACAATATTCTGTGGTTCAAAAGCTATTCATACTTTTTAAAGCTTTTAGAAAAAAATTTCATTTTTCTTTTTTTTTGCAGCTCAATATTTGACATAGCATTAACAGGTAAATACAGCAATGGTAAAAAAAAAGTGTGGTTGTTTGGCTTCCTCTTCTGATACAAGCTTAAACAATAAAAGGGTTTTATGAAAAAATGCGTGGCAGAAATAAAAAATATCCAAACTAATTAAATCACACTTTTAGCAGGGAAGAACAGGACATAAATTTCTTTTTTCTCTTTTATTTTACATTGTTGCATGCTTTATTTTAATTTTTTTCTGAAACGCAATGAATGAGCAGCTAAAATTTAAAAACTAATAGAAATTTCTCTGTATATGAGGTGGGGTTGTCCCCTCCACAACTTTTTTCTCTTTAAGCTACAGTTATTTAGTCATTTAAAATTAATTCTTATTCCAATTTAACAGCCTTTGTCTTGAGTAGCCGACCTTGAAGAATTGGGGCCAACAATAAAACCTTAGCATAAACAACGGAGGTTCAAGGAGGGAGAAACCCTTTGCCAATATAGAAGATTTTTTGTTCGTTTTAATTCTAATAGCGCTAACTGCTTTTATTTGAATAAAAAATATTTTTTCTATTTTATTTACTTTCATTTTTACTTGCATACCAAGGGTTAACCTTAAATGTGAGGAGGGGTGCTGCCTCTCAACCCAAATCTTTAAATCAAAATTTAACTTTTCCATGGTAATGCTTCGAGAGAATGAACTTATTTCGTGAATTTACTTTTTGAAATAAAGTAACACTATCAAAAATGAACTATGATCTCTTCTATATGAAGGGGCTCCAAAAATAAGATCACGGATTAAAAAAAATATCATTTCTTCATTAACTTTTAATATATTTATCTTGTTTTCCTCAGTACCCTTCTAAAGTCATTATGAGCCGTTACACCACCGAGGAGAGGATATGCATCGTATAGGGGTACTTTTGGCTGGATATGTCAATATCAGAAACTCCTAAAAAACTTCAGTACCAATTCAATACAGGAAGTTTCTCTAATCCCAACGGAATTAGAGCCACAGTGATTTTTTAAATTACTTTCGCCAGGATTAAAAAAAAAGGTTTTTTCAAGCGAAAGTAAGAAGCAACATTAACACTTAAAACAAACAGAAATTATTACGCATATAAGGGGGTTGCCTCCTTGACACCTCACTCTTCACGCCAAAGTTTTTCGGAACTTTTAAAAAAGTTACTTATGTTTTTAATTAAACGACAACTGTGTTAACAAAAAAACACACTTCGAAATAATAGGGAAAACTTTCTCTCAACATTGGAATTCAATTCAGTGAATATTTCGAACCTATGTCCAAGGGCCATATATATATATATATATATATATATATATATATATGTATATATATATATATATATATATATATATATATATATATATATATATATATATATATATATACATATATATATATATATATATATATATATATATATATATATATATATATATATATATATATATATGCATATATATATAAATATATATATATATATATATATATATATATATATATATATATATATATACATATATATATAACTTACATTATAAAGTGAACTTAAAAAAAAATCTTAAACAGCCTTTTCATCATTGCTTCAACGAAGTTCAATTGGGACTGATAAATGAAGTAATGTGAGACTATAAAATTCTTTCAAACGAAATAAAATAATTAAATACAAGCTTACAAAGCTAATCTTTTTTTTTGGCAGCAAGCCTTAAAGGTCTTTTTGAATGAGGTCTACTGGTATTATATATTGTTTTAGTAAAATATTTAGTTAGATTATTTTTAATTAAATTTGTGCATAGAGAACTTAATGAATATTCCCCTATTTAACTTACTATTTAAAGAAATATTACGATTTATATTCAGTTTAATTCCAATTGATTCCCGAACTACATGTTTGGTCCCCACACCATTACTAATAGATGAGATTGTTCATGAAGTATTGTGTGGCTAGGGTAAAAACTATGGCTTCCTAAAGCAGAATCAAAAGAATTATTCGAACTATTAGAAATTAATGCTTTGTCTATGTCTTTTTTATGCTGGTGTAGCCGTTCTTTTAGATTCTGATGAGTTCTGCCAGGATAGTAATTGCCACAGTCACATGGTATTTGATAAACTCCTCTTTGGCTAGTAACTGGGGTTTTATCTTTGCCAGAGTTTAAGAAATTTGTGATCTTACAATAATTAGTGAAAAACTACATATAGATTAGTTTTATTTTTTATTTTGTTGTGTTTTTGAAATGAATAGAAGATAGTTTATATTTGAGGTCACATCAGGAGACTCAAATTGTGAAATACCTTTAATTTTAACGGAACCTCATTTTAGTCTATGGTCAATTGAATTATGGCTAAAAAGAATAGGGCATCCGTTACCAAAAAAGAAATATCTCTGATAAAAATTGATTTCTGCTTTTATGTGCGAGTCGAAGAAAATTTTCAGGGAACAATCAACGAAAGAAGTTACAACAGCTCTTTTAACTTGTGGGGGGTGATTAGATTTAAAATGAAGATATCTATTGTTTTGCGTTGGCTTTCGATAGATAGTAAAATACAGCTCATCAGTACTACGTATAATCAACGCATTTAAAACGGTAAATATTTTTAATTTGAATTTCTAACCCCATCATACGAGTAATAACTTCTGTTCGTTTTAAGTTTCAATGTTGCTTCTTACTTTCAGTTGAAAAAATTTATTTTCTTATGTTCAATTTTTGATCACTTTTTAAATAAAGACAGAGATTATGGCTAACCTAAACGGAAAAATCCCCCTCCTCACGAAAATATCCTCTGGACAATTCAATCCTGGTGAAAATTAACCCCGTACAATTACCCTTAACAGCTCCACGACAAAACTGAGCTGATAAAGAGAAATCAAGACATATAAAGAAATATGGTTTAGGAATTCTTTCAAAATCCTCCAGTATAAGGTTTCCCCTGAAAAGTTCACCCGCTGGCAACTTTCGCGTATCTAGAAGACCCTGCATACGAAGAAGTGATGAAAATCGTCAACGATTAGCAGGATGTTTTGAAGAAAATCCATCCACACAAGTAAGGAGAAGATAAATTGAGACAGGGATTTCTCAATAATCTCTTCAACAAAAGCTTCATAAAGAGGACAGAAACCCACACAGAATTTATTTGGTGCAACAGCCTCAACTGAGATATCATGGAAAAACGCTGTAGTTATCCAGGTATTTTCAAAGTTTGGACAATGGGGACTCAAACTTCGTCAGAAAACTCACTATGTCAGACGCGGACCTTTTCAACCTGAACGGGTGTATAAATGACCAGGAGGATTTGAGGGACAGAAAATCCTCAAGCCAGAGTGCTGAACAGATCAGAATTTAGAATTGAAAGTCCGTGGATCAAGCGGACTCTTAAACTAAACAAAAAATTGGACATTGCCCTACTACCGAAACTGACTCAAAAGAGGGCCAAAATTGTTTTTCCAATCATCTTAAAACTTTCAAAAACTGTTGTTTGGGGGAGGAGAATATATATTCATTTTGGAAGGGATACACTGCTGGAACTGGGCCAAAAAAGATTTTTTCTTGATCTTTTTGCAACTTACAGTGATATTCCCAGGGCAAAAGGAACCTAATGGAAAAAAATAAGGCAAATTTAGGCCCCAAAAAGAGTCATAAAGTTGTTAAATTCTCCATCGGGGCAGAAACACAGGGCTAAGCAATTTTTAATCAGTGGATATTTCACGTAGGGGGTATTTTTCCTAGTTGAAAATCATTCTCGATGCATTGTTTTAAGAATATTAAACTTGAATGTAAATTCAGGGGTTAAAGGAGGGAGTAGTAACGCTCCCTGGCATTCACAGATGTCTTTAATCAAACAGCTTGTAGTTACAAACGGCAAGTAAAGACCGACCCTTGTCAGCAGAAACCGAAAATATCGATAGAATATAAAACAATAAGCCGTATGAAAAATGTGGTTCTTTCTCACTTTTTTGGGTTATAATGAGAGAAACTTTGAGATGACTAGCACATGTTTTCGAACAGTTCGTGGTAACGAACTGTAGTAAGGAGCGACCCGGCTCAATAGTAACCGAAACTGAAATATAAGCTGAAATCCCTTGAAAATGGTTGGGATCATCACATCCAAATATCCCTATATAGAACTACAATTCCTCGTCTTGAGTATCAATAAAAATGTCTTTTGAATGGGAAGCAGTGGTGTTCCCTTCTTTCTTTACCACTATTGGGGGACTGAAACACTGTAGACAGGTGCTTAGAAAATTATTTTGAAAAGTAATTTCTATGTTTAGCGCCTTTTGAAAGCAACACATTCAAAGAATTAGATAAATCATGTGACAAATCTAGGAAACAAGAAATATTTTTAAGGATTTCCGCCAAAATCCAATTAGAATTTGCTCCCTAGGATGAAAGAAGAATTGGCAAAAATTGCCAACAAGGGTGGCAACACTAAGTGTACTGGTAAGTAGGTTGCAAGGACAAATTGAACAATATTAATTCTTACCACTCTTGCTGTCAAACAAAGAAAAGGCTCACATTCAATAAACAAAATAATCACATGTTTTTGTATTCAACGTAAGAAAACCTTACACAAATTTAGCTAGTAAGCACACTATAGATAATTCTAAAAAAGAGTCCTCAAGTAGACTCTCTTAACTTGACTGGATAAAAAGTGTTAAATTTGAGCATTCTGAAACTATTTGAACTTCAACTTACTTTAGTCATTGAATCGAATGAATTTTGAAAAAGTGTTATCAGAAAATACTTTATTGCGGAGGATATTTCCGTTTGTGAAATATTAAACATGACTAGTTTAGGTTGGCTAGCTAGACTTGTAACCGTTTGTCCGTTATGACAGGGATGCGAGTCCTGGTGTAGCTAGTTAATTTTTTGGAATACGGGTCAGTTGTATGACACTGTCATGCATGATCGAGTCTCAAATGAAGACCTCCGAAAACTACTCCGTTGTCCCCGCACCATCAAGGACCGGGTAAGAAGCCACCAACTCCGCTGGCTTGGCCATATCCAACGAATGTCGGCCAACCAGCTCCCAAAAATCACTTTTGAAGGACGGGTTCACGGCACGTGCCCCAGAGGCCGACCTCGTAAGAGATGGACCGACAACTTCCCGGCCAATAACCTCCCCCAGCTACTCTGTCTAGGGCCAGATATATCGGACTACCGTCACCACATTCATCATTTGTTCAGAAGAGAAAAAGCCCCAATACAGCCACAAAGGCCGGACGGGACTTAAGTCAAGTAAGTCAAGCATGACACTATAATTTCAACCAGAGTCGACCAAGCTCTAAATGGGTAGGAGAAATATGGGGAGGGGTAACAGGAAGGGTGTGCAAAAGCACAGGATGGCTGACCCCCTAACCCCCCGTTGCACTTCCTGGCCGAAGGGTCAGGAAACGGAGATGAGCACCACTGGTAGGGACTGTAAATTCCAATTCCGTATTCTTTACCTTTTTACCTAGAAACCTTAGTATCAGTTTTAAAACAGTCGGGTTCAAAGATCCAGTCTTTATATTTAACCCTTTCATCAAAATCATCATTTAAGGCTGCTCTGAAATGCCGCTGGGAAATTAGGTGAAACATTATTGTGTATATAATTTTAGCTTTGTAAAGTAGTTTGTCAAATATTTCCTCTTAATTTTTTCGTCCTTATTTTTCCTTCCGTGAATTAAAACTACAAGTAGGAGGAAAAACAAACAAATGTCTTTTGTTTATAGAAAAGGAAGCAAACTAGAAGCAATGAAACAGGACACGACCTATTTAGAGAAGCATCAGCAATGTCACGTTTTTCGTGGATAATTATATGTCAAGAAAAATAAACGTCTTTTCCACGTTTCTCTATTTTAAAGATCTGGAAATAAGGAATATACGATTGCTTAGTAGATGAAAGTATCCAAGCTCCAATATTACGACAAAAGTATTTATTTTTTAAAACCCGAGTACATCACAGGCATAAGTGTATCTGCAAGGAAAGAGATATACTCTTATGCTGGTTTTCCCCTTGACCAAAAGATTTGCAATGCAATTTTTTTTTATTTCATGAAATACTATATTTGCTCACTCTCCTAGTTCACCCGATTCTGTTAAGAGCTTCATTCTTCAATCTCTTGAATTAAGTTTTTACGTACTTTATTTCTTTTCTGATGTCCCTTTCTCATCCCCTTTAAAAATGTCTTGATTTTCGTTAGGCTCCAGCTAATTAATCAAAACGCAGAATTTTTACACCCTATCATCATTGAACCGTCAGATACGGCATAATCACTCATTATAGTTTTAGAAAGTGGGAACCCACATATGTCGCAGAGCTTGTTCTTGTACATACGGTCATTCGAATGAGTACCTGAAACACTGTCGTGGAAAAAAAATCTCGGGAAAAAACTAGCATGTTTATCTTACCAATTTTTAAGTGTCAAGGCTTAACAGACATCCGTGGCTACTATCAATAGGTGGCGTCTAATGTCCATTCTTATTTTTAAAGCCTGTTTCTACTCTTCTAAAAAACAATAAATGCGAAATTCTACATTTTTGTAGATAGGAGCTTGAAACTTCTACAATTTTTTTTAGTGCAAACAAACACCCTGCTCCTTCACTATTAGGTTTATTACATCTTCACTACAATTATATCTAGGGAGCTCAAATATCCAGCATAATCCAGGTTTAGGACAGTTTTATTCTTAAAGTTATCAGAATATTCGCCCTTAGTCTAAACTCTTAACAACTCTTTTTTTGGAGGGGGTTTGAGCTTTGTGTTGCTTGTTTAAATGAAAAAGATTCATTTGAAGTTTGAGTTGATTATGGTTATGTTATGAATTGTAAAGGAATATATATTAATAAATAAATAAATTAATTAATTAAATTAATTAATTATTAATTAATTAATAATATATATATATATTATTACTTGTTACTGCCATGCGTCTACAAACTCTAAAGTTTTTCTTAGCGCGGAAGCATTTTGTTGAAGATTTGTTTTGGTTTTATATGTGAAGAAAATTAAATTAAAAAAAGTAGAAAAATGTATTTGATGTCTGTATTTGACGTATTTGTCTTGTATCTGATATAGGAATAGGATTATTATTCTCCTAGACTTTCATTTCCAGTATCAACAAGTCTAATAAGCATCTTTCTCCGACAGAGATTAGGTTAATTTGTCTATAATTACTCCATATACTCTAACCACCAATCCTATAAGAGAATCCAGTTAAAGCTTTTACAAATCACTGGGCGTTAGCCTTTGGTCAAAAATCAAATTTGTGAACTTTCTGTACGTTATACCAGTCTTAAAATTTCGTTTTCAAATTATCAGTACCCGAAGCCGTATTGTATTTTCCTAATCTTCCTAATCTTCTCCTTCTAAATTACCAAAAATTTCATTATTTTTCCTGTCATTCCGACAAGTTCATCCTAATTTAACTACTTGTCAACACTTCCTTTCTGCACATGTTACTTCTGCGCTGTTTATCAATAATTGAAGCCCCATTCCTATTTTTGACTGAAACTTTTCGGGACTGACATGTTCCCCTCGGTTTCTTTATAGGCCAATACAATTCCTTAGTATTGTGCCGTCTGGCTGGATTTTCCAGATCCTTAACCATCTTATTCGTACCCTTGATTGAATATTTACTCAGTTCATACTTGAATGCCTTCTATGCTTCCTCTGCTTCTCTCTTAATTGCTACCTATCTCTTGTTTATACGTAGTTTACTTTTCCATTGCAATCTTTTCGTCAACGAAATCGTTAAGAATTAACTGAAAATACAATAGAATTAAGTGAAGATGTAAATCCCATCAATACAAAATTTTGTTTTTGGTGTCTATTACCCTCTGAGGAATTTCTTGGGTGTATGCATGCTCAGAGTTACTAAAACAATGGCACCAGTTAAAAAAAAGTAGTTTTTGAGTTAGAATTGAAAAAAAGGGAAGAAATGATATCCAATCAGAAGCAATGTTCTGGTGTTATCTATGGTAAAGAGCCATGTACCTTCAATACCTTTCTTTCCGCACAGCCCTTTCGTACAGAAGGAATCGTAATAGAAACTTGAAAGGGAACGTATCCGACGAAAAATTGAAATTTCTAGTACCCTTTTTAAGAGCCAAAAGTGACTGGATAGCAGCCAACCCCTCTTCCATACCCGCTTACTACCCATATGTCCAGAGCTCTTAAGACATACAATGATTTGAAAAACAGGATGAACGACTACGAGGCAAGTGTTCGTTCAATCTAAGATACAAGATCTTTGGAAGTATTCGGCCATTGCTGTATTAGGCACATACTACATACAATTCAGCCAACAGTCTCATATCTCCAGAGCTCGTTTATGCCCGTTTACTACCCATATCTCCAGAGCTCCTAAGACATACAATGATTTGAAAAACAGGATGAACGACTACGAGGCAAGTGTTCGTTCAATCTAAGATACAAGATCTTTGGAAGTATTCGGCCATTGCTGTATTAGGCACATACTACAATTCAGCCAACAGTCTCATATCTAAGACCCTGTAGATTCAAAGACGCTCTGTCCGGAAACATCAACTCACAACAATCATAAAACAGCAGCAACACCACAACGTCCATCTGAAACCAAATTTCGGGAGATGTTCATATGTGTTCTTCTCCCAATCTGAAAATAAAGGCCGGGTGAACAGAGAAGAAATCTCTGGCAAAAATTCAAGAATGATCAGGTTCCTTAGGGTGGCTTCTGCTGGCATGGACGTTGTTGAGATGAGACTTGTCTGAAAACTGCAAACAAGCAGCTGCTGATCGAACTGGATTACATAAGTCATCCGGTCATTAATGGTGCCGGGCAGTAAGCAATAATGTATGTTTCTCGTCGAAAGTAAGAAATTGAATTAGCCACAAGAAATCCAGTCAAAAATTTTGAGACAGCTATTTATTCCAGTAAAGTCGAAAGACTAAAAAAAAGTATGGCCCCGGGAATAATATAGCCCCTACAGTCCCTCATGCAATTGCCGTGAGTAATGCAAATCGCTAATTGCTTATAGAAAGGTTTTTTTTATGGGGGAGGAGGTAAGTTTTATCTTGGGTGTCTTATCTGCGCAATCCCCTCAGGGAGTATTCTGTAGTCCAGGAGCCTCATACATGTAGATGGTAGAGGGTAAGCATGTCAGGGAGTCCGTTCCAAAAACAAGCCAATAAACTAATTGTTCTTCATCAGATGAATGTTGCAGCTACAGCCGTAAGGCTGTGGGTTACGAAGAGGTTAATTTAAATAAAAGTTGCTAAAGGAAATTCGTTTGAAACCCATTTTCTTAATTCGTTGAGGTAAGTTTACCCAGATACAGAAAAAAGAAAATAAAAAGGATTTTCAAAAAGGGTTTTTGACAAAGGGCAAGAAAAACTTTTTTCCAAAGGTTTGAGACTTAAAACCGTATTTCCCTGGGCCAAGAGTCCTTAGCGCACAAGAACAGTCCTAGTCTTGACATGAGTTCAAAAATGAAGCCCCTAAAATGGCCAAATTTTAATTTTTCTGACCTGCTTATAACTGACACCAGTTATTCCTTGAGCCATGGAGCAGCATTACACTAGAACAAATTAAGCGGAACCTTTGAGCAAACAAATTTTATTCTTTAGACCATCCACTTATGCATACAACAAAGTTTGCATGATTTTGGTTTCAACAATGCATAATATGTAATCTTTCCCCTGAAATGTATCTATCAAGATTTATTTTGAAGCGGCTAATTTCAGTAATTATGCATCGTTCCCCTTGGAGCTGCGTGCAACATTTGAGCCATTCGGAGATTTTGTGAAGACTTTCTAGTCATTTTGATTAAGATAACCCTCCTTGAGTTTTGATTTGATGCTAAGTTTGAGCTATCAGCACACCCAGGATAAAATAACGTGCCAAATAAGACCGTCAGACGACCTCAGTTCCATTTTATAACTGAAAAACGACATACGTAAATACTTAAGAATAAATACTTAAGAATAAAAATACTTAAGAATCTCGGTTGACTGAACCTTCTCTTAACTGAAAGGATCGCTAAGATCATGGGTCCTATCTAGCAAGGACAAAGACAAAAGAAATTAAAAAGAAGAAAAGAATAAAGCATGGTTTAGGCAACACTCAGACAATAGGCTATGATATTTTCGGGTCCGATCAGTAGTGACACCATAAGGTTTCAAGGACATCAAGGAACGAATCGAGCTTTATCATAGAGTAAGCACGAACAACACAACAGTTTGTGCCGGTTTTATTCATTATACGTATTTTAAGGCACAATTTCTTTGTTGAATAACATTTCAGAATGGACAAAATAATAAATAATCAATCATCATTAGTTCAAATTGAATCATAGATAAAGTCTGAAGATCAGCAAAAATATTCTAAGGCATATCCGTCAGATGTACAGGGTTGTCACAGTTTAGACCTAAAACTGAATAAACATTTTAGAGCTTTGTTCAGCCAAAGAAGGGCTGAAACAAAAATGCATCATTTAAATAAACCATCAAACAAGCAAAATAGAAGGGAGAAGTGAATTTGCCTGAGGATTTTCGAGGGTATTTTCAAACTGCCAGTAAATTTTGTGACTCCGTCCATTGTCGGCAACCAAATTAGCTTTCAAAAAGGAGCAAAAAATATAAAAAAGGAGTCGAACAAAATTAGGCCAAAAATCCTATATCAAAAAGAACTCACCTTAAAAGTTGAAACCATTTTGGAATCTTCAATGAGTTTTCCAGGGTAATGTTCACCAAGTGGAAATGGAAAATCTGATCCCAGCATAATTCTGTCCTAAAAAGAGAACAAGCATCAAAATAATACATATACTGTTTACAAAAAACTCAATACGAAATTGATCTTAAGACCCTAATTTTCTTCTGCCCTGAGACTTCCAAGAGCTTCCAAATGCAGAGATATTTAATAGGAGTAGGTTATGGTAATAGACTTCCAAATCAATAAAATAGTATAATAATTGATTATTAATAAATTAAATTTTTTACTAATGATTAACCAAATAAATGATTGATGAATTAATAATTAATAAATTAATCAATAATACATAAATAGTTATTATAATAAAATAAAAATAAAAGAAATTAAAAATATTAGCATGCAGAATTTCAAAACTTTACCCAAGTGTAGTATAATTAAAGTCAGCACGTCTTTCCTTGTTTTGACCTTTCTTTGATCGAACCCCATTTTTTTAAGTTCTATAAATACATTTTTTTTAAATAAATAATTGTTTTATTAGCATTATTGTAAGTGTAATTAATAACTATTATTTTATTGATAAATATTACCATGTAGGAGACATTTTTAATTAACAAATTAATCATTAATACATTAGTAATTATCACAAGATAGTTAAAATGACAGAAATTTAAAATATTAGTGTGTAGGATTTCAACATTTTAATCGTGTGATAGCATCAATAAAGTCAGGATGCACTTTTTGATTTTAGAGAATATTGCCTTAATATGTCCATCTGTTTCAATTTCATTTTCTTAAAGTAAGCGATTTAAAAAAAAAATTATAGCAAAGAATGACAAGTATCAAACAGTTCGTGGTAACGAACTGTAGTAAGGAGCGACTTGGGTCAATAGTAACCGAAACTCTAAAAAACGAAATTTTGATACCAATAGTTCCATCAAAAGAATTGGATTTTAATACTGATTTTAAATATATAAGATTCATCAAGTTTAACCTTACCAATCAAAAGTTACAAGCCTGAAAAAATTTGCCTTATTTTAGAAAATAGGGGAAAATACCCCCTAAACGTCTTAATCAATCTTAACGAAAATCACACTATCAGATTCAGCGTATCAGAGAGCGCTACTGTAGAAGTTTCAAGCTCCTATCTACAATTAAATAAAAAACAAGTTTTTTTTAACTGAAAGTAAGGAGCGACATTAAAACTTAAAACGAACAAAAGTTGTTCCATATATGAGAGGGGCTGTCCCCACCTCAGCACCCCGCTTTTTCTATTTCTGATCAAGAGGTTGCTGATTTAACCGAGGGCAGCAAACATAGCTCCAGCAGGGAAAGCTCCAGTGATAAATTTTTTACCACTTAAAAAATTATTATTAGTGCAATTAAAAAAAATAATTAAAAAAACGGAAACAAAGCTTCTTGAGAATCAAAACAGACAAATGGATTGGATGGACAAGTCGAAAACCTGAGGAGTGCAAGAGATAAAGTTCACCATAAGAAAATGCGTCGAATATCTTTGAAACCCGCGATGATTTATTATCTTGCTACGGACCTTCAAGTATAAGTCTAAAAAAAAGTTAAAGAATTTCTATTTTACTTAACTTTCCACTAGCTTCTGACTTTCCACTAGCTTCTGTGTTTACATAGATTCTTACTGAAGATTCTAGCGTCTTTACGGAGATAATTTATTATCTTGTTACAGAACTTCAACTGCAAGCTTATGAAAATCTGTGCTCATGGAGTAGGGTATCGAGTAGGGTATAAAGTACTTCTACCCTAGTATCTATATCTATAGTATCTATTCTACCCTACTTTCCAACAGCTTCCCCATACAACTAAATGTCAAAAGCACTTCTATCTAATCGACAAGACTCATTCATACAATAAAAAAACTCTTGTCTGCAGCAATTTGTATAAATATTCAAAATTAATTTAAAAATCATTTGTCCTGACAAGACAAAAAAAATAGCTTTGTCAGTTCCATTTTCTTCGTTAATGCATGGAAGAGCACGATGGAAAAATAAAACCAAATTCAACTATTTCCTATTTCTTTTGTCAGCCAGTCATTTTCCTCCGTCTTAGTCCTGGATAGACACAATTTTTCTCTGGATAGGTTATTAGAAGGGCTTAGTTGACAAAAACAAATAATAGAGACAAGGGGCATGTAATATACAATGCTGGTTTTTGAATAAGATGTGTCAATGATTTAGGTGAGAAATAGCTCCAAAATTTCGCTACTTTATGTATTTGAGAGCACGAATAGTGCTTGTTATGAGTATTTTTAAGAAAAAAGGCAGTAAACATGAAATTTGACTTCTTGAATTAGTTAAGTGAAAACTTCGACAGCCATATGATGGATTTAAAATTATGGAAATGTAGAGTTTTAATTTTTTAGTGAAAATATTTAGTTTTTAATATTCTTTCTGGCTTTTTCTTTTAGATTTTCTAATAAGTATCGAAAAAGACTCAAATAACATTTAAACCATTATAATTAAGCAGTATAAATTAAAAATAATGAATATATTTCCCAAAGATTAAAAATATTCCACAAGAAGATAACATTGTTTTATTGATTGTTCTGTCTTTTTAGCGACTTGAAGCAAAATTTATTTTGTGGCCAGCCTATGAAAATAAAGTCGGCCTAAGAAAAGCTACTGAAAATTAAGCAGCGCTCTGGAAAATCAAGACTAGATTTTATTTTTGTAGACAAAGCTTCTTTTTAACTGAGTTTCTTTGGAAGGCAAACTCTTGAGCACATACAAAATGTATAAAACACAGCTATACATGTTTTAAATTGGTAATGCATGTCTTAAAATTGGTGCCGGGCAAAAGACGTACCTTGCCGTTATTAGATTGATGAAGATGTATGTTTGAAGACAGTGCTGCGCTGTTTACTGAATGATCAATTAATTCAAATAATCAATTCATGTCCAAAAAACGACCTTTGTTAAACCATTATAGATTTATGAGTTAAAAGTCTACAAAAGAAAATTTAATGAGAATTAAATGCATAGGTTGTATTTGATTATGCATTTAATGTTCTATTATAAAGGTAAAATTTTCATGAAAACAAGCTTGGAATAAACTGAAATTAAACAAGGACAAGCACAAAATTGGTTTGCTAAAAGCTGGTCACTGAATCGACACTTGAGCTTTTCTTTTTGCAACGAGTCTGTCAACAACTTGAACTTTTTTTTAGACAGATCTAGTATTTGCACCTTTCAAGGACTCGCTGTTACACTGAAAGATAACTTTGTTACTGGTTTATAAAATAGGTTTATTGGTTTATTATTATTTTATTATTATTATTATTATTATTATTATTATTATTATTATTGGCTTATAAAAAAAGATAAAATTGTTATTGGTTTATGGCTAAAGTACTGATTTATTTTGGTTCTATGAAAATCTTTACCTTATATTTGGCTCGTTTTTTCTGTGATTCAAGACATAGCTCTTTTTGCACCACTCCAAAGAGATTCCATAAATTAAAGTTATTTTAACTTAAACTTAATTCTTAAAAAACCTTCCTGAAAAAACAATTCTTTCAAGGGAAAGTAAAGAGTCATATTAAAACTAAAGACAAGCAGAAATAGTGTCATATAATAATTCAAACTCAGAACGATCAGATACTATCAAGGAATAAATAAAACCCGAATAAATAAAAATTCAATAAATAATCAGATCAAACATGAAGATAACATATACTGATATAGACGAATAATTAAATTCTATAACACATAAAAATTAATATCAATACTCAATTCAAAGTGAAAATAACTAAATGTTTAGATTATAATGACAAAATAGCTGAAAATCTTAGCACTTCATTATTAATGACTTTAATTAACAACAGTTTTTTTATTTCAATGTCATGAAATAAAGTTATATCATTTCTTAGAATATATTTCAGTCTATATTTGATACAGCATATCAGTTTTTTTCTCTAAAATGCACTAGCAAAGATAGGGCAATTTCATGATCTGGGGCCCATGCACTTAGGACTCTTCAGTCGTAGAGATACTTTTGCGTGCATGTTGATCTTTTCGAGTAAATAACACATACAATTCCCGCATGAAAAGCCCCAACGTTGAGCTCTATATAAACGAAAAATAGACATAGGCTATAGTAAAATTTTCAAAAATTGGAAAAACGAAAAGAAAAAGTTTCCAGAGAACCCAAACAGACAGATGGACTGGATGGATCAGTAAAAAAGCTGAGAAAGGTGAGCTATACATTTCAGCATAAAATAATGCACCCAGTGCGATACGAATTATATCTTCTATCGCATTTTTTGAGTGATTTCTATTTTTCCACTTGAAAGGGCAATTATACCACAAACTTTACTGCAGGACCAAGTGACTATGAGAAGGAGTGGGCAAATACCACCCTGAGCTAGAATATCCGTAGATGGTCCTAATTAAATTCTAATTTGGCTTCATAATTTCCAGGATCCCCTAGGATAAAGCATTATTTCATAATTATATAATTTGGGCCTCGTGGATGCTCTAAAAATTATATTGCCAAGTAAGATTTTCACCATCACTGTCGAACAATAATAATGCAGCAGTCCCTATTCTAAGTGGAAAATTATTACCATGCCATATTTCAATCTCACTTTTTAGCAGAGGCGCCAAAACACCTTAATCGTGGTTAGTCTTGGATAAAAGAATTGTTTCAAATGAAAGTAAAGAGTGACAATAAATAACTTAGATGAGCATAAGCTATTCTGTATGTAAGGGAGGCTATCCCCTCTTCAGTCCCTACTCTTTACTACAAAATTTTAAAGCGCTTTATTGGAAGCATTTGTGACTATAACAAATGTATCTAATAGGTAGGTGCAAGTGTGTTATTTACCACTTGCATTTTAACACGTTTGCCTAAACCAAATGTGTATCCATAGGTCAAGGCTGTATCCATCGGGTGTAGGGGGTTTGAACCCCTCCCCCCTGAAATATTTGTTAGACTCGTTACAAAATGAATATATAAAATGAACGTAACAAAAATGAATACAAAGAATTTTGATGTGCTTTTTGAAGTTTTTTTTGTGTGTTTTTCGCGTTTGCGATACGCGATGATGATTATCATCTTGTTGCAGACCTTCAAGTACAAGCTTCAAGAAAAGGTTTGTTCATCCCACGCGGCATTTACTTGCTTAAAGAAGTTTTCATTCTACTTAACTAGCTTTTTTCCCACTAGCTTCTCCATATACCTACTAGTCAAAAACAATTGTAGCCGACATATAAAACTCATTCAGATCATTTTTCAAAACCGAAAAAAAAAACACTTCTCTAAAGCAATTGGTTATGATTCACATATAGAATTTTCTTTCCCCAAGATGAATTCCAAATTCTTTGTCCTTACAAGACAAAAACACGTCAAAACGGCTTTGTCACTTGCATTTTCCCCAATGCACGGAAGAATCTAGTGGAAAAGTCAAACTGGATTCAAAGATTTCCCCAGTGAGCTCGTTATTTTTTCCGCTTTTTTCGGGATTAAATAAGAAAAAATAAGTTTCTTCAACTGAAAATAAGAAGCATCATTAAAACTTTAACCGAATAGAAATCATTACATATATGAGGAGGGTTGCCCCTTTCCTCAATACCTCGCTATTAACGCTAAAGATTTTAATGCTTTTAAAAATTTTTTTTATTGCTGTGGCTTGTGTTTCAGGAGTCGTTCTTAAAGAATGGGTAACAAATTTAAACTTTAGCTTAAAGAGTAAGGGAATGAGGAGAGGGCAAACTTCCTCATACACATGATAATCTCTTTTCGTTTTAAGTTTTAATATTGTTCCTTACTTTCAGTTAACAAAAACTTGTTCTTTTTGTTTAGTTTCTGATTGTCCGGGTCTACCTCCACGCCTCCCCCACGAAAAAATCCTCTAGGCAACTCAGCGGCGGTGACGATTTACCTAGAAAATTATTCTGAACATCTCCAAACAAAAAATTGAGTCAGCAAAGAGAAAGTAAGACAAATAAGAAGAATTTCGTATAAGAATATTTGGCAAATTCCCCCAGTGTAAAATATCTCCTGAAAGTTCAGCCTCGGGAAACTTCCTTCCTCATAAAAGATTCCCCCACTTAAAATCCCCTCAGCATAATTTTTACCTCCCCCTCCCAAATAATGTATCCTAATAACTCCCAATAACAAATATTATACGTAAACAATGGGCAAATTTTACAGCATAAAGATCCTTCTCCAGGAGCTTTAGGGCGCCTTGTTATCTGCAAAGGCATAGCTATTCGGCCTTTTAACTATGCTGAACAAAATAACTGACTCTAAATTTTGATTGGGCATTTTGAGGAAAGGGGGCATGAAAGGAGGGTTAGTTGCCCTCCATTTTTTTCACTTAAAAGGGGCACTAGAACTGCTAATTTTCGTTCGAATGAACATTCTCTCGATATTCTAAGACTATTCCTTAGATGCAATCTCTCCTGGAAAAAACGACAAACAATTAAACCCGAATTGGTAATCGTTCTTCAGGCAAAAAGTAGAAAATTTCACATTTTGTAGATGGAAGATTTTCACTAAGGTTCTTTTGAATTTTGGGGATGTTTCCCTAATTTTTTCATGCTGGTAGTCTTTTATGGGCAACAATAAGCTTAATGAATCTTGTACATTCGAAATCAAAATAATAAGCTCATTCTTTTGATATATCTCTTTGTATCAAAATCCCGGTATTTGGAGTTTTAGCTACTATTGAGCCGTGCCCCTCCTTACTTACAGTTTGTTGCCACGAAATGTTTAATGGACAAAATTTTTCCTCTGAGTAAGTTATTAGAGGCTTAGTTGACAACAAAAAAGAGTGAGGATAAGGGATATGTAACATACAATGCTGTTTTTGGACGTGACTTATCAATAATCCACGTGAGAAAGGGCTTAAGATTTTAGTTTTCAAACAGTTCGTGGTAACGAACTGTAGTAAGGAGCGACCCGGCTCAATAGTAACCAAAACTCTAAAAAATGGAATTTTGATACCAATACCTACATCAAAAGAATCGCATTTTAATGCTGATTTTAAATATATAAGTTTCATCAAGTTTAGTTTTACCCATCAAAAGTTACGAGCCTGAGAAAATTTGCGTTATTTTAGAAAATAGGGGGAAACGCCCCCTAAAAGTCATAGAATCTTAACGAAAATCACACCATCAGATTCAGGGTATCAGAGAACCCTACTGTAGAAGTTTCAAGCTCCTATCTACAAAAATGTGGAATTTTGTATTTTTTGCCAGAAGGCAGATCACGGATGCGTGTTTATTTGTTTTTTTGTTTTTTTGTTTTTTTGTTTTTTTTTTCTTTTCCCCAGGGGTGATCGTATCGACCCAGTTGTCCTAGAATGTTGCAAGAGGGCTCATTCTAACGGAAATGAAAAGTTCTAGTGCCCTTTTTAAGTGACCAAAAAAATTGGAGGGCACCTAGGCCCCCTCCCACGCTAATTATTTTACCAAAGTCAACGGATCAAAATTCTGAGATCGCCATTTTATTCAGCGTAGTCGAAAAACCTTATAACTATGTCTTTAGGGACGACTTACTCCCCCACAGTCCCCATGGGAGGGGCAACAAGTTACAAACTTTGACCAATGCTTACATATAGTAATGGTTATTGGGAAGTGTACAGGCGTTTTCAGGAGGATTTTTTTGGTTGGGGGAGGGGTTGAGAAGAGGGGGATATGCTGGGGGAACTTTCCATCGATAATTTGTCATGGGGGATGAAAACCTCCATGAAGGGAGCGCAGGATTTACTAGCATTATTTAAAAACACAATGAAAAAATAAATATGAAAAAGTACTTTCAGCTGGAAGTAAGGAACAGCATTAAAACTTAAAACAAACAGAAATTATTACCCATTTGAGGGGCTCACCTCCTCCTAATACCTCGCTCTTTACGTTAAAGTATTTTTAGTAATTTCAACTATTTATTCTACGGCTTTTGTGATTCTGGGGTCATTCTTAATGAATTGGGACAAAATTTAAGCTTTAGTGTAAAGAGCGAGGATCTGACAAGGGGGCGAACCCCCTCATATATGTAATAAAAATATGAGAATACAAAAGTTCTTTACGTAAGCTAATTTATAAGTTACGTAAATCTCTTACTAATAAAAATATTCGTAAAAAATTAAAAGTTCTAGTTGCCTTTTTAATTAACCAAAAAATCGGAGGGCAACTAGGCTTCCTCCCTCGCTCTTTTTTTCTCAAAATCATTCGATCAAAATTATGAGAAAGCCATTTAACCAAAAAAAAAAAAAATGCAAATTTCGTTTTAATTATTCCTCTGCGGAGAGCCAAAATCAAAACATGCATTGATTCAAAAACGTTCAGAAATTAAATAAAAAAAAACAAGTTTTTTTAACTGAAAGTAAGGAGCGACATTAAAACTTAAAACGAACAGAAATTACTTCGTATATGAAAGAGGCTGCTTCCTCATCAACGCCCCACTCTTTACGCTAAAGTTTTTTACTGTTTTAAAAAGAAGAATTGATAGACAGAGTCAAACTTTAGCGTAAAGAGCGGGGCGTTGATGAGGAAGCAGCCTCTTTCATATACGAAGTAATTTTAATAAAAAAGAACTTGTCTTATCAAACAGTTCGTGGTAAAGAACTGTAGTAAGGAGCGACCTGGCTCAATAGTAACCGAAACTCTAAAAAATCGAGTTTTGATACCAATAGTTACATCAAAAGAATCGCATTTTAATGCTGATTTTAAATATATAAGTTTCATCAAGTTATACCCATCGAAAGTTACGAGCCTGAGAAAATCTGCCTCATTTTAGAAAATAGGGAGAAACACCCCATAAAAGTCACACAATCTTAACGAAACTCACACCATCAGATTCAGCGTATCAGAGAACCCTACTGTAGAAGTTTTAAGCTCCTATCTATAAAAATGTGGAATTTCGCATTTTTTGCCAGAAGACAGATCACGGATGCGTGTTTATTTGTTTTTTTGTCTTTTTTCCCCGGGGATGATCGTATCGACTGAGCGGTCCTAGAATGTCGCGAGAGGGCTCATTGTAACGAAAATGAAAAGTTCTAGTGCCTTTTTAAAGTGACCAAAAAAATTGGAGGGCACCTAGGCCCCCCTCCCACGCTCATTTTTTCCCAAAAGTCACCGGATCAAAATTCTGAGATAGCCATTTTATTCACCATAGTCGAACAGCCTAATAACTATGTCCTTAGGGACGACTTACTCCCCCGCGGTCCCCGTGGGAGGGGCCGTAAGTTACAAACTTTGACCTGTGTTTACATATAGTAATGATTACTGGGACGTGTGCAGACGTTTTCAGGGGGATTTTTTTGGTTTAGGGGGGAGAGTTGAGGGGGGGGGGGGTTACGTGGGAGGATATTTCCATGGAGGAGCTTTTCATGGGGGAAGAGAATTTGAATGAAAGGGGGGCGGGATTTTCTAGCATTATTTGAGAAAACAATGAAAATAAATATGAAAAGTTTTTTCTATTGAAAGTAAGTAAGTAAGTAAGTCGGCACTAGACCCTTAAGGTCCAAACCGGCGGTGATAATCTCCGTTTCATGGTCCTTCAGCCAGGAAGTGCAATAGGGGGTTGGGGGCCAACCATCCTGTGCTTTCGCACACCCTTCCTGCTTACCTTCCCCAGATTTCCCCAGGTACCCATCTAGAGCTGAGTCGACTCTGGCTGAGCTTACAGAGTCACGCCACTGACCCCCGTCCCAAACTAAATAACTAGTCAAAACTGGGATTGAGCCCGTACCCCTTGGACACAGAATTCCCACCCCAGCGCGCCAACCATTAAAACTTAAAACTAACAAAAATTATTACGCATATGAGGGGTTTACCTCCTCGTTATACGTCACTCTTTACGCTAACTCTTACGTCACTCTTTACGCATCACTCTTTACGTATTTTTAGTAATTTCAGCTATTTATTCTACGGCCTTTGTGATTCAAAGTGTGATTTAAGTTCTAAAGCTTAAAGTTCAAAGTCACTAAGGCTTAAATGGGACATTTCAGCTTTAGTGCAAAGAGTGAGGTATCGACGAGGGTTGAACCCCCTCATATACGCAATAAAAATATACGAATATAGAAGTTCGTTACGTAAGTTAATTTGCAAGTTACGTATAATTTTTACCAATGAAAACGTTTGTAAAAAATTAAAAGTTCTACTTGCCTTTTTAAGTAATCAAAAAATTGGAGGGGAACATGGCCTACCCCTTCACTCCTTTTTTCTCAAAGTCTTCCGATAATTGCAATTAATTAATATGCAACTTTTGTTTTAATTACTTATGTGCGGAGAGCCAAGATCAAAACATGCATTAATTCAAAAACGTCCAGAAATTAAATAGAAAAAAAAACAAGTTTTTTTTAATGAAAGTAAGGAGCAAGATTAAAACTTAAAACGAACAGAAATTACTCCGTATATGAAAGGGGCTTTTCCTCCTCAACGCCCCGCTCTTTACGCTAAAGTTTCTTACTGTTTTAAAAAGTAAAAAGAGTTTTTTATTGTTTTAAAAAGTAGAGTTGCGAGAAAGAATCAAACTTTAGCGCAAGGAGCGGGGCGTTGAGGAGGAAAAGCCCCTTTCATATACGGAGTAATTTCTGTTCGTTTTAAGTTTTAATCTTGCTCCTTACTTTCATTAAAAAAAACTTGTTTTTTTTCTATTTAATTTACGTACTTGAGTGCAAAAAAGGTGCCGGATGATACTCACAAGGGTAGTAAAAATGAAATCTGACTTTTTTGATTGGTTACGTGAAAATTTACACAGCCATATATGCATTAAAAAAATCGAAAAAACTAAACTTTAATTTTGGTGAAAAAGATATCCATATTGTGTTAAAAATAAATATGATTAAACAGTGTAATTTCAAAATACTGAACAAACTGTCCGAGGAGTATAAAATGTTCCACTAGAGTACAACGATTTTATTTCTTCGTTTTAGTTTTTGTTTTTTCATAGTTGCTGGAAAAACCTTATCAATTATGTCTGGTAATCAGGCTTTCCATACTCTATTTGCTTTTTTTTGCATTTCAAACAGTTCTTGGTAACGAACTGTAATTAAGGAGCGATGCGATTCAATAGTAGCCAAAACTGTAAAAAACAGAGTCTTGATAATAAAATCTGACTTTTTGGATTGGTTACGTGAACATTTACACAACCATATATGCATTAAAAAAATTGAAAAACAAAACTTGTATTTTTGGGAAAAAGATATCAATATTGTGTTAAAAATAAACATAATTAACCAGTATAATTAGAAAATACTGAAGAAAACTGTCCGAGGAGTATAAAAGGTTCCACTAGAGGACATTGATCTGTTTCTTCATTTTTGTTTTTTCATAGTTACTGGAGAAACTATCCAATTACGTCCAATTACGTACGTTTTATCAAGGTTTCAAATAGTTGTTGATAAAGAACTGTAATTAAGGAGGGATGCGACTCAAAAGTAGCCGAAACTATAAGAAACAGAATCTTGACAATAAAAGATACATCGAAAGAATCGGCTTTTGATGCTTATTCAAAATATATAAATCTCATGAAGTTTAATGTTACCCATCAAAGTTACGGGCCAGAGAAAATTTGCATAATTTTTGAAAAAGGGAAAAAAAGCCAATAAGAAATCAAGCGATCTTAATGAAAATCACGTCATGAGATTCAGAATATCAGAGAATCCTACTGTAGATGTTTCAAGCTCCTATATACAAACACATATAATTTTGAATTTTTTGCCAGAAGCAAGATCACAGATGCGTGTTCATTTGTTGTTTTTTGTTTTCCCCTGGGGTGATCGCCTCAAAACAGTGATCCAATAAGATCTGCAGAAGGCATATTTGATCGGAAATCAAAAGTTCTAGTTCCCAATTTAAGGGACCAAAAATAATGGAGGGCAGCTAGCCCCCTCTCACTTCTTTTGTCTATAGGAACTTGAAGCATCTTTCCGATTATGTTCAATAATTAAATAAAAAAAAAATAGCTTTTTTAAATGAAAGTAAGGAGCGACATTAAAACTTAAAACGAACAGAAATTACTCCGTATATGAAAGGGGCTTTTCCTTCTCAACGCCCCGCTCTTTACGCTAAAGTTTGACTCTTTCTCTTAACTCTACATTTTAAAACAGTAAAAAACTTTAGCGTAAAGAGCGGGGCGTTGAGAAGGAAAAGCCCCTTTCATATACGGAGTAATTTCTGTTCGTTTTAAGTTTTAATGTCGCTACTTACTTTCATTTAAAACAACTTGTTTTTTTAAGATTCTATGACTTTTAGGGGGTGTTTCCCCCTATTTTCTAAAATGACACAAATTTTCTCAGGCTCGTAACTTTTGATGGGTAAGACTAAACTTGATGAAACTTATATATTTAAAATCAGCATTAAAATGCGATTCTTTTGATGTAGCTATCGGTACCAAAATTCCATTTTTTAGAGTTTTGGTTACTATTGAGCCGGGTCGCTCCTTACTACAGTTCGTTACCACGAACTGTTTGATTGGGCTTTCCACATAATTTTTAGTTTTCCTTTCGATTTTTAAATAAATACAAAAAAAATACTCAATTACTATTCAGACTCAGTTGTACTTAATTAATATAAATTAATATTATTCCATAAGTAATATTTAATTTTCTCCAAGTTCTTCTGTAAAGGTGGAATTTTCTGAATAAGCTTACTTTAAATAGGTGAAAATCATGAAAGTTTGAGAAGAAACTAAAAAAAGACAAGGACAGTTATTGGTTAGATAAAAACTCTTCAGTTGGACATCGGTATTGTATATCTTTGCTCTCGAGCCATGAGCCTTATCATCGGCTGATCTAGGGGTCCAAAATTTTTTTGGGCCCCTCTTTCCCTGTGTTTGTTCTTTTTTCATTCTTTTTTGGAATAATTACCCCCTTCCCCTAGATTTCTCATATCGCCCCCAACATTTTGCTCAAGATCCACCCCTGGGTCTCATCAAAACTATTGTTTATAAATGAGTCTATGTCTTACCACAAGTTGGGTCACATCAACTTATCCTCCTAGCTTTTTTGTGTCACAGCATGTCTTTTATAAGTGGACATAATAGAAAATAAAAACTCATTTCGTTCGGTTCAAGAAATAGACTTTTCTATTTTAGCTCTGTATAATTTAATTGTTTGGCTACTCTTAAAAAAATGGATTGCCAAAGCCTTTTTTAAGTTTGTTGGCTAATTTGTAATTAAAAGCATTAAAATGTTCAAAATCAATAAAAAAATTTCATTTGGCTATCAACCTGTTCTTTTGAGAATATTTTTATTGAACATTTTTATTATTCTCGGGAAACACCTAGGCATTCTTTTTTTTTCTTGACTCTCTCGATATTTTTTTTCTAGTACTTTTAGTAACAACTCGGGATTATAACAACTGAAAATTCAAGAAAGAAAGTTTTGCTTTTCGACATTCAAATTTCCTATCCACAAAAACATGAAATTTTACATTTTTTTTTTCCTAGAAAAAAAATCATAGATTTTTCCAAGGGCAATCACGTCAAACCTATGATATTAGAAAATAGGGAGAGGATCACTGGACATAGAAGTTCTCTTGCCCATTTTAAGTAGCAAAAAAAGTTTAAGTAGCAAAAAAAATTAAGTAGGACCGAACTAGTATTTTGCCCCAAAGAAAGGCAAATTGCACTTGGGAAAGAATTTTAAGATGACCAATCAATTTTGAAGTACCAAAACACTACATATGAACTTCCCAGATTCAGGGGAGGTAATTCTGTACGGTGGCAATAACCCCCCTTTTCTAGCAAAAACCCATCTCGTAGATATTTTATCACCCATTTCCACTTGCTCTACCTAAGAAAATTTACAACTTAGGGCTGCAGTCCTCGCGAAACATAATTCAATGTCAAGTTTTCTTATCTTTTTATCAGTAAAATCTGTTGCTGTTTCTATATTTCATATATATTCCCTATTATTTTACACAATTATAGTTCTACTTTGATTACATTACGGCTATTTTTTCATTCCAAATATAAATAAAAGCCAACAGGTGTAATTTGTAATTTGTTCACATAATTAGATCTATTTATTGATAATATAATGTAATCAAGATAATTAGGTTAATTTAATTTCATTTTAAGGTTGAACTAAAAAAAAAAATATTTTAATATTCTTCCGATTTCAAAATTTGAATTCCATTAAGTTCCAAAAATCCTTCAAAATTAACAAAAAGGCTAGTCAATCTTAATTAGGATTGTTGTCCTGAAGTTCAAGAAATTAACCGGTTTTGCCACAGAAATATTTTTTGCTGTGTAGTATATATTGAATTTTCAGTAAAAGAGATTAACTTAAAAAATCTTAAAAGAAGAGAAAAGAATGTCCGTATTCCTACTATAATGTTCAATTTTTATGGCTAACAATTAAGGTGTTCACAATAAACAATCTACTTTCGTAAGTAAATCAAATGTAATTAATGTTTGCTGGTGCATTTTCTTCAAAATGAGCTTATTTGATAGCCAAGAATCTCACCAAAATGGATATTGTCAATAGTTGACAAGAAAGAATCTCATTTACTTATTCCCCTAGCTTATTTGTGTCCCAACATTTCACATACAAGTACCTATAATAAGAATAAAACTCATTTGGATCGGCTTAGGAGAAGCCATTTCCCCATTTTAGCTTCCTATAATTGGCCGCATTGTTTTTCTCTGGATAGGGATTGGTTTATAAAAGTCTTCTTTCATTTTCTTAGTTAATTTGAAATCCTTAGGACTGCTTAGTGGACCCTAAGCTCTTCAAATGACATATTAAATTGTTCCATGGGGACCTCCTAGGTTCTCTTTTATCAGTCCAACTCCCTCCATCCCGCGAAAAATTCTTGGCTCTTGACTAAATCGAACAGAAGTGAAAAAGTATCAGTCGAAAGCACAGCCCAATAAAAGTGCTTTCTAAGCTAACTTACGCCGGGTTTTACTAAACCCGTCGTCATATCAGCTTTCAACGTAAACTATTCATTTATGAGATTTGGCCTCAACTCTATTTTATTCCGTCTTTTTAAAAGGGAGGTAACAGAGTAAATTCTTATACTTGGGCTCCGTCATTTTAACTTTAGAATATCTTTCGAGAGAAGCCGACTCAGCTTTTACACGCATACCGTCATTAGGGTCACGACTGTCACTACTGTCACTGTCATTATGTTCCCTCTGAATACGTAATTTTGTGACAATCCTGCAGCTGTAACTGGAACTATAACAAAAAGATATTTATATAATTGACTTTATTAGTCTCAGATTTTTAAACTCACCAATCCAGAATTATGATATTACTTTGAATTTTCTTGAAGAAGGATCTAAACTTACTTAAAAATCCTGAAACAATGTAAATCATGCATTCAATGGCAAAACTTTTCACTTTTCAGAACTGGCTAAGCTGGAAAAAAAAGGAAAAAAAAATGCCCCAGAATTTAGATGAGCTTTGTTATGAATATTTCTGATGTTAGCTATTTTCGGGTATGATTAACCTATTTTTGAATATGGGAGGTGACTTTCCCTCCCCCATTAATTTTTTTGTTCATTGCTAGATTTTAAAATAATTTATTTTTAGGAATTTCATTAACAAATACTGTTTTTGGTGTTTGTTTTGACTGAAATTGAAAAATCACGATATTCCCCCTCCCCCTCCTAAAACCTTAAAAGTTTATTTCATCCCCCTCGCTATATTTCCGGCAAATGGCCCCCCTGAAAAAGACGCCTTATGTATTGGCTATTGTATTTTTAAATGTTGATAGCATTAACCATAGATATGAAAATATTACTATCTACGTATAACCACTCGGTCTTTGTTTTTATCAAAGCAACCTCTTTGTCGTCAAGCACTAATTTGAATAATTCGCTATACTTGAAATTTAATTTTTGAACCTACTTTTGCATCCTGAATTTTTAAAACCTAAATATATATTGATGGAGATAATGCCAATTTGCTTAACTTTTGACTCCAGCCAGAACCGAGAACTAACTTCACTTTCAATCGCAGCAACATTGTTCTTGTAAAAAGCCCACTTCTGTCATTCCTTACAATGTTAAAACCTTCAATTCACCTTTCAATGGGGTGAATCAATTACCTTTTCGTAATCCATTATTACCAAGTAATTACTGGGGAATATTACTGATGGGGAATATTACCGTAATCCGTATTACCAAGTAATGATTAATTAGGTCTGCTGACTCACAAACTTTTTTAATCTAAGTGTACAAATTTTGGTATCATGTCCATTTCCCATCATAAAACAACACTCTTTTTCGTTTAAAATATAGATACGGAATCATGCTAAGTAATTTGCTTCCTACAGAAGTCAAGCTAATGTCTCTCTACTTGCTACACTAACTCTCACCACCTTTCTAACAGAGGGTTTAATCAAAGTTTTGGTAAAGTCCCGGGCTTTTTCCTTTTCCCACTTTTCTAACAGAGGGTCTAATCAAAGTTTTGGTAAAGTCCCAGGCTTTTTCCTTTTTCCACCTTTCTAACAGAGGGTCTAATCAAAGTTTTGGTAAAATCTCGAGCTTTTCCCTCTTCATCAATAATAATATTCACTAATTTTTGTATTTTATTTCCAATTTTATAACCACCTCTCCTTTATGGTGTCAATATAAAATCAGCAGTAGGGAACAAAAAAAGTAATATGCGTTTGCGTCCGGCCCATTAACAATGTGACTTAGCTAATACAAAGCTGTGGCTATGTCTAACTTGAGCCATTCAAAACTTTTCGTAGAATTTTTTGATTGTTATCAGCCAGTCAAAAAATTCTATAAAATATCTGATTGGTAAAATCCTGAGCTTTTTCCTCTTTATCAATAACCAGATTCACGATTTTTTTGTATTTTATTTCCAATTTTATAACCCTATATATATATATATATATATATATATATATATATATATATATATATATATATATATATATACCATACCATATATATATATATATAACCAAAGATATGGCTGTCGCTAACTTGAGCCATTTACAACGTCTCGTAGAATTTTTTGATTGTCATCAACCAGTCAAAAAATTGTATAAAATATCGAATGTGGCTTAATTTAGGGATAGCTGAATCTCGGTATTAGTAAAATCTTATTGTGAATGGATCTTAGAACAACTAACAAACTAGACAAAAAGCACTGGTTTTTCAACAGATATTATACATATTGTACATGAAATTTGCTTGGATAGAAACGCAGAGAAGTTGCAGCATGATCTCTTTAGTTAAAATGAGTAATATAAAAATGAGTAATAAAAAAAATGAGTAAAATGCGTTTGCTTCAGGCCCATTAACAATTTGACTTGACTAATACAAAGATGCGGCTATGTCTAACATGAGCCATCAAAACTTTTCGTAGAATTTTTTGATTGTCATCAGCCAGTCAAAAAATTGTATAAAATATCTGATTGTAAAATCCCGAGCTTTTTCCTCTTTATCAATAATCATATTCACAGTTTTTGTATTTTATTTCCAATTTTATAACAATAAATATAACCATATATATATATAACCAAAGATATGGCTATCGCTAACTTGAGCCATTCAAAACTTTTCGCAAAATTTTTTGATTGTCATTAGCCAGTCAAAAAATTGTATAAAATATCTGATGTGACTTAATTTAGGGATAGCTGAATCTTGGTATTAGTGAAATCTTATTGTGAATGGATCTTAGAACAACTAACAAATTTGACAAAAAGCACTGGTTTTTCAACAGATATTATACATACTGTACAAGGAATTTTCTGGGATAGAAACGCAGAAAAGTATCGCCTCCTACTTTCATATTTAATGCTTAGTTCATATATTAGATTCCTAAATATTACTTAGAATTATTAAATATTAACTATAAATATTAAATATTACTATAAATATTACTTAAGTTTTCTGCTCTGCGATTTGCTTAAGTGTAAAAGTATTTCTACATTCTAATTTCTTATTTCTTAGTATTTCTTTTAGATATTTCTAGTATTTCAAGTATTTCTAGTATTTCTTATTTTTAATGAAGGACCATAGAAAGTTATGCAGAGAAAAAAGCTTTTCACAATAGAAAAGATTAGACGCAATCATCCTTTTAATGCAACCCTTTTATCTAATCTCATCTGCAGCTGACGATTGCATGTCTTCTGATGATTTTCGGTAAATTACTAAAAAGGCTTTTAAATTAGCTTAGAAGGGTCATTCCGGAAACTATTCTTTCGTTGATATTAGATTAAGGAATCGCTTATTTGAAAATTATATAATCCTTCTTGGAATCTATTTAAATTAACAAAATATGAAGTTGCCGGATACTGTGGCCAAGATTAGAATCCTTTCAGAGGTGGAACTGAACGAAATTAAAACCGGAAGGTGTAACCATAGATAAACAAAGGAAATTTTTGTAAGAAATCGCAATCAATCAAGACTTTTCTTTTTTTACTTGAATTTTTTACATAAGAACCCATTAGATAGAACTTGTTTTTTCGTCCTTTTTTACTTGCTTAGCCTTTCGCACAGGAGAATCATTCAGGCTTTAAAAAGGGTCTTTTTGGGTGTCAATTTCTGATATACATTAAAGATATAATGTGATTGGCCTATGAAAATTCTTCACATACTTAACCCTAGACTAGACAAATTTAGACAAATTTTTATATTAATTTAGATAAATTAATTTTATCCACTAGTAATTACAAAATAAATCATATATAGACACAACCACCACGGGAAGGCTCGAAAAGCCTTATGATGGACGGTTGCAATCCTCTAATTCTGAATCAATAACACAAATGATTTAAAACTAAAATTAAAAAAAAATAAAAAAGGACACAAACACTCTCTCAACTAACAAATAATACCAAAATTAAATACCCTCTCCCAATAAATGTTACTTAATCTTTACTTTAAGTGACTCAATGTGTTCAGCCATCTTAATGCCAGCTGGGATATCATTCCAAATAGCCGGGGCTAAATACCTAATTCCGAAACCTGGACGTGTGGTGTCTCTGTACTCAACAACAAAATTATCCGCCTCCCTAATCGTATACCCGCGGAGCGAACAATTTAGGCGAAAAAAAATCAGTAAAAACTGTAGGATATACATCATTCCAACATCAATAATCAAAAACAGCAGCTTGATAACCGTGAATCTGACCAATAGTAAGCAGTCGTAATTTCTTAAAAAACGACGCCGTATCATTCACATTTTGTACATAATTACCAAGAAGACGTACTGTTTTATTTTGAAGAATCTGCACCCTTTTAAAATTTGCATAAGAGTTTCTAGACCAAAAAACACAACTACTACAACTACTGCTACTACTAATAACTCACTGCAGCATCAAGCCGCCTGAGGCCAACACCGCTACGAACGCTCCTCCTCTAACCAAATCTATTGAAGGCTCCCTCTTTGCACCTTCCCAGGAAGTTCCCATTTCCTTTAAATCTTTATTTATGACATTCCCCCACCCCAGACGAGGACGACCTGCTTTCCGCGTAGCCCCAGACGGTTAGCCAAAAAGGACAATCTTCGGCAATCAGTCATCCTTCATCCGCAGAACGTGGCCTAACTATCTCAACCTTTCTTTCAGTATAGCCTTAGAAAGCAGGATTGAACCACATTTTACGAAAATCTACTGTTAGAAATACGATCAGTCAGCCGGGAACCCAGAACATTCCGTAGGCAATTACTGTGGAAAAAATCTAGTAAACTTTCGTCCGCTTTTAGGAGCGCCCATATAACAATAGCTTCAGAGCCATATTTGACCACTGTCAACACTGTTGCTTCCAATATTCTAATCTTGTTTGCAGACTTATCTTCTTATTCTTCTAAACCTTTTTTTAACTGTGAAAAAAACATCCTGAGCATTAGCTGTTCTACTTTTAATATTTTCACTGCTCCTACCGTCTTTACTAATAATACTACCAAGGTACGTGAAGCTGCCCAACTGATCGATCTTTTCGTTACCCAACGTCACCTTTTCATTTTCACTTATTCCTAGCCTAAAAGACTTAGTCTTCTTAACATTAATTTTCAAACCTATTCTAGCACCCTGAACTTGCAAAACATGTAAAAATTCATTCGTAAAGCGCAGCAATAGTATGGTACAGTAATAGAAGAACTGATAATGGCAAAACATACTTTAATCAGCGCAAAATCCCCAGACCTCTAGCAACTTTAGCTGCAACAAGATCACTATTACAAATCACCTCCCAGACAAATTGCCTCCCAGACAAATTACAATCAAGCTGGAAGCCCGAATAACGCACATTAAAAAGTATATCTCCATCAACACTTGACTGCTTACTAACTCTTCCAAATATCATAAAATAATTTTTTTAACATTCACTGACAAAAGGCTCAAACTTGTAAATGCAAAAAAAAAAAAATACTTTAAAACCCTATTTACTTTCAACAACAAATCATCAGTGGATCGACTAGAAACAGTTATTGCAGTATCATCCGCAAAAGTTGTAACAAAGCACTCAGGTAAGTAGAAACGCATTGAATCAATATACAGAAGGTACAGAAGTGGTCCCAAGATACACCCCTGGGGTACACCAAACTTTACTTGAAAAGGAGAGGAAAACATCATTTAATACAATTTGATGAGTTCTTCCTCTCAAAAAACTAAATCACTTCAGATAGCTAACACGAATTCCAGGGGATTGTTGATGTTTGAGTAAAATTTTAAAATCCATTGCATCAAACGCTTTTTTAAAATCACTAAAGCAGTCAAAGGAATTACACCACCTGCAAAGCATTTATTTACAGTATCACAGAGGGAATGCACGGCATCTAACGTCGAGTGACCTTTCCTAAAGCCGAATTGGGTTTCACTTAAAATCCCCATTTCCGGAATGTAATCATAAAGTCTTTTATGCATAATTTTTCAAATAATTTTGAAAACAGGGGTAGGATTGATATGGGTCTATAATTTTAGTATCTAGCTTAGAACCCTCTTTGTGAAGGGGGATGACTTCAGCCCTTGTAAGTGCATCAGGGAATACGCCGGTTTGGAGGGAAAGATTTATTATGTGGACAATGCATGGTAGTTAATAACACATGACTGATTTAAAAGTCTTAATATTAATGCCATCTGTCCCTGCTAAATTAGATTGGATTGTTTTCACAACCTTCAGAATTTCGTCTCCGGTACACGACTGAACTTAATTTTCACATTCAGTTCCTCTATCGTCTTCAAATTCATAGTCCAGAAGATCATCATTAGAATTCATCAGTCCTTCCGCTTGTAAATTTCGGCCAATACATGAAAGAAAAAAAACTCAGCAAATCTATTAGTAATAGTCGTTTCATCGTTTATAGTTTCTCCTTGAATCAGCAGCGAATGGGGTGGAGCTTCTTTCTTCTTTCCCGATAGATAATTAATAACCTTCCAAGTTCCTTTAGTATTATCCTTATTTAAACTCAATTGATCCGCAAAGTATTCCTTTTTTGCTCTTCTTCTCATCAAGTTCACTTTATTGGGTATTATTTTGAATGTTTTCAGCTTTTCGGCACGCAAACTATTTAAAAAATCCATATACAATTGATTTCTTAAAGCCGACACTTCAAGAATTTCCGTAGTTATTCAGGACTTCCTGGACTCATCCCTACTTGGTTCAAACATTTCACTGGGCAAGTCTTACCATATATTGACTGTATGATCCCATCATACGATCAAATGTACCAGAAGCGTCATCTTTCACATCAAAAGTTTCACTCAAATCAATGCTGCTTATCTCTTCACCGAACCTCTGTAAATTCTCTTTTTTTTAAGTTTTCAATTTTTTAATTCATTTTTTTTATTCAGCCATAAGTAAATTCAACCTATGAAACTAATGAAACAAAATTAAATTGTTGAGCAAAATGAAAGCCATCTTTCTTTTTCTTTTTGCATCGAAGTGACTCTTAAGATGGTGCTAGGCGTTTTCCCAGCCGTAAAATTGCCCCCCCCCCTCTTGAGAAAATTTTCCCCCTGGATAATCCCCCCACGAATTATACCCCGGAGGCAAAATTGAGCAGCGACTGAGAAATCTCACCTAATTGTCCATTAGATATCCTACAAAAAAAGGACCAGATGCCTGTCTTTTTAATAGAATTTAACATGCCTTTTTCAGTAGCAAAATTGAATACAAAAATGAATGAAATTGAAAAAAATGGAATCAGGACTTCCTTCCGGGTAGAATTTTACGGGGAGGGGTGCCAACCACCCACAAGTCAAGTAAATGGTAAGCAAATAGCCATATATTGCATTCTACGCTAGTTAGCTAGTTACACTATAAGCCATTTTGCTTATATTAACACCTTAATTTTTTAAGTTCGTGTTTTCGTTCTTTACTTTTGTTGATCATTAAGAAGTGTGCAATCCAACTTGCTAAAATTAACCAGAAACAATTAGGATTAAGCAGATGAAAGTGTTGGTTTATGTATTCTCCCGATGATTTTGCCATACGTGGCAATTGACACAATAGTTTCTTTTTTTTTTATTTGTATGTTACAGATTTCTGTTAATGTTATAGGAGTTGAACAAAGCTTATAAATCATTGAATTGCTCGTGGTGTAGTTAGGTAGTTGCAAGCTAAACTCTTAAAGTAATATATACACAATAAAGTGCTTGTTGATACAGCTCTTAAAAAAGAGAGAAAGTAGTTTTGTTAGAATAAGCGGTTGACAAAGAGTAATTGAAAACGTGATCGTATTATTTTTATCCAATTAAAAAAAAAAGAAAATCATTTTTGTGGCGTAAATACTTTCCAAAGCTTAAGAAAAATACTTGAAAAGTTGCATCATTACTGTTCAGCAATCCAGTGGCACCACTGAAGGGGCAGAAAATAGTGAAGTAGCCTAGGTGAACGAGAATAATATATCATATAGGTTAGTTATTTTTACAGATTAAATTGATGTGCAACTCATTTCAATACGATCATCCTGAAGAAAAAAAATAAATGAAAAAAATAAAATAAACACACATCCGTGACCTCCAATTTTGGAGAAAAAATTCCCGTTTTTGAAAAAAAAATTAAAACTGCAAGGCTCTCCAGTAAGTTATATAAGACTCACTTCGAGTGTAATACTGAATAGAACGTACGTTCAGTGTTTTATAATTCAGAAATTTCGCTCTCAGTTCAGTATTACTCGAATGCATTATTTTATTAGAGATGAAATTTAATCGACTGAAACTAGTTCTGGCAGGACCAAATTGACCAGATCATCAAAGTAATCATATTATATCTCTCACGGGACTGCAACTTCAGAAGACTTATAAGCTGTATTTGTTCAAAATTCAAAATTAAGGAATCAAGCTTCGTAATCAGATTCTCCGAAAATCGTCTCTCCTTTCTTTAAAAAGTATTTTTGTTTTGTCTTAGGAGATTATGAGACTCTAGAGATTGGTGCATTTCTTAAACAGACAAAAATAAATATGTAGTAGCAAAGTGAATTTCGGTGCTACCACATTTGAAGATGTTTTTTACCGCAGAGATTGCATTTTAATATTGCACCGATCAGTTTGTTTCTCAATATCTATGCCTGAAATTCATTATAATATTTATGCCTGAACCATATTATAATATATGCCTGAACCACATTATAGTCGACTTTGGGGAAAAATCCAAACGACCAACGACTAAAAGCGTATATATTCTTTCCTGGTCGTAGTTTGTTGAGTAGACCAGCATTCAATTTTCAATCATAATCTTTATTAGTGATGGTTCATAGTGGGTATTTAAGGCAAACATTTTAAAATATCAACAGACAGAAACTTTTGGTCTGTCATTTTACTATTATTACGATAAATTTTGCATAACAAATTAGTCTTCCTACGGGCTTTTTAAACCAATTCCTAGTCAATCCAGTTTTCCAGTTCTTTAGTGCGAAATGACCTTAAAATTAAAAAAATATTTGTCATTCGCAAGTATTGGCTTTGGATCAAGAGCTGAATTACCAAATACCGATTTCTGTACGACTTTCCACTTCACATAAAAACAATACATATTACTGTTAGTTTCTACAAACTATGTTTTGCAGGAAACCGCAGCAATTTAGCAAATAATGAAGCGACTACTACTACTACTAAAACCTCAATGCAGCACCGAGTCATCTGAGACCAAAACAGCTCAGCCAACTCCTCCTTCATCCAAATCTATTCAAAGTCTCCCTCTTTACACTCTCCAAAGAAGCTCCCGGCTCCCAAGTCCTTCCTTACGACCTCCTCCCACCGCATTCCGGGGAAGCCTAATTTTCATTCGGCCTTAGATGGCTGAAAAGGACAATCTTGTGCAATATGTCATCCTTCATCTGAAGGACGTGTTCCAGTGAAGTAATTATCTTAATATTAGATTTTAATTAATATAATTAAAAAATGAGTTTTCATGCTGAACTATTCAGGAAATGGCATGGAAAAAAAAATTAAAGTTCTTATTGAAGCTACAGAGTTATCATACTGAACCATTCAGGAGATTTCATGGAAACTTATTGAAGTTTCACAGGTTTCATGCTGAACCATTCAGGAAATTTCCTGGAAAAATAATGAAATTCTTATTGAAGTTTCAGATTTTTCATGCTGAGCCATTCAGGAAATTTCAAGGTACACTAAAGAGGAGCCACTCACAAGCTAGTCTGCCACGGTGGTATTTGAAAATCACTGCTTTAGAGTGTTAGAATTTCCCGAGATGAAAGAGAAACATGTTTTAAAACAAAGGAGAGAAGATTGTCCGAAAATCTCACAAGGAACTTTTGCTTTCCAAATTTGGATTCCTGAAACATTTTGCTTATAAATAAAAGCTTTAAAGTTTGCAGTTAAATGAGAAATATGGTAAGATTGTTCTTATGAACCGGTCAATTGACTCTAGCAGATTACATCTAGCATATGATCGTCATCCACAAGAAGGGCCCATTGCAATGTATGACTGATGTCATTATTTGTCTTGAAACCAGCAATAGTATTTTTTCGATCACTGAAGCTTAACAAACCTTCCAGGTAAATCATGCGATATTGAAGTGATCTATCAAAGGATCTAATTGGAATTATTTTGCTTCAACAAAACTAGGGGTTCCAGTCCTGAGAAACTTGAGAGAAGTCAACTTTTCAAACAATTTTGCTAATTATTTTTGAAAGACCCAAGTGAGCTCCTACGATTCAGTTCTTACGGAACCATGTTCCACACTTCCACGCATGCCACATCCGTGGCAAAATCCGACCAAAATGTTGGTGTTCGTCTTATTAAAACGTTTGATCCAGATCTCGTTTTCCTAAGATGTTGTTCTGATACCAGCTGGAACAGATTGTGGAAAGGTGATGGAAGTAATCCGGAACAGAAAATTGAAAACCATAACAAAGCAGGATAAATTACAAATGATGCAAGTGAAAGAAACTCATCCACAATTCTAAGTATGGATTGTGGATTGAATAATTGCGGATTGAATCAGACTTTTTGTGGGACATGAATTTTGACTGCCAAATTGACGCAAAATATTCTAGTTGAGGTTTGATAAGTCTATTATAAAGCAAACTAATAGTTTTTTGAGGAAATGTATGGTTCAGTTTTTTGACAAAGCAAAGATTACGGGGAAGCTTCAGCTCAACAGCATGAGTATGATGTAGGTAAAAACGGTTTTCTTCAAGGAGCACACCTAGGTACCTCTATAGCACGCTTTTGGTAGCTTAGTCGTTCCTCGAGAAACCGTCAGGCCTGATATTTCTGGATCAAAAGTTCCAATCCTTGAGAAAAAGAGAACGCAAGGTTTGTCAACATTTATTACAAATCAATTAGCATCCATCCCGACGTAAATTTCTTCTAAGAAGACCTCAAGTTTACTTCGAAGTGTTTTCATGCCAGAGTCACAGGAGGCTATTGTAGTGTCACCCACGAAAGCCACAAGTTCATCAGACTTGCTCTCTTTACTCAAAGTTTCTAGAACGTAGCATAATATGCAGCACTGTGAAGTATTGAATAAGGGATTCAGAACAAAACTTCGGTCATTCATGTGAACCAGGAATAACATTAGACCCAGGACTGAACCATGCGGCATAACGAGATTGGCGACGGTGTCATTTAGTGGATTAACTCCTGTGTAAACACATCTATTACTTAGGTAAGATCGGAACCATTGCAATGCCTCTTCTCTAAACACAATATGCACTAGTTTCTTTAATAAAATCCCATTTTTCATACTATCAAACGCTTTTTGCAACGGCAGACAAAACGGCTGCCCAAGTTCTAAGTCAAGTGTCTTATTAATATATTGGATTATGGAAACCAGAGCCACTTCCTTCGAGTGCCCGGGTCTGAATCTGAGTTGTCACTTGTTGAGGAATCCCTTCGGTTCAATAAAACCTGGCTTTTCATGGCCTTTTCGAAGGTTTTGGATCGTCTTCCACATGCTTTTTCCATACTTCCAACTTTCAAATAGCCTGGGATTGAAGTAATCCTTTTCTATCTCAGAACTATACGATAACAATTAAACGAGAAGGTTGCATAGAAATCTCAAAGAAATAACCGGAAAAAAGTAACCTATTGCTGGTCCCTTAAAAGAATATCAAGGTAATACAATTTCCGAAGTGCAAGGTAAACTTGATCACTGAGGGATCACTTTAAAGACCTGCCAATACAAACACAGACTCAACGATAATGTTGCCACCAACAACTGAAAAAAAACGTACGAAATCGACATGCCACCAACTTTGACTTCAGAGATACTAAACACGATCAAATGGCTAAAAACCAAAAAGTCACCTGGCAAAGGTGGTATTCCTGCTGAGGACTGTAAGGCCTCATCAGATGTTGCAGCGAAATAGCTAGAACCCCTTTTCAGTCTGATATAGGACAAGGAGAGCTTCCCGTCTGATTGGAAGGTTTCCATTAATAATCTCAATATTTAAAAAGGGGAACAAATGTGACAGCCCTAACTACCAAGGGATAACACTAATGGATATGGCCTTCAAAGCGCTCGTGATGATTTTGATCCAATGATTGAAAGGAGCAAGAGACGTTCGGACCCATGAAAATCAGTAGATTTCGCAGAGGGAGAGGATGCACTGACCAGATCTTCAGGCTTCGTCTCTGCAAAAGTGTGAACGGTAAAACTTACCTATAACTAACATGATTCTGGATTTTGTCGCTGCCTTCGACCTTGTAACCCGTGAAAACTTTTGCAAATCATGGTAAAAGATGGTTGGTCGGTTGATTTATAGAACTGCCGAGAGCCTTCTATTAGCATTGAACATTGACTATAAGAGTGCTGGGTGAAGAAACTGGGCCCTCCAATTTCGATAGCGGTGTATAACAAGGGTGTATATTGTCTTTCTTTTGTTTAACTACTGTATAGACTGGGTTCTAGAAATATCACCCTCAATTTTTGATCGAGTCATTATGGGATTGAGCGTTAACGTGTCTGACCAAAGTACACGGATGACATCGCTGCTCTTGGTGCTGACCCGCAAACTACCCAAGTAATGCTAAATGAAATAGCATGCATCGTTCAGCTACTGGATAGGAATATCAGCTTGTGCTTTACGGACAGGAATGGGAAAAGTTCGATAGCTTCACCTATCTTAGATTGATAATAGAATCTCTTGAAGGATGTGGCCTTGACGTACAGAACAAAATCAGCAAATACCAAGCCATATTCTCTCAACTACACCGCCATTAGTAAAACCGATAGAGATTACTTTGAAGACGAAAATTTGTCTCTATAAAGTGGCTATTTGATCTGTCCTCTTCTATGCAGTCAAGACTTTGCCAGTGAATGTACTTCATCTCCATGGTATGACCGCTTTTTAGGAAAAATCTTGAGGATTCGACAGTCCAACAAAATCTCAAATGGTAACTTACGTCACCACTGCAGTAACATCCAGCCTAAAGCCACGATTATCAGCAATTTTAGCAAAATTCTGCAACAATCTGGCACATACAATCGATAGTGTTGATGAGTAAGAGAAAAAAATAATCACCGTACTCAAAATGCTCATTGCAATAAATTTTTGTAATTCTTAGATTTCAATAGTCAATTGTAATTTTTGAACAGCGTTCAATAGAACTTATTAAGGTCAACTGTAATTAATTATTTGCTTATTGACCTTCCGAGGCCCAACAGGCTGAAATTTGTCCTTTCAAAGATAGACAGTTCTTGGAGTATTTATCTATTAGCGTAAGCTAACAATACGTTTGGTTAGTTTCGATGGTTGTATACAGTCTTGCAAGATTTTTTTTTCTGCAAGAAATTCGTTTTGATATTCAAACCACGTTTCATAGAATAAAATAAATACGCTTAATGCTATTACAAATAATTGCAATCCAGTGCAACAAGCTCTTCTGAATGTGGGGAATAAGAATTAATCAGCATAGCGGTGTTTAGAGGAGGTCGGAGTTGAATCAAACAAAATTGTGTGATCACCAAATATTTCATTTGCTTATGAATGGAAAACCGAAATTTGATTTTCCGTAGATGCCTTACAGAATAAGGAATGAAAATTCTTGAAAATTCTTACAGATTTTTCGTTCTTGGAATGTTCTCAAAATCTGCATTTATAATTTTGGTTAAAGTGTTCAAACCAACCCCACCTAGTGGGGTTGAATCGAAAATGATGGGGCTTGAATCGGACAGCCTAAAAAAATGCCAAAAATCTACCGGTGGTCCTGTACAAACAGTAAATTCGTATATAAAATAGTTTTTATACTTCGAATACAGCTGCACAAAATTATAAAAATAACAAGATTTCTTGATTAAGCCATATCGCATGGTGAGAAATCGAATTCAAAGCGAAAGCTTTGAGGCACTCTGCTGGTTCCTCCAAAGGAAAAAAGTTTTTGGCAGACTTTGGAGAATATCATTGTAATCGAAATTTGCAGCATCTTCCACCTCGGAGAAGAGAAACCTTTCGCTTTTCTTGCGTATGCAACTAATCATAGCTTCACCTTCTACAATCTCCTGCACTAAACCAACATTGCAGCGGATTGACTTTTTTAATCAATACGCTGCAATCTCCTACTGACAAGGAAGATTCAAATGAATCATCCAGCTTGAGATCTACCAAGGGCTTCTTCTTTGTTTTTTTTCTCTCCCTTTCCAGACTTTCTTTCCTCAATTTCTTCCTTTTCTGGAGTGTCATTGAGTATCCTGGTACTGCCTGTTTTGCGGTGCTTACGTGAACTTGTGTGGACAAATTAGCATAAGCGAGAAAGTTCCAATCAATTCTAGTGTTATTCTTGCCAACTGACCTTGCAGGTTTGTAGTTGATGCTCTAGCAGAGTGATTGGGTCAATTGATCGTCAAGGAGAAGAAATATCATCGGTAGCTTCAGACTGGAAAATTTCGTCAAATTCTGAGGCTGCAGTATTTGCCTGATTTGAATTTACTTGATCTTGAATAAGTTGGTCAGTCACTTTGGAGGGGAGGGATCTACTTCACTGAACACATTTCTGTCGAAAGGCCAGATTCCAGCCTTTCTGTAAGAGGAAGTGATATTGGCCGGTGGAAACTTCTCTAGGTAAGGCGTGAATAGACACCCATTTTTCAGGATTTAACTGGAGCCATTTATTTAACTTCAGCTTGTGATCGCTCTTGAAAGGACCAAGGACATAAATATCAAACAGTTCGTGGTAACGAACTGTAGTAAGGGGCGACTCGGCTCAATATTAACCGAAACTCTAAAGAATGGAATTCTGATACCAATATTTACATAAAAAAATCACATTTTGATGCTGATTTTAAATATATAAGTTTCAGCAAGATTAGTCTTACCCATCAAAAGTTACGAGCATGAGAAAATTTGCCTCCTTTTAGAAAATAGGGGGTAACACCCCCTAAAAATCATACAATCTTAACGAAAATCACACCATCAAGTTTAGCGTGTCAGAGAACCTTGTTGTAGAAGTTTCCAGCTCCTATCTACAAAACTCTGGAATTTCGCATTTTTTGCCAGAAGACAAATCACGGATGCATGTTTATTTGTTTGTTTTTTTCCCCCAGGGGTGATCGTATTGAGCCAGTTGTTTTAGAATATCGCAAAAGGGCTCATTCTAACGGAAAAGAAAAGTTCTAGTGCTCTTTTTAAGTGACCAAAAAATTTGAGGGCACCTAAGCCCCTCCCACGCTCTTTTTCTCCCCAAAGTCACCGGATCAAAATTCTGAGATAGCCATTTTACTCACCATAGTTTTAAAACCTAATAACTATGTCTTTGGGGACGACTTACTCCCCCGTAGTCCCTGTGGGAGGGGCTGCAAGTTACGAACTTTGACCTGAGTTTACATATAGTAATGGTTACTGGGAAGTGTACAGACGTTTTCAGAGGGATTTTTTGGTTTCAGAGGGAGAGTTGACGAGGGGGGGGATTACGTGGGGGGATCCTCCTTGTAAAACCTCGCTCTTTACGCTGAAGTATTTTTAGTAATTTCAACTATTTATTCTACGGCCTTTGTGATTCAGGGGTCATTCTTAAAGAAATTTGACAAAATTTAAGCTTTAGTGTAAAGAGCGAGGTATCGACGAGGGGTGAGCCCCCTCATATACGCAATAAAAACATACGAATATAGAAGTTGGTTAGGTAAGTTAATTCGTAAGTTACGTATATTTTTAACTAATTAAGATGTTCGTAAAAATTAAAAGTTCTAGGTGCCTTTTTAAGAAATCAAAAATTGGAGGGCAACTAGGCTTCCTCCCTCGCTCTTTTTTTCTAAAAATCTTCCGATTGAAAATATGAGAAAGCCATTTAGCCAAAAAACTAAAATGCAAATTTCGTTTTAATTATTTATGTGCGGAGAGCCAAGATCAAAACTTGCATTAATTCAAAAACATCCAAAAATGAAATAAAAAAACAAGCTTTTTTAAATGAAAGTAAGGAGAGACATTAAAACTTAAAACAAACAAAAATTACTCCGTATATGGAAGGGGCTTTTCCTCCTCAACTCCCCGCTCTTTACGCTAAAGTTTTTTACTGTTTTAAAAAGTAGATTTAAGAGAAAGAGTCACAATTTTGCGTAAAGAGCAGGGCGTTGAGGAAGAAAAGCCCCTTTCATATACGAAGTAATTTCTATTCGTTTTAAGTTTTAATGTCGTTCTTTAATTTCATTTAAAATAAACTTGTTTTTTTTTTATTTATTTAACCTAAGTGTTATAGTTGTTGGGAAGAATGTGGCGGGAAATTTAGAACAACAATACCATTTTCCTTGCAAAAAGAAATACATCTTGGATCAAGGTGACTTTTGTGATTATCAGCCAAAAGGTGATGAAGACGGTCTTCAGTAGAGCAGTAATGCTTCCAAGACTGTTGTAGAGCCGCCAAAAAGGTGATGAAGACGGTCTTCAGTAGAGCAGTAATGCTTCCAAGACTGTTGCAGAGCCGCCAAAAAGGTGATGAAGACGGTCTTCAGTAGAGCAGTAATGCTTCCAAGACTGTTGTAGAGCCGCCAAAAAGTCTCGCCGTTCACGCAATTCAGACGGTCTGTTGTACTTGTTTTACCCCTGTTGGTGCCAAACTGTTTGCGGTTTCAAAACCACAGGGATGCCAGTCTATTGGACAATCCATATGTGCTCAGCTGAAACTTGATGCCTGCCATAGATACCACATATACAGTAGATTATCAGAAGACTTTGAACCAACTACTCTGTTGAAGCCACTTGCTCTGGCTTGGCTAGTGGGCTCAGGTGCACGAAGCGAGATATTGGGGCTTCTTTTCAAGAAAACCTTAAGCCAGTGTTTTTAACCACTGTTTCCTTCTGTCCAAGATGGTGGGGTTTCAGATTCATTCGCAAAAACATATTAAAAGGCCAGCTTTTTAATATAATCTGAGGTAACACCATGATTCATTCTTGATGCTGTGACATGATAGTCGTACGCATCCCTTTCTTGTTTGTTAGAAATGATCTGCCGATTGTACCCTATACGCTTCCCAGCTTTTCTGATTGTTGCATCAATATCCACTTCAGGCTTATCTTAATTACTCTTTAAACCATCTTTTGACTTTTATAGATAACCTTATAGAGAGCTTTTCTTTATTTTGAAATGCGCTGCAGCTGCTCTGATTGACATCCTCCTTTCTAAAATTTCTCGCACCTCGGGTCTTGCGAGAGAGAGAGAAAGAGAGAGAGAGGAGGAGGAGAAAGAGAAATAGAGAGAGCAAAAGAGAGAGAGAGAGATAGAGAGAGAGAGAGAGAGGGGAGAGAGAGAGAGCAGTAATCAGAAGAGAACACGAGGGAAGATTGAACATACTGCTGATATCCACAAGCTATCTTTTGCCTCTATTTTGGTAAAATTTGAAGTGGCCAAGTAGGCGTTTTTCATAATCAGTCGCTTTACTTAATGAATATGGAAACTAATTAATGAATTTTGATATAAGATTAAAATCACTTAAGATTTGAGATTCATGGTCGTAAGCAAAGAAAAAAAAAACTCATCTACTGTTGTCCATGTAGGGTAGAAACGAACACCGTCCAGCTCAACCCCCCCCCCCCATCACAACTTGACAGCAAAGCCAATCTGGACTAAGAGCATTAAAGTAAAGGTAGATATCACAACTTTTCAAGGTTTTAGAACGACCAAATAATTTAAAAAAACAAGCGAAAAGAAAAATCCTGATATTATGCTTACAGCTTAGCACAACAATGTGCAAGGTGCCAGAAAAAAAAATTGACCTACTTAGAACAAATTTTGCAGTATAACTTTTGAAACGATCAATAAACAAAACTAGCAACTTCTCTTTATACACAAAGGTTAGATGGCACCTTTAGCAATTAATGTAGAATTTTTCAGCAATAGGTGTCTGAGTAATAAAGGGTGCCCGGTTCAACCCACGTCTAGTTTAACCCCGAAATCCCCTATACTAAAAAGTGAGTCATAAAAATTCAAAGAATGTTATGTTGAATTTTTCATAAATTGGCAATGGGTGGCAAGTTGCTTTAATATGTTCATATCTAGTTTTCGGGTATATGAATGGAAATGTCTTTTACTTGATATACGAGACTGAAAAACCGAAGGATCGAAGATATAACATTTATAATTAATGACAGCATTGAATATAGTAAAGTGACTGGTAAGCAAGGCCGTATCCAGAGGGGTTAGGATGTATGACCCCCCCCCCCTGAAATGTTTGTCCGACTCGTGAAAACGTAACAAAAATGATTATGAACAAGTTTTTTTCATGATTTTTGGGTTTTTGTTTTTTAGCTTCCCCCTTAAAAAATCCTTGTGTAAAACATCCCTCCATCAAAAAAAAATCCTGGATACGGCCCTGCTGGTAAATGTACCTAAAAAGCAATAATTAAGATGGCGGTTAAGGGGATTTCAAAGTGTATATACGGAGCATATTGAAAACTGCAGGAAAACTAGCACCGGCTAGTTTTTATGTGAATCTAATAATGTTGGTAAGATATTTATATATCTGGTAATCTTTGTTATTATATAGTTTGATGCTATAGTCTAGTGGATATTTTTGTAAAACAGTAGATCCTATTCATTGTCTAGCTCTTTATTCTCAGCTGTCTTTATTTTATCCCATCTCTTTTCTTGTATTTTATTTGGAGAACATATCCTTAAATTTTTTTTCGTTTCTTCTATGTGTTTTCCTTCTATGTCCACTTTATGGAAACAGGCATGCCTGTACCTGACACCTCTTTATACAATTGCAGGATAGACCTAGTGCACATATGCATTACATACATCGGTCGTAAAAACGGTAAAAGAAAAAAATGTTTTGTTTTTTTCCGTTCACACTTATTTTCTGCAAACCTCATCATCCTTTAAATTACCCCAACCACACTACCCTAAACATACATACCTCACCATGAACACTCAACAAAAGGTTTAATGCTTTTTCATCATGAACCAAGGAGTCAACAAAGATTCTGTCTAGAAAGCTTTTAGGGCTTTTGGGACAATCAGTAGCACAAAGATCAGGTCTAACGTTGTAACCGTGCTCTATACGACCGACTGTAAATGGGAAGGATCCACCTCCATGAGCGAAGACAACTTTGAGGCGAGGATGACGATAGAAGACTCCGCCCATTGTCATGCAACAGATGGCTGTTGCTGTCTCAGCAGGCATCCCTACAAATAAAATAATGAAGTTTCTTGATCCAGTTACTACTTGCGAAAAGGTAAAAATTAACAGAATGGCCTATTAAATTTTTTTCTTTTTGTTTTTGTTGTGTTTTTAACTCTGAATTAGGAATTTGGCACACTTAGCCTTATTGTAAACCTAAGCTTATATTATAATTAACACCCAAAATTTTTTTTTTAGCCAACCATTGAGCTTCGTGAATAATCAATTGTCTCTCTGATTTTATGACTAAATTTGACCATCAGTGAAGGTTTAGTTTTTCTATAAAATCATCTGTCGCGGAAATTTAACAAAAAGTATTAGTCAAGCTATATCGCATGCATATCCAAGCCAAAACCATTAAAAGTACAAATATGGGTCAAAGAATGCACTTTTTCATACTTTCGCCAAGTCCGTACTATTTCACCATCCAATGATTCAGCATCCATTTTTTTTTAACTTTTTGTTATTTGTTTATCTTTGTGCTGTTTTTATTGTCTGAATGATGAGGAGTAGATCGTTCAGCATCTTCGTCCAAATTATGATAGCATCGACTGCTGTTCTCTAAATAGAAAGAATCCTTTTTCTTTTTAGTTTATGTAAAGATAGTCCCAGTAAACAGAATCGTTACCATTGTTACAACCATATTTTCGCTTCATTTACCGCTTCCTTTCATTTAGAAAGCCATAAGCTTTATTAATATTATAATAAGCTATTATTATAATATTATAATATAATAATATTATAATAAGCAAATAATATTATAATAATATTATAATAAGCTTTAGCCATAAGCATTAGAAAGCCATAGGCAAAGCTTTATGGCTAGCCATAGCCATAAGCAAAGATGAGCGAAAGAGTTTCAGCTTTGTGAAGAATTAAAGGTTTAGTTGACTTTATGACTAAATTCCTCTCTTGGTTAAGGTTTTGATATATCTCTGAAATCATATGTCAGAGAAACAAAAGAAAAACCATTAACAAACTACATCTCATGTTTACTAAGTTGCGAAATACATGTTTACGTTGCCAAAATAATGACAAATTTGAATATTTTGGTCAAAGAATGCACTTTTATACACTTCTTAATACCCCCTCCCATTAGTTCACCATATAATGATAAAATTTCCATTTTCTCTCGTTTTTGTTTTTTATTTGTGTGCTTTTGTAACTGTCTGAATCATAAAAAGTTAAGAATTAAAGTAATTTTATAAGAAATACAAGAGCATTGACAGCTTCTTTCCGAGTAGAAAAAATGTCTTTTTAGTTCAGGTAAAGGTAACCAGTAAAAAGAATCATTACCATCGTTACGACCATATTTGTGCTTCATTTCTCGCTTTCTTACATTTAGAAAACTATAAGCTTTCTCATAAGAGAAAGACTTTAGGCTTTGTAATGCATTAAAGGTTCAGCTGACTTTAGGACTAAATCCTTCTGCGGGAGAAGTAAAAAAAAGGTAAAGAATACGGCATTAGACTTTACAGTCCCTACCATCGGTACTGATCTCCGTTTCTTGGCCCTTCGGCCAGGAAGTGTAATGGGGGGTTGGAGGCCAACCATCCTGTGCTTTTGCACACCTTTCCTGTTTACCTTCCCCAGATTCTCTAGGTACCCATTTAGAGCTGGTCGACTCTGGCTGAGCTTACAGAGTCACACCACTGACCCCCGTCCCAAACTAAACAATTGGACGAAGTAAAAAGCAAAAAACATTAATAAATCAATTGGTCATTTTTAATAAAAAAAAGCATCAAAATGAAATAATATGATTTTTAAAATATTTCACGTTTTAGTTGGACTTTTCTAAATATCCTCTTGTGGTCTGACTTGCCACATCAAAAATTACTATCTAATATGGTGTGTTGGGGACATAAAACGAAATGCATTGCCAAAACTACTGCTTGTTTTTACTTGTGTTGGAAAGGTCGAAACAAAACGATAAAACTTTAATAGTAAACATCATTATTTTTTTATTTTAATTTTCTTTAGATTAATTTCAGCAAAGAGATTAATTGACGTAAAGAGCACCAGTAAGACTTCCAATGACCTTAAATTATTCTGTATATAAGAGGGATGACTGACTCGCCAACCCTCTACTCTTATCACTAAAATTTCACAGTAAAAGTTTCAGTTCAAACGTTTTAAAAGACAATCAAATAAAATCACTTTCTGATTAATCAGTAACTAAATTTTTCTTGCAATAATAAATACTGTCGGTGAAGCGAAATATAGCTGTCATTGAAAAGTTTGCCAATTATGACAGAAAATAGCTCCTGGTAACTGTAAGTAAGGAGCGATTTGGCTCAGTAGTAACCGAAACGCCAGAAAAAAGAATTTTGATAACAACAGATACATCATAAGAATTAAATTTTATCCTGATTCCAAATATGTGAAATTCATTAATTTTAGTGTTACTCATCAAAAGACCTGAGAAAATTCACTTAACTTCGTTTACTTCGATTAATTTCAGTTCTAATGTAGATTTTGTGGAAAGGAGAGGTAAACCTTCTCTTGTGATCAATTTTGCCACCTTTGCTAATTTCAGTAGTTCCAGAAAGACTTTCTCTCAGGTTGTCAAGAGAAATTTATGGCAACGACATTTAATTTAATCCCTTTCTTAAACAAATGATAATTTTAAATAGAGGGAATCTTAGTTTGTTTGGATTGTAATTCGTTTTTACTCTAGAGTTTCGGATAATTATTTTTTTTTTCTATTTTTCGGCGAATCTATTCTTTAGTCTTATCACGAAAATGGTATTCTCATAAGGGCATTACTAAGAACTATGGAATATAGATGGAATCATTCGAGAAATTTATTTCATTAACGTTCTTGGGATTTACTGTAAGTCTGTCTATGAAGCCCATCCCCAGTAGCATCAATTAACAATAGTTAGGCAAGGGGGGTGGGGGTGGGGTATAAAATGTGTTTTCAAAATCTAGGGGGGGGGGGCAAATTGTCGTTTTTCCTATTTTGTTCAAATGACGATACCAAAAAAGGCATTTTTCAAAGAAAATATCCCCCCAAAAATATGTTTTTCAAAGTGAATGAGGGAAAGACTCTGGGGAATATATGCCTTATCCTCCCTGTCCCTACTTATGAAGAAATTTAAGCATTTTTCAAGACTACGCTTTTAGCTATTGACATTGCCAAAGACTTCATGTTTCTAAACTCTAAGTGTGGGTTCTTTTTAATGTTCTTTTTTCATCCTAAAACCTCTAACCAAGGCATTTTAGCTCTCATTGCAGTAAGATACTCGAAAAATTTTAGCTACTGAAAACAAAAGAAGTCGGCGACTAAATTTACTTGAAAAGCAAATTTCACTCCTGTGTGAACCGAGGGGTGAACATCTCTGTGAAGCTAAAGTTAAAACAAAGGAAGGCATGAAAATCTTGAAATATTTATTTATTATCGAAGCAAATGCTTGGATAGAATTATTATTTTCTATCAGGTTCGTAAAAATAAGTTAAATTTGTGCTAAGTGACCTTTCCTTATTCAAAATGGTGACACATAATATTTGCATGATTTATTTTCTTTTTCTTTTTCTCTCATTTTTCTTTATCAGATAACAGGGTGGCAAAGATAATATGAAACGAAGGTGACGTGGTAACGAAGTGTAAATAAGCAGTGACTCGGTTCAATAGTAATCAAAACTTTAAAAAACACGCTGGTTGGACATATCAAAACGTTTGGCTTAAATGCTTTAAGTTTAATGTTACCCATTAAAAGTTACAAGCCTGAGAAAATTTGCCTGAATTTTGAAAAGAGAGGAAAAATCCAAGACTCAAGGAATTAGTAAAATTCCTTGAAACCAAAACTTAAGGAAAATCAAATTATTTGATTCACCGTATTAGAGAGCCCCCCTGTTGAGTTCTCAAGATATCATCTGCGAAAATGTGGAATTTTGTACCTTTTTTGCCAGAAGAAAGATCATGGATACCTGTTTTTTATGACTTTTTATTGTACCAATAGTGAGGAGTAGATCGTTACGAAAAGCTTTCCAAATTAACCACAGCATTAAATGGTGTTCTCCAAGTAGAAAGAATTTTTTATTTATTTAGTTCACGGAACACTATTCCCAGTAAAAAGCATAATTATAATCGTTATAAGCTTAGTTTCGCTTTCTAACACTTAAAAAGTCATAATCTTTTTTTATGTCAGAGAAAACTTTCAGCTTCATGAAGCATTAAATGTTCTTCTGAGTTTATGACTAAATTCGTCTGTCGGGGAAGGTTTCATTTATGTCTAACATCAACAAAAAGAAACATCAACAAAGATGTAAATTAAGTTTATTTCCGCCAAACTTATTGAAAATGTGAATATTTTGGATAAAAAGAATTCACATTTTAGTGCTTCAGGCTCCTCTTTTTCCACCAATTCACCATCCAAGTATTCAATATCCAGTTTTTTACTTTTTGGTTTTTGATTATTTTGTACTTCTTTTCATTCTCTGAATGTTCAGGAGTCGATCGTTAAAGCAACTTTATCCAAATTGCAACAGCATTGACTGCATTTCTCCATAGAAAGAATTGTCTTTTTAATTTAGGTAGAGGTAACCCCAGTAAAAAGAATCTTAGCTACATCCATATTCGTGTGCTGTTTCTGGTCTTCTAACCATAAGTGTCAATGCTGCATAATATAATCTGCTACAATTTTTCTAAAAATCAACTTGCTAAACTTATAAAATGTTTGAATATCTAAAAGGTAACAAGTAAATTTTTTTGCAATTCTCATGTTTTTAAAAGTTATCGTGCCAGATTAAGGAACAAATGGAATATTTTAAGGACGCTCCTTCATTTTCGTTTGACTTATTACGCTTGGTATTTTGTACTTATATAGCTTCCTTATGTAAATTTGCACATGTCATAAATACTAAAAACGATCCGATCACTCTTGAGACGGAAAGGACGTCACTAACACAAAATTACGTCATTCATATGAATTTCTTTTCCTGGACTAAGGCTCTGAACGAATTTTCTCAAACTCCTGGCCTATCTAGATGGTTTTTTAGGTCAATTTCAGGATGCCAGTTTTTCCAAGAAAATATGGAGCCGTTTGCAAAAAAAATTCTAAGAGCTCTGAACGAATTTCCTCCAACTCCTGACCTATCTAGATGGTTTTTTAGGCCATAATATCTCAGCAGGACAATTTTTCTAAGAAAACATGGAGCCGTTCACGAGAAAAAATTTCTAAAAGACCATTGAGCAAAATGGCATGTTGTGTCAGACAACAACTTTAATTACTTATTGTTTTCTACTATATTCGAGAAGAAATCCCTACTTTGAATTTTAAACGCCAAATAAATAAATATAGAAGTAATTTATTCAAGAAAAATAATTAAAAAAATAATCAATATAGTTAATAATCCCTACATGGCTAAAGAGCCTGTAATATAAGAAAATACTAATGGAAAACATGCTTAGTTTGATTTTACAGGGGAAAAGATAACGTTTCTCTGGCTTAATCAGGAACTGAATTGATGAAAAATTTTAATTGCTGTTATATTCTATTGTTTGTTCTATCGCTGTTGTTGTTGCTTTGATTAAAAATAACAACGATTAACAATGATTAAAAATAACAACGAAGTACGGTATTTCACATCAACCCCATGCAAGAGTGCGAAGATTTTTGAGCAGCTCCTCATTTCAGGGTTGAATGGCTTGGATTCAAGATTCATGAATGCCCTGGGAGCCTCTGATGGCAACTGAGGATCTAAGATCTAAGGTAAGGCACTAAATGACTTGGCAAAGCAACTAAAATTGCTGAAATCGACAACTAAGCTGCCTTGACAAGCCTTCCGTGAACCCAGGCGATAATGTATATCTGAAGCTCACTATTTTCTATCAGGTTCGTAAAAAATAAGTTAGATAAATTCAAGAGACGTTTTCCTGTGTAAATAGCGGCACATATTATTAGGGCGATCAATTCTTTTTCTTTATCTTTTTTTTCTTTTTCAAAGAAAACCTAAAGGGCCAGCCCCCTCATATAAAGAATAATTTGTATTTGTTTTAAGTTCTAAGTTTCTCCTTACTTTCAGTTGAAAAAAAAAACTTTTTTTATATAATCAATAGACAACGCTTAGCGGTGTCTATAGTAAAAGGCCATATGGCTTCAATGTATTCTGTTTCTTTTCCCAAATGCGTGGTCGTTTAAATTTCTAAAGTGAAATTCGATTAGAAATCGAAAGTTATAGTGCCCTTTTTGAAAAGAAAAAATGACCTGTGGCCAACCAGCCTCCCCCTTCCCAACACTTTTTCCCAAATGCATCCGATCAAAATTTTGAGATAGTCATTTTGTTCAAAATGTGTCAAAGGTCAATAAAGATTTTTTAGGTGCTGATTATACCCGCATAGCCCCTGGGGCAAGGGCTGTAAGTAATGCAAGTGGCCCATTGACAACATATAATATTTTTTTTATAGGGAAAAGAAGCCATGTTTGATCCCGGGTCTCGAAAAAGGCCTAGGGTATTAAGGTTAGACTTTAGGAAATGTTGAAAGGAATGCCAAGCAATTAAAACAAACTGTGTACTTGCTTGTTGTCAAAAAAAATACCAACAATATCTAAGGAACGGCTAGGGGTATTAAGTTAAACATTTCCATGTATTTAGGGGATTTTGAAGAGAGAATGGAGGGCAGACAGTCCTCCTCCTTCCTTAGCCATTTTAGGTACCTCTTCGAAAGTTTGAGATCGTCCAAACTAGTCAAAATGTCTAATCTCTATGCTTCCAGGGATTCCTTGCTCCCATGACCCCGGGACAAGGATTGTGAATTATGGAATTTGCCCCTTGTTTACACGCTGAACTTATGATTAGGAAGAAGTGAAATAAATGATTCTGAGTTTATCCGAGAAGGCTAAGTGTATTAAACTGAAACTGTGGAGAATGTTGACGGGTAGGTTAAACTAAATCAAAGGCATTATGAGCATCCAAATTATCAAACGCGATGATCGTAAGAATGGCTTAGGGTGTTAAGTTGAATCTTTCAGGGCATTTGGTTAATAACTATGCCTTCTGGGATGGTATAACCCCTTACAGCTTTTGAAAAGGCTTCCGAACACAATCAAAACACACCGTGTACATTTTGTTTGCAAAAAGGGGGTATCAGCAGCATCTAAGGATTGGCTGGGAGTATTAAATTGAAACTTTCAGGGTATTTTGAAAGTGATCAGAGGGCAACCAGCCCCCTACCACCCATTTCAGCTGTCCCATCCCACCAATTCTGATCAAACTTCTGAAAGAGCAATTTTTCTCAAAATAGTCAAAAGGTGTAGCACCTATGACTCCAAAGATTCAATGCCCCCGTCCCCTTTGATCCCCCGAGGCAAGTATTGCATATTATTCAATTCGCCCGTCTTTACCTGCAGGATTTGTCATTACGATAAGGGAAATGTTTGATTCTCGATTTGCTCGGAAAGTCTAAGAGCATTGTTTACATTTAGAAGGCCTTAAGTGAAACTTAGTGGCATGCTAAACTAAATTAAAAGATACAATGTCCATTCAGTTTATCAGAAAAGCACATTGGCAATATCTCAGGCTCGGTTGAGAATATTAAGTATAAACTTTCAAGACATGTTGAGAGCAATCTTGAAAAGTGGTTGTAGGTCAACCAGTTCCCGTCCCAGTCACTTTTGGCTGCCCTTCTTCAAAAGACATAGGATCGAAATTTTGGAACAGGCATCTTGTTTAAATAGTTTAAAAGTCAAACAACTATGCCTCCGGGGTTGATAGAGCCACTAGAGACCCTGGGGAAAGTGTTTTTCAGAGTTCATAGTTTTAAAAGGGAAATACAATACTCTTATTCCCCCCTCAAAAAGCTCCATGGCCAGGGATACAGGGTTAGCTATGTAAGTTGTCCGTTTTTTATATATAAGGCTGCTTATTGGGAATTTTGAATCGAAATTTGGAATCGAATTTTGAATCGAATTTGGGAATTTGATCGAAATTTTGGAACAGCCATTTTGTTTAATAGTTTAAAAGTCAAACAACTTTGCCTCCGGGGTTGATAGAGCCACTAGAGACCCTGGGGAAAGTGTTTTTCAGAGTTTTAAAAGGGAAATATAATACTCTTATTCCCCCTCAAAAGGCTCCATGGCCAGGGATACAAGGTTAGCTATGTAAGTTGTCCGTTTTTTATATATAAGGCTGCTTATTGGGAATAGGTGGCATGTTTGATGTTTGAAACTTATTACATCATTTGCTCTTTACTGGAAACAAATTTATGACAAGCATTTTCTTTTGTATTAACAATATAAAAGAAAACTAAAAACGACACTGCAATAAAATTTTGAATTGCTAGGTTTTTGTAAATTGGTATCAATATATACTATGTACTCAGTTTATGCTCATTAGTTCTATTTAGTCATTTTTATTAGTACAGTTATTTTTGTTCATTTTTCGAATTTGTTTTAAAAAACAAAAGTACATTTTTCAAGATGCATATAGTCAAACAGTTCGTAGTAACGAAATGTAGTAAGGAGCAACCCGGCTTAATAGTAACCGAAACTCTAAAAAAACAGAATTTTTATAACAATAGTTACATCAAAAGAATTCCATTTTAATGTAGATTTTAAATATATAAGTTTCATTAAGTTTATACTTACCAATCAAATGTTACGAGCCTGAGAAATTTGCCATATTTTTGAAAATAGGGGGAAACACCCCTTTAATGTCATAGAATGTCAACGAAAATCATACCTCAAATTCAGCGTATCAGAGAACCCTACAGTAGATGTTTCAAGCTCCTATCTACAAAAATGTGGAATTTATGTATTTTTTTTCACCAGAAGGAAGATCACGGATGCGTGTTTATTTGTTTTTTTTTTGGCTTTTTTTCCAGGGGTGATCGTATCGATCTAGTGGTCCTAGAATGTTGCAAGAGGGCTCATTCTAACGGAAATGAAAAGTTCTAGTGCACTTTATAAGTGACCAAAAAATGGGAGGGCACCGAGGCCCCCTCCCACGCTCATTGTTTTCCCGGATCAAAAAAGTCACCGGATCAAAATTCCGAGATAGCCATTTTACTCAGCATAGTTGAAAAACCTATTAACTATGTCTTTGGGGACGACTTACTCCCCCACAGTCCCTGTGGGAGGGCCTGCAAGTTATAAACTTTGAGAAGTGTTTACATATAGTAATGGTTATTGGGAAATGTACAGCTGCTTTCAGAGAGATTTTTTTTTGTTGGAGGAGGGGTGAGGGGAGGGGATTATGTGGGGGGAAATTTCCATGGAGAAATTTTTCATGGGAGAAGAAAATTCCCATGAAGAACGGAGGATTTTTTAGCATTTTTTTTTAAACAATGAAAAATTAAATATGAAAAAGTTTGTTCAACTGAAAGAAAGGACCAGCATTAAAACTTTAAACGAACAGATATTATTGCGCATATGAGGGATTCACCTCCTCCTAATACCTCACTCTTTACACTAAAGTGATTTTATTAATTTCAACTATTTATTCTACGACCTTTGTGATTCAGGATCATTATTAAGGCATTCTGACAAAATTTAAGCTTTAGTGTAAAGAGCGAGGTATTGATGAGAGGTTGAACCCCCTCAAACGTAGTAAAAACATACGAATATAGAAGTTCGTTAAGTAAGTTAATTCGTAATTTACGCATATTTTTACAAATAAAAACGTTCGTAAAAAATTTAAAGTTCTAGTTACCTTTTTAAATAACCAAAAAATTGGAGGGTAACTGGGCCAACTCTCCCGCTCCTTTTTTCTTAAAATCGGCCAATCAAAACTATGAGAAAGCCATTTAGCCAAAAAAAATTAATATACAGATTTTCTTTTAGTTATTCATGCGTGGAGAGCCAAAATCAAAACAAGCATTAATTCAAAAATGCTCAAAATTAAATAAAAAAACGAGTTTTTTTAAATGAAAGTAAGGAGCGACATTAAAACTTGAAAAGAACAGAAACTACTCCGCACATGAAAGGGGCTGTTCCCTCCTTAACGCCCCGCTCTTTATGCCAAAGTTTTTCACTGTTTTAAAAAGTAGAGTTGAGAGAAAGAGTCAAACTTTAGCGTAAAGAGAGGGGCGTTGAGGAGGGTACAGCCCCTTTCATATACGAAGTAATTTCTGTTCGTTTTAAGGTTTAATGTCGCTCCTTATTTTCAGTTAAAAAAAACTTGTTTTTTATTTAATTTTCAGTAAGACGCAACTGAGGCAATAGGCTTTTATGGTTAAGGGAGGGGAATGGGAAAGGTAACCAAACTCCTGTTTGTACTAATTTTTCTTCTTTTTATGTTTGACTTAAATACTCAATTTAGTTCTTACTCGTTTTAAGATTTACGCATTCATCTATATTTGTACAGGTTATCCTTATGTTTTCTATGATTGTTTATTGTAAATTTTGCTCGTTTTGTTTTTCATTTATTGTTTAATACTAATTTTTTGTCGTTTTGAGTTTGGATTATTATAGTAATTTATTTCGGCTGGTATTAAGTTCAAAATAGCTCTTTACTTTTCTTCGAAAAACTTCGTTTTTGAAAAGTCTGTTTGTATATTAAATATTATGATGTGTGGATGTGAGTAATTGCTTGAGTTGTCAAAGAAACTATGTGATTAGTTTAGGTTGGATGAAACATGACAAGCTAGTAGCGAGTCGTGAGTTTCCTGAAAGCGTTGTAAGGTTAGGACAATTATTCAGGCTATCAAAGGAACACAAAAATGCATTTTCTATTTGTGTAATATTTTTATTTAGGCAGTGTGAAGTAACTAGACTGGAATCTTAGACAGAGTAATTAGATTGAAGTAATTAGATGGAGTCTTGGAGATTGGAGTCGACAGCCAAAATTTGAGAGGATTTACACACGGGGAAAATAAACTTTTCTTTCGTTCTGAGAAAAGATACAGTAAAAAAAAAAAAAAAAAAAAAAAAAAAAGAAAAAAAAAAAAGCAAAACTACGCAAACTATAGAACTATGCAGAGTGTTATCTACACTGTAAATGCATTATATTGCATTAATGTAAATTTACATATCTACTGACAATACGATTATTGTGTCATCTAGATAGTACAGCTACCATTGCGAACTAAACATTTACGTACCTACAAGCCAAGGAAGCCAGTATTTGGTATGCCGTCCTCCCATCTGCATGTCCCAGGGATGAACAAAAACTGAACACGCCAAGTCTGCCGCAGTCTGCAATTTGAAACAAGGTATAAGGTTATATATAATCCTCAAATCTATGCAAGACTGTGCTGCTTTCCTAGCGTGCCAAAGTTAATAACAAATAAAGTTATAAATCAAAAAGTTATAACAAAAAAAAGTTATAAAAAAAATAACAAAAGAACAAAAAACACAGCGAATTATTACCTTATTAATTAATATAAACATGTTTCAAAAATATGAAAGAAAATTAATTAGTAAAAAATAAACACTACCAACACTTTAATTTAATTAACATAATTTTTGCACCACACATAAAACCACATTCAAGCCTATAATAAAATACAGCAAGCATAACTAAGCCCAAGATACCTGAAAAAACCAGTAGGGCTTCCGACTTTTCTAAAAAAAAGTGTTAAGTGATAAAAGTGGATTTGAACCCCATCCCTTCGACAGAATTCAAACCCACTGCCTTCTGGTGACTAGGCAAGACTCAATTCTTTGGGCTTTGGCATCTTTATTTGCTTATGAAGAATTTGTTTATAGATATATACTACAGATTAGGCTCTATAAGATCAAAACTATCAAAATCAGCATGTCTGAGAGGCTTTAACTACAAAAATGTAAAAAAAATTGTATTTTTGCCAAGATGGACAGTTATAGGCCTATATACGAGTTTATTTGTTACTCTGTTTTTGTTTTTTTTTTCTTTTACTTTCTCAACAGGATTGTTTGTATCGAAAAAGTGGTCTAGGATATTGGAAGAAACGTTAATCGAACGAAAATCAAAAGCTGTAGTGTCATTTGCTGCAACAAAAGAACCATGTTCTGTTCAAGTTAATAATTTAAAAAACTTTTTCATAAGATAAGTTTTTCAAAGAAAAGTAAAGAGCCTTGTTAAGCAAAAAATGAGCAGAAATAAAGTCAAATAATCTTCAAGGCGTTAAGCTAAAACAATTCACTGTCAATAAATAAATAAAAATCCAAGCAACAGAAATTACATTAAATAACCGAGCCAAACTCAAAAGGAGCAAAATTTAACGTGAGAAGGGCTGATAAAAAAAAAAGGACAATGGATCGTAAGTTTCATCGACATATACTGATGTTTATTACTTAAATTTGGATAATTTATTATTTATGAGAAAATGTTATTTGCTATTTTCTGTTATCTGTTATTTGTTATCTTATAATGTTATTTGTTATTTGCAAGAAAAGTGGAAACATTTAAAACGTATTTTTTTCACTAAAGCGCAAATTATGTTCTGGTTTTATGTCTGGTCTGGTTTATTTCAAATTTTCCCTTAATACTGTAAATGGAGTAGTGTGGTAGTAGTAGTGATGGTAGTTGTAGCAGTTTTGGTAGCATGCAAATATTGCCTTTTTGCTCATCTCCCTTATCATTTTCTAGATTTTCTAAATTACCATACTTAGTTGTTCCTATGTTGCACCCTTTTGACAATCCGTATATACATAACGTGTTTTGATTTAGTTTAACACTCGTTAAATTTAGTTTAACGTCTTCTTGTAAAGTAAAGTTCAAACATCTATACCTTTCTCAATGACAAATACTGTATGTATACAATAAACTAGTTGTTTGACTTACAGCACTTTCTACTGAGGACTGTGGGGAGGTTGACATCCCCACAGATACAATTACAAGACCTTTCAACAATGCTGAACAAAATGGCTCTCTTAAAAATTTTACCGAATATGTTTTGGAGAATGATAAGCCTGGGGGTAGGGTCAGTGCTCTCCATTCACTTTTAACTCTTTAAAAGGGCACTAAAACTTCCGAATTCTAATTGAATGAGCTCCATCCGATCCGAAATTTATACGGCTACCCATTTCAAAAGAACCTTATATACCCTGGTCATAGCTTACCACCCTTGCCCATGGCTCTGGGGGATTGCGTCCACCCTAAAGACATTGTTATATGATTTTTCGACTATTGATAACAAAACGGGTACCTCACAATTTCTATCTAACTTGTTTTAGGAAAAGAGGATGCCAGGGGGAAGGGGCTAGTTTACTCTCCATCATATTTGACTCTTTGAAAGGGAACTAGAACTATACATTTGAAATCAAATGAGTCACTCCTAAAGATAAGACGACCACCCCTTTCATTGAAAACCTAATATACCCCTGGGGCATAACTTGCAACTATCGCCCCCAGGCTCTGGGGCTCTTTCCAGTCCAAAGGCCTTATTATATGATCTTTAGACTCTTTTTGAACAAATGGCTATTTCAACTTTTATCGGATGTTTTGTGGACATACGACATTGGGGGGTGGGTCTCCATAAAAACCTTATATACCCTCGGAAAACAACTTACAACCTTTGTGCTGAGGGTTGTGGGGTTCTTCCTCAAACATAATTTCCAGACCCTTCACCTACTCTCAACAAAATGGTTGTCTCAAAATTTTGGTTAGATGTTTTTTGGGAATTGATGGACGTGAGGAAAGGAGCTCATTGCCCTCCGATCACTTCTGACTATTAAAAAAGGCACTAGTTTTTTAATTTCAAATCAAGTGAGCCTTATTCGAAGTTTCTACGACAAAAGAATGCCTATCTGAAAATTTTAATCAGATCCATTTCGGGAAAACACGAGGTGTGAGGGGGGTAACCTTCCTCCAAACACTTTCAACCTTAAAAAGTGCACTAGTACTTCTGATTACTAATCCAACGAGCCCCTTTCCGATGTTTATGTCACTATCCCTTCTATAAAAAACCTTATATGCCCCCGGGGTATAACTTACAATGCTTGCCCTGAGGGATTTGTGCAGGGGGGATCTAATCCTCAAAGACACGATTTTCGGACCTTTTAACTACGCTGCACAACATGGCTATTTAAAAATTTTGATTTGATATGTTTGGAGAAATAGTGGGCGTGAGAGGGGGGTTAGTTGCGCTCCAATCATTTTCAACAATTAAAAGAGGCACTAACCCCTTTAATTTCCAATCGAATGAGCTTTCTTGAAACTTTCTACGACAACAGATGGCCATCTAAAAATTTCTATCAGATGCATTTCGGGAACATACGAGATGTGGGGGGAAGGGATATACACCATCCAATCACTCTGAATCTTAAAAAGTAGACTAGAACTTATGATTACCAATCCAATAAGCTTAATCTGAAGTTTATAAGGTCACCCTTTCAATATAGACCTTATTTGCCACCCAGGGAATAACTCAAAACTTTTGCCCTGAGGGCTGTGTGGGGGGAGACATGATCAAAGACATAATATCTGGACCTCTCAACAACGTTTAACAGAATGGCTATCTAAAAAAAATCATTGGATGTGATTGGGGAAATGGTGGGCCTGAGAATGGGGTTTGTTGCACTCAAATCATTTTCAACTATTAAAAGGGGCACTAACGCCTTCAATGTCCAATTGAATGAGCCTTCTTCGAAGTTTCTATGACAACAGATGGCCATCTCACAATTTCTATCAGATACATTTTGGGAATATACGAGGCATGGTGGGGAGGGGTTGTCATCCTCAAAGTAATAATTTTTGGACCTTTTAACTACGCCGAACAATATGCTATCTCATAATTTTTATTAGATGTGTTTGAGGAAATGGTGGGCTTAGGAAGGGGGTTTTGTTGCCCTCCAATGATTTTTGACTATTAAAGGGGGCACTAGTCCCTTCGATTTCCAATCAAATAAGCCTTTTTCGAAGTTTCTTCGACAACAAACGTTCATCTCAAAATTTCTATCACATGCATTCTGGGAAAATACGAGGTCTTGGGGTATCCATCCTCTAATCACTATGAACAAATTTTATAGACCTTCTGATTACCAATCCGATGAGCCTCCTCCAAAGTTTGTACGATCACCCTTTCTATATAAACCTTATGTGTCCCCAGGGCATAAATCACAACTCTCGCCCCAAGGACTGTCTTGGGGGGATGTCATCTCGAAGAAAAAATTTCCTAACCTTTCAAATACGCTGAACAAAGGGGCTATGACAAAATTTTGATTAAATTTGTTCGGGGAAATGGTGAGCATGAGAAGGGGGGGGGGGGGTAGTTGTCCTCATATAAATTTTGACTATTGCAAAGTGCAGTAACCCTTTCAATTTCTTGTCGAATGAGCCATTTTTGGACTTTCTACAATAACTCCTTTCCTACGAAGTGTCCTGGTCTATAAAAAAAAACACATTGTGCCCACATCGCTCTTTTCTTAGGCAGCGTTATTGCGCTGCCCATGACAAAAAATATGTCAACACAAGGTATTTGGTATTGGATAACTGAATTTTCGGTTATATGGGCTTGAGCACATTTTTTGCCAGGCTGCAGCTACTGCTGCAACCATGATATAATACTAACAAGTATACAGTATTTAATCATGGTTGCGGTGGGAGACGCAACCCTCAGAAGAACGAACTCTAGCAGTAGTAACCGAAAATTTTGCCCCGCATTTCGAAAAATATCGCTACAACCATGATTATATTCCCTGTCTCAAACAAACACGACGCGTAGGAAAAAGCCTTTCAGCATTTTCTTAGTTGGAAATAGCAAAGAATGAACCCAAGCAATTCAGGCAGCGCAGTTAATTAAACACGATCATACTCGATATAACATCATCTTGTATACGAAGATATAGTTTTTTGTCAAGAAATACATTTTATTTTTGATATCAATTTCTTTAAAGGACTTATATTAGCTATCTTCGCTGTTCAAGCAACCTGTTAGCAGTTGAAAGGGGACACGTCAGTGCTATCTATAGCAAAAAGTGATTTTCCTTGTTATTCAAGGCAGAGAACTGTAAGATTCCTTCATAAGGCTTCACGCTATGGCAATTCCAATAGTGATTTTTTTTTGTTTTTATCTTAGGCCAATTATTTTGGTTTTCAGGTATTTCGTAATGGTATCGCGTAAGGATTCATAAAAAAAAAATTTGCAATTAGAGGACATGTGACGATGAGCATGATCAATCGGATAAGAAGCAGATGCATGCGAATTTTCACAAGGTGGCGAATGTCCCCAAATATTTACAGCAAAAGTCATGGGGCAGGCGACATCAGGAATCACACTGAGTCACAAACGAAAATGTTGCGTAACGTACTCTACTGTTAGAAGAATCATCTAAATCACAATTTCACCCTAAATTGTGCAAGATGTTGAACGAATCCGAACAGCTAAAGCGAAAGGTATGAAAAAAATGTCTGAGCTGATAATGAACCTAAGATGAAGCATATCAAAATCTGCGGTAACAAAACAAGCGACAACAAGCATTACAAAAAATTAAAAAAGGAAAATATGGACAAAGAAATCTGCGGTTAAAAGACAAGCGACAACGAGGATCATATCTAATCGAAAACAAAATGTGGCACAAGAAGCAAGAGTCACAACGAGTTACAAACGTAATGCTGAAATATGTAACAAGATAATTAAAGTAAAAAAGGTTATTTGGGGAAAATCTGGAAAAGAAGCCACATTAATCTGCTGTTAAAAGACAAGTGACGGCAACAATCACACATATACAAGCCTGCCACTTCCTGAGAGCCAGAGACCGAGCGAAGCACGATCTCTGACACTATAATATAAAAACAAACGGAAGATGTATGTTGCTATTCAGTGTGCATCAGAAATATTGCCAAATTATCCCAAAATCCATATGAGTTTCAGTCCTTGGATGGATAAAATTGGTAAAGAAGAATTTAATTGATTTGATTGACTGTTCTTATTTTTTGTAGGACTACCTTGATTTCAAAAATCCAGTTCTGGCGTAATCAAAACTTTAATAACACCACAGTGCCTAACGTAAAACATATTTTCCAAGCTAAGCCTGAGTTTTCCGATTATCAATAAACCAATATTTATGCCTGGTAATATAAATTTTGCTTTGTCAGCAGTTTTAATCCGCTTCAAAGCGAGGTATAACTTTCCTAATAAGGTCAAAGGCCACTCGATCCTGGACTATTCTTTCAAGCCTCAGAAGCGTATCTATAGGAACTGTAGCTTTGATAAAAAAAAAACATTTTAATTAGGTCACATCCCTTCTAATAAATCCAATTGAGTCAGTAATTTTAGATTGTGTGTAAAAGAAGGAAGGCTTTTTAATTCTCAGACTCACTGGTTAGACTCACTGGTTGGGATTCATTAAAAGAAATAACAGGATGGCTAGCGATGTAGCTTTCGTGCTATGTGCGAGATCCCATATATCCCATAAAAAACATATCCGGGAGGAAAGACGTTAATGGGTTTGAACCCCTCTCCCCTCTTGATACGACCTTGCATTGGACATACTGTCATACATAGTATAAAAGTCACATCCCAGCCATCCAGTTTTTTTTCCTTTTCATAGACTTCGACCAGTCAGCCTAACTTGTTCCGGGATTAACAATTAATCCCCCCCGAATGTTTTTTCTGGCTCATAAAAAGTAGCAAAAAAGTATACAAACAATTATTGATGCATTTTTTTGTATGTGAGCGAAAACTTTGAGTTTTTGTTAGCGTTTTCCAAACACTTCGAAAAACGGATCAAAAATTTGTTTATATGCCTTTTACCACTATTTTACGAATCGCACAATATTTTGTGAGGAGTGGGGGGGGGGTTCAAAACTGGTCCCCCACGGCACGGCCTTGCTTATTAGCTATTCAATTGATAAAATCACCCCTGTGAAGAAGACAAAAAAAATGCATCATTGATCTGTCTTTTGGCAAAAATAGCAAAATTCCCCGTTTTTGCAGACAGGAGCTCGAAACTTCCAGAACAGGTTTCTCTGGTACAATGAATCTGATGGTGTGATTCCCATTTAGATTCCTTTACTTTTAGGGGGGTTTCCCCACTTTCAAATATCATCAAAAAAAATTTAGGCTCTTTCCTTTTGATGGGTTACACTAAAATTGACGGACCTTTTATATTTAGAATCAGAAAAATAAGATGATTCTTTTGGTTTATCTATTGATATTAAAATTCCTTTTTTTAGTTTCAGTTACTATTGAGCTGAGTCGTTCCTTACTTAGAGTTGGATTTTACTTTCTGTCTGATTTTACTTTCCAAAAAGATGAAGGGCATTCAGGCGGGCCTTTCAGAGAATGTTGTGGGGAGTGTTGAACTAAATCAAGATACCTATTATGTATATATAGATTGTCGAAAGGGAGTACCTCAGGAATGACTAAGTATATTAATTTAGAACTTTCAGGTTTTTATGATAAGGGCGAAATCAAAAAGGCAATATTTATGTACTGTCGCTACTGCTAGAATTAAATAAAAAAAAAGTTTTTTATCTGAAAGTAAGGAGCGACATTAAAACTTAAAACGAACAGAAATTACTTCGTATATGAAAGGGGCTGCTTCCTCATCAACGCCACGCTCTTTACGCTAAAGTTTTACTCTTTCTCTCAACTCTACTTTTTAAAACAGTAAAAAACTTTAGCGTAAAGAGCGGGGCGTTGACAAAACAAAGCAGGTATTTCGGCAAAACCTCCGCTAAGCCATCTTCGGTGATACAAAAAAAAAACATTGAAAAACTAATAAACTATAAAAAATAATGAACTATAAATAAGGTACAAAAAATTAACTTGTGTAAGTAACCTTTATGAAAGCGGAAAAAGTGATTGAAAATCAAAACAAATTAAACGAGTATAAAACAATAGGATTGCTTTTCCATTGGTACAATTTTTATTAACATGCAATATGTTTTCAAAATTAATTTGAAAACATTTTTTCACAAAACAAGTTCTTCAAAAAAAGCGGGGCGATTGGCTGAAAAATATGTTCGTTGTTGGTATTGTCTTTTTATTTTACATTTTTTTACATTACTTATTTTTTCCTCCGTAGAAAGGCTGAAAAGGAAAGACCAATTTTTACGGATGAAGTATGATAGATTGCCAAGAATTGTGGTTTTTGACCATCCATTTGGGGATAAACGAAAATCAGGTCTTTCTCGAGTGGAGTTGGAAGAGGTCATAAAAAAGGACTTAAACGAAATTGGATCTTCATGGGAAGGGCTAAAAACTGAAGCTTTGAATAAATGAGACGGCAATGGAGTTTCTAGAGCTGTGGTGGCCTCAGATGGCATAGTACAGCAAAGAATTACTGCTAGTAGTAGCACACTATTGCTCTAATATATTCCCAAACTCTAAGAATCAATTCTTTCAATTATGGAAAGGAGATCTTGTCAGTTGTTTTTGAAGGTTTTGCATTGTACTGGGGAGTGGGGTTACAATAACTTTTATTGAGTTGTTTCAATTGTATTATTAATACCTTTTGAATTTCTGTTTTGATTTTATTTGCATTTATTAGAGAGCAGTATTATGTTAACATTTAATTAGGCATTTGGGATTTTAATTAGATCTTCATACTAATTTCAATTCTGGTTTGAGTTTTATTTATTTGCTCGAGGGAATGTGTTAATTTTGTTTACTACACAATTTTTGCAAACACTTTGTTTTTAAACAAAGCTTCATGAAAGGAATTTTCCTCAAGGGAATATTTACAGGAAAGGGAGAGAAAATAAGATACTTACTGCGTTTTGGTAATATGTTCAACTAATACACCTATTATGATATTAAGGCCATGGCCTGTTTTAATCCTCTTTGTTAAATAAAACAACAATTTTTTCAACTGAAAGTAAGGATCAACATTAAAACTTAAAATAACAGAAATTATTAAGTATATGAAGGGGATTGGCCTCCTCCTCAACACCTCGCTCTTTACACTAAAGTTTTTAGTGCATTAAGAAAAGCATCTTATTGTTCTCATACAATAAGACCCTTGTGTTTCAGGAGTCGTTCTTGAAGAATTGGGGCAAAATTCAAGTTTTAGCGTAAAGAGTGAGGTGTTGGGGAGGGGGCAGTCTCCTTCATATAGGCAATAATTTTTGTTCGTTTTCAGTTTTAATGTTGCTCCTGAATTTCAGATGAAAAAACTTTATTTTATTCAATTTTTGATCGTTTTTTAAATAATGCCAGGAAATCTGGCACCACGTCCACGGAGAAATCCCCCTCCCCGTGGAAATGTACTCGAGACAATTCAATCCCGTTGAAAATTAACCTCGGACAATGAGCCTTAACAACTCTATGCCTAAAATTGAGACGCAAAAAAAAGATAATTACAAACAAGAAGAATTCTGTACAGGAGTTCGGGCAAATTTCCCCATTCTATAATTTCCCTGACAAGTTCACCCCTGGAAACTTCCCTACCCATGGAAAAATACCCCTGGAAAAATACCCCTGGAAAAATTCGTCCCCCAACCCGAAAATGTATATATACCCCCCAAAAACAAATGCTATGCATAAACAATAGGCAAATTGTATAGCTTAAAGACCTTCCCCCAGGGGCTTGGGGGCCATATCATATCCAAAGGCATAGTTGTTGGGCCTTTCAACTATGGTGAACATAATGACTATCTTACAATCTTGATCCGACGATTTTGGGTAAAATGGGCGGGGAGGGGGCCTGGTTGCCATTCAATAGCCAAAAATGGCACCGGAACTTTAATTTCCGTTCAAATCAGCCGTCTCACGATATTCTAGGACCACTTGGTCGATACGAACTCCCCTGGAAAAAAAAACAAATAAATAAATAAACACGCATCCGTGATCTTTCTTCTGGCAAAAAATACAAATTTCTACATTATTGCGGATGGGAGTTTGAAACCTCTACTGTAGTGTTTTTTTATACGCTGAATCAGAAGGTGTAATTTTTGTTAAGATTCTATGATTTTTAGGGGGTGTTTCCTCTATTCCGAAAATCAGTTGAATTTTCTCAGTCTCATGGCCTTCAGTTAAATTTAAGGAGAGCTCAGATAGGAGATTAATTAATTCTTTTGCAATACTGTGTTTGAGTATAGTCTTCCTAAGCTGCGGATTTTCTTTTCATGTAGTTTCTTCAGTGTCATGATGGTGACTAATGACCTTTTTTACTTTTCACGGGTAGATATACGGTAATTTCCTTATCAAAAATATCCGTGACTACACGTAACTCTTGGGATGTGTTTTGATTGAGATCCAATAGAATATAACATAGGGTTTATCAGTAGCTTAATTGTATGCCGAGAGTAAAAATTTCGGTTCACCGGGATATATTTGCTTGTTTAAATTTATAAGAGAACTTGAATCGCGATCAACCCTGTAGATGAAAATTAAATAATAAAAAACTAATTTTTTTAGCTGAAAGTAAGGAGCGACATTAAAACTTAAAACGAACAGAAATTACTCCGTATATGAAATGGGTTATACCCTTCGCAATCCCTCGCTCTTTACGCTAAAGCTTTTAATTGTTTTAAAAAGTAGAATTGTGCCAAAGAGTCAAACTTCAGCGTAAAGAGCGAGGGATTGCGGAGGGGACAACCCATTTCATATACGGAGTAATTTCTGTTCGTTTTAAGTTTTAATGTCGCTCCTTACTTACAGCTAAAAAAATTAGTTTTTTTTTATTTAATTTCTGAACGTTTTTGAATTAATGCATGTTTGGTTTTGGCTCTCCGCACATAAATTGTTAAAATGAAATTTGTATATTAATACAAAATTTTTTTTGGCTAATTGGATTTCTCTTAGTTTTGATCAGACGATTTTGAGAAATAAGGGGTGGAGAAGGACGCCTAGTTGCCCTCCAATTTTTCGGTTACTTAAAAAGGCAACTAGAACTTTAAATTTTTAATGAACGTTTTTATTAGTAAAAAATACACGTAACTTAAGAATTAACTTACGTAACAAACTTTCATAACCTTATATTTTTATTATGTATACGAGGGGGTTTGTACCCTCGTTAATACCTCGCTCTATACACTAAATCGTAAGTTTTGTCCCAATTCTTTAAGAATGACCCCTGAATCAGAAAGGCCGTAGAATAAATAGTTGAAATTACTAAAAATACTTTAGCATAAAGAGCAAGGTATTTATCTCCTCCTAAATACCTCGCTCTTTAAGCTAAAGTATTTTTAGAACCCCTCATATGCGTAATTATCTCTGTTCGTTTTAAGTTTCAATGCTACTTCTTCCTTTCATTTGAAAAAACGTTTTCATGTTTATTTTTCATTGTTTTCTTATAGCAATGCTAGAGAATCCTGCGCCCTTTTCATTGAATTTTTCTTCTCCCATGACAGATTCCTCCAAGGAAAGATCCTCCAACATAGCCCCCTCTCCTCAGCCCCACCCCCAAACAAAATAAAATCCCCCTGAAAACGTCTGTACACTTCCCAATAACCATTACTATATGTAAACACTGGTCAAAGTTTGTAACTTGCAGCCCCTCCCCCAGGGATTGTGGGGGAGTAAGTCATCCCCAAAGACATAGTTATTATGGTTTTCGACTATGCTGAACAAAATGGCTATCTCAAAATTTTGATCCGTTGACTTTGGGGAAAAAATGAGCGTGGGAGGGGGCCTAGATGCCCTCCAATTTTTTTGGTCACTTAAAAAGGGCACTAGAACTTTTCATTTCTGTTAGAATGAGCCCTCTTGCGACATTCTAGGACTACTTGGTCGATACGATGACCCCTGGAGAAAAGAAAAAAAAACAAATAAACACGCACCCGTGATTTGTCTTCTGGCAAAAAATACAAAATTCCACATTTTTTTAGATAGGAGCTTGAAACTTCTATAGTAGGGATCTCTGATACGCTGAATCTGATGGTGTCATTTTCGTTAAGATCCTACGAATTTTAGAGGGTGTTTCTCCCTATTTTCTTAAATAAGGCAAATTTTCTCAGGCTCGTAACTTTTGATGGGTAAGACTAAACTTGATGAAACTTATATATTTAAAATCAACATTAAAATGCGATTCTTTTGATGTAGCTATTGATATCAAAATTCAATTTTTTAGAGTTTTGGTTACTATTGAGCCGGGTCGCTCCTTACTACAGTTCGTTACCACGAACTGTTTGATATGGTAAGTACAATTCAATGCACGTGTTCTCATACATTTACTCTGTTGAAAGAGATTATGGAGAGCAACTGTTAAGGATATTTTTTTCGTTATGAGACCGGGGAGTAATTTTAACATCTCCAGACACCATTCTTCAAGGGATTCAGCTAAATCATCAATAATCAATCACGAGTTTGTTTCAATAACATTAAACACGTCAAGTATTTGTATGAATTTTATATTCTGTGCAATGGTCTTAATTTTATCATAGGACTCTTGCCACACACTATAGAAATAAAAGATACGTTTAGGATCTTCTAAAAACATTTATCACGATTTTGAGTAATTTTTATTAAAATTGTTGGTCTACCAGACATTGAAGGTCCAAAAAGAAACGATCTGAATGGAGTTTCAAATTGATACATACTCCCCCAATGTCAAAATACAACTAACCGAACTAACTTCAATTGGTTGAATAAATACTTTTAAAAATAAAATACATGGTTCCTTTAATACATAAATAAATGCATTGCATATTTTTCTAAAAACATTTACATAAAAATAGACACTTGAACATATCCACATTGACATAAAAAAGCATTAAGGCATTTAAAATGCACTTAGAAAAGGGTCCCACCCGGGGGGATGGACTTGAAGGGACCCCCTTTATACACATAAAGGTGAACATGGATCAATCCACTGGTTATCTACTTCTATGGTGGTACCGTTATGCTTTTTATTATTGCTGTTTTACCGCCATCTTCAGTAGATCTTCTTTTATATAGTGGGTAACAATCATTGCCGGTAATTGTGTTGGGTACTAAAAATCGAGGATATTGCTTTGTGCACCTTACCTTGGCCATGCATGGTGATTTTTCATTCAGTGCACCGCAAGGTCCATGTATCATATTTTTTACCACAATATCATATAAGCCCTTATCGACATTTTCATCAGGTATTTCAGCGGAAATCAAATCGTCAACTTTATTAGAAGTAATTTTACCATGTAGCCAGATTAAAATATGTGCGTGTGACAATCCTCGTTTTTGCCATTCCACTGAGTACATCAAGCATCGCACTGACCCAAACACTTTAAGTCTTACTTTGTAGTTTACCAATGATTTCAACTTTTGCCGGAAGACATGGGCCGTAACTTCATGTCTATGAACCGCCGATTGTCCTTGAAGTAAAAGCTGCTGTATCTCGTCCCAAGATTGATTACATGTAAGTGTAATAAATAAATCTGGACGACCACAGAGAAGAACATACGCAATAATTCTGACGTAGTTTCAGTAAGCAAAGTCTTCAATGGCTCTGGTGGTGCAGCCAGTTGAGGAAGTTTAACTTTTCCTGAGGCGCAACACATTCCCATTGTTTCACCATTAAATTTCAAGGCAATAGGGACAAGTTTTAGACATAGTCCGGATTTGAACACATCTACTCAAGCTATAATCATCGACTGGGCTGTACCTGAATGCCAGGCGATAATTTTCACGTTGCTCTTGTGACTCTTCGGCACGCTTTCTTTTGGCATTATCTCTTTGAGCCGCGAGTCAAATTTGAGGGAAAGTATGACGTTGTGTATGACGGATATGAATCCGTACTCCGATGAATACTCCTTTGCTACTATACCTCATGAGGAATACAGCAATATGCGTTAGCTGTGTCGAATTATCAAAAAAATTGCATGTCGAATAAAGTGTGGCTTTACATTCAACTATTCAACAGAACAAAGGAGAATTTACTGTAAAAATCCGTTTGAGAATAAATAATTTTCCACAATGAGGATTTACGTGAGGTTCTTAAAGCAAGAAATTTCAGTGGCAAGGATCATGTTATCTATACGGACTATGCATCCGGCTTCTCATCAGAGAATTGTATATTTCTTTACGCATCTTTTGTCGAGACGTCAAGAATCGGTAATATCAGGTCCCCCTTCTGCGTATTTTGGACGAAAACATCGAGAGTCGGTAATATCATGTCCCCCTTCTACGTATTTTGGACGAAAAATCACTTACGAAGACGTTCTACACTACAATATAAAACACCTTCAATATATTGAAATCAACGCTTCATATTTGGAGCTCTGTCAGTTATCATTAAGAAGTGAATTGGGCGATCTTCTAGCAATAAAAAAGGTTTGGCTCTGATTAAATGTAATGTTCGGCCCATTCAGTGTGATGTCTAATAAAAAAAAAATACTTTTGTTTGTCCTGATATTGATTGCTATGTCGCTACTCTTGGACTACGACAATAGAGGAATAGAAAACACTATTACAGGGGGCGTTCGTCCATGTCTGGTCACGGTTTCGTTAATTGGTTTGCAGTGGTTTTGCTCTGTATTACCCGTGGCTATAAAATATATTGCACCAATCACCACAGATTTTGAATCCTCTAAACTACATTATTTGGGCCTCGGGAAGGATTTTAAAGAAACTGTTTTAATGACTTCAATGTCCTAAAAGCTTTAGAAAGGTTTAGCTATTGGATATGAGCACAAAACAGATACTGACATCAGCTTTTCCTCGAGCATATAAAAAGTGTTAACAATATCCTTATCATTGTTAACAGTAGCCCATCAACTGGAAAGGTCGGGGATAGACTACGCATCTTTCAAACAGCAAAGACTATTGAATTTTTTGTCCCTCTTGGCCTATCGTATACGTTCTACGCGCTTCACATTAAAAACTTTCGTGAGCGAAGCGGAAAATCTAAAATTCAAAATCGGAAACGTGTAAAAAGATTAATCAGCCAAAAGCTGTGGTTTTCTTGCAGTGTTATACTTTCATTTTTCAATATCGCCGATATACTTACAGTGAATTTCTTGGCATTTATGGTGACAATCCTGGACTGAAAAACCTTCTAGTTAATGGTATGCAAAGTCAGGGTCACATTTTCAACATTATAATGTAAATTCGTTTTTATTATGCCTCTTCTTAAGTGAATAACATTATTCTGATTCATATTATAAGATTCACGTTTTTCGATTTCCTTATTTAAAGCAGTGTCGCACACAAAATTCGCATTTGAAGAATCACCTTCTTTAATAGCCAAATAAAAGTCTGTAGCTTTATAATCATAGTAGCCTGTATCTTCACGACGATGTCGTGAAAACAAGACTCTCTTATTATTCCAGGAATTGAAGCGTAGGCCAGGCTCTTCTTCTCAAAGGAGTTTAAAACCACGATGATACAAGTTTCTTAAAAATAAACTCAAATCACGTTATGCCTTTTTTCAAAAATACCAGTGTAACTATTTTCCAATTGATCACATTTATCATAGTGGCAAATGGAGTATAGAAATCCTCTAATATGAAAGTCAAAAATCTCTTCAAGACAGGAATTACAGTGTTTAATTTGCACTGCGCATCCTTTGAGCAATTTACATGGATTGCACAATCTACACTTTTCAGTATGGTCATCAACAAAAGCATAATTCTCATAAGATGACAACTGCCCGGTGTATACAAAGATAATGGACATGTGTAAAGGACTTCTCGATGTTGACTGTCTCACTTCCAAAAAGAGACTGACTGGGGAAAATGAAAGCCTTCTAGGAGGAGGAGGAGTAATCGGGTGACGTCGCCAAACCTGTTTAGACAGGATTTTTCGACATTTTTCTTGTTGCCATGCAAAATGGCCGTCTAGGTAGTGGTTAAAAGCGAAATCACAATATCATTTGGTTTTATTTCAATTAATATATCAATAAGTTGAGTAAATGCATCTAGGCCACGACGTAGAAATTTCACGCAATAGTCCAAAGACGGAGAGTCATTTCTCTGTATATCGTTAAGCATTCTTTGAAAAAATATTTTCCTTTGAAAAGATAACTCTAGAAAATAATCATGTCGCATCAAATATTTTTCTAAAGTCACTAAATTCCTTATGATTTTTTGTTTCTCAAATCCAGTCATTTTTAATGTTGACACTTTCCAACCGATTATAGACTAACAATAGATATCACTAGCAACAAACTCACTCCTTTTCTACAGATTGAATCAGATCGCTGTCTTCAATATATTTCACTCATGCATTCAATCCGTCTTGTAATATTTGTATATGCATTATATTCACTTTTGATGCAAAACCTGACTGTTCTTCCCACTTGAATTTGCTTATTGATATAACATGTAGCGCAAACATCTTGTGCCATTCCAGGGTTAGCCAGAAACCCCTTGTAAATTCTACAGCAGCATGAAGAACTCTAGGTTTCATTTCGCCATTTTTAGCACCTTTAGTATCCAATATTTTAAGAGCATCCATTATTAAAGAATAATATCCTTGATGTTGACAAACTGAACTCTTTTTCAATACTGAAGCAAATCACGCACGATTACGTTATCCTCAACTCCAATTACGTAAAATGCACCAGCATTGTTTAGAAAACTTCCCTATTACGTAACTAGCACCTACTGGATCCCGTTAAAAGCAAGGATAGGGCATTTGTGGAATCCAGAGAGAGGGAACTTGTGGAATCCACAATGTGGTCACTACTATAATCTAAGTTCAGAGAAGGTTTTCTTCCCCATTTGATCCTGTCCTTTTTAAGACAAGATCCATCAAAATGATCTATTTAAAGGAGGATAGAAAACAAACCTGCTTAGCTCCTAATTTAATACGAAACCAGCTGCTAACCTCACTTCCTACTGCAGCAGTGTTATCCTCGTACATGGCACTAATCATTTTAATGTTTTTAACTGGTATACCATACAAGGATAAAACCTTTGCTAAAGCTCTTCTATCAACAAAATCGAACGCTTGTTTATAATCTATAAAACATAATCTAAGGACAAAAGGTGTTAAATAACTCAGGCACTCCTCAATTATTAACCTAACAGTGGAAATTTAGTCGACACATCCTCTAGATTTTATAAGACCGCACTATTCTTCTCTTAAAACCTTGTATACAGCATCTTTCAGTCTATAAAGTATCATATTACTAACTAATTTCCTACCTACTGAGGCCAGACTAATGCCTCGATAATTACCACACTAACTCTTATCACCTTTCTTATACAGTGGATAAAATAAAATTTTCCTGAAATCGCCAGGTACTTCCGCTTTCTCATAAATCTTATTCATAATCATCAATAACTTACTTCTGATCTCAGAGTAACCATATTTAAGAAACTCATTTGCCACACTATCAGCAACTTCAGCCTTATTTTCTTTTAATCCTCTTAGTACTGTCGCTAATTCTTCCTCACAAAACAAATCTTCCTTCACATCCAGGGTATCAAAAACTTTTCATTTTCATTCTCAAAATGTTCTGCCCATCTCTCTTTAATTCTTTCTTTATCACTAATTGTGACCGTTCCTATCTTTAATTGGGACAAGTCTAGATTGACTACTCACTCTCTCAATTTATTAACCTGCACATACAATATTTTACTATTATGCATCTTTCAGATCCTCGGGAATTTTATCATGGCTCCAACTCACACTTTCGATACATTCCTTTTGTTTTCATATAATCAATAGCTCAGGCTATCCTTGTATCCTCCTTAGTTCAAATTTTAATCATTTCTCCACTTTCTTTACATTCCATTTGTTTTCATATAATCTATAGCTCAGGCTATTCTTGTATCCTCCTTAGTTCATATTTTAATCATTTCTCCACTTTCTTTACATTCCTTTTGTTTTCATATAATCTATAGCTCAGGCTATCCTTGTATCCTCCTTAGTTCATATTTTAATCATTTCTCCACTTTCTTTACATTCCTTTTGTTTTCATATAATCTATAGCTCAGGCTATTCTTGTATCCTCCTTAGTTCAAATTTTAATCATTTCTCCACTTTCTTTACATTCCATTTGTTTTCATATAATCTATAGCTCAGGCTATTCTTGTATCCTCCTTAGTTCATATTTTAATCATTTCTCCACTTTCTTTACTTTCCTTTTTTTCATATAATCTATAGCTCAGAGTATTCTTGTTTCCTCCTTAGCTCATATTTTAATCATTTCTCCACTTTCTTTACATTCCTTTTGTTTTCATATAATCTATAACTTAGACTATTCTTGTATCCTCCTTAGTTCATATTTTAATCATTTCTCCACTTTCTTTACATTCCATTTGTTTTCATATAATCTATAGCTCAGGCTATTCTTGTATCCTCCTTAGTTCATATTTAAATCATTTCTCCACTTTCTTTACATTCCTTTTGTTTTCATATAATCTATAGCTCAGGCTATTCTTGTATCCTCCTTAGTTCATATTTTAATCATTTCTCCACTTTCTTTACATTCCTTTTGTTTTCATATAATCTATAGCTCAGGCTATTCTTGTATCCTCCTTAGTTCATATTTTAATCATTTCTCCACTTTCTTTACATTCCTTTTGTTTTCATATAATCTATAGCTCAGGCTATTCTTGTATCCTCCTTAGTTCATATTTTAATTATTTCTCCACTTTCTTTACATTCCTTTTGTTTTCATATAATCTATAACTCAGACTATTCTTGCACAAGCACCTTCTGCTCTCTATTAAACATAAAGCTTTTTCACTAATATTCCTAGCTGTTATCCTCACTTTCTTCCCTAATTTACGCTTTAAATTCACCCTACACACTACCAGACGGTAATATTTACCTTTAACATCAATAACAACACTCCTATCCTAGGATCGTGAATTGATGTTGTCATTAGGATTCAGTTTACAATAACATAATCAATAAGTTTTGGTGTTTTACCGTTATGTAAATATCATATTAACTTATGGGCCATTTTATGACCAAACACCGTATTGGTCATAACTAAATTGCAATACCAACAAAATTGCAACAATCTGTAATCATTGCTGTTTTCTTTTCCTACACCAAATTTACCTAGGCTAGGACCCTGTCTATTTGCTCCTGCAGCTGTAAGTAAAATTCATCTGTGATAGAGACTTTATCAAACAGTTTGTGGTAACGAACTGTAGTAAGGAGCGATCCAGCTCAATAGTAACCAAAACTCTAAAAAATTGAATTTTGATATCAATAGCTACATCAAAAGAATTGCATTTTAATGCTGATTTTAAATATATAAGTTTCATCAAGTTTAGTCTTACCCATCAAAAGTTACGAGCCTGGGAAAATTTGCCTTATTTAGGAAAATAGGGGGAAACACCCCCTAAAAGTCGTAGGATCTTAACGAAAATGACACCATCAGATTCAGCGTATCAGAGAACCCTACTGTAGAAGTTTCAAGCTCCTATCTACAAAAATGTGGAATTTTGCATTTTTTGCCAGAAGACAAATCACGGGTGCGTGTTTATTTGTTTTTTTTTTTTTTTTTTTTTTTTTTTTTTTTTTTTTTTTTTTTTTTCCCAGGGGTCATCGTATCCACCAAGTGGTCCTAGAATGTCGCAAGAGGGCTCATTCTAACGGAAATGAAAAGTTCTAGTGCCCTTTTTAAGTGACCAAAAAAATTGGAGGGCATCTAGGCCCCCTCCCACGCTCATTTTTTTCCCAAAGTCAACGGATCAAAATTTTGAGATAGCCATTTTGTTCAGCATAATCGAAAATCATAATAACTATGTATTTGGGGGTGACTTACTCCCCCTAAGTTCCTGGGGGAGGGGCTGCAAGTTACAAACTTCAAACAGTTTTTACATATAATAATGGTTATTGGGAAGTGTACAGACGTTTTCAGGGGGATTTTTTGGTTTGGGGGGTAGGGTTGAGGGAGGGGGCTATGTGGGAGTATCTTTCCTTGGAGAAATATGCCATGGGGGAAAAAATTCAATGAAAAGGGCGCAGGACGAATCTGGTCACGTTAGAAAAAAACGTCAAATTCAGAGCTTAATATACAATGCTGGGTGTTCGGAGCCTCTCTACTATGGAGTATAATTTGAAAATAACACAACTATACGAGCGATAAAACATATATACCACAACCATAACTCAACTAACGAAAGAACTGCTAAGAGATAACACAACTATAAAGCGAAAACAGGTGAAAACTAACGGGAAAATAAACGAACTAAGAGGTGGAAGGGGCCCAGAGAAAAAATATAATCATTTTTCAATTTTGAGCCTAACTTCCGCAAAGGAGTAATAATGTCAGAAGCCCCGAAATACCGAATTATTTTCTTTTCAAACAGTTCGTGGTAAAGAACTGTAGTAAGGGGCGACCCGGCTCAATAGTAAACGGAACTCTAAAAAACGGAATTTTGATGCTAAAAGATACATCAAAAGAATCGAATTTTCACGTTGATTCTAAATATATAAGTTCCAATTAATTTAGTATTTGTCATCAAAAGTTACGAGCCTGAGAAAATTTGCCCTATTTTGGAAAAAAGGGGGAAACATCCCCTAAAAGTCATAGAATCTTAACGAAAATCACACTATCGCATTCGGCATATCAGAGAACTCTATAGCAAAAATTTCAAGCTCCTATCTTAAAAAATGTGGAATTTCATATTTTTTGCCAGAAGACAAATCACGGGTGCGTGTTTATTTGTTTGTTTGTTGTTGTTTTTTTCTTTTCCCCAGGGGTCATCGTATCGACCAGGTGGTCTTAGAGTGTCGCAAGAGGGCTCATTCTTACGGAAATGAAAAGTTCTAGTGCCCTTTTAAGTGATAAAAAAATTGGAGGGCAAATAGGCCCCCTCCCACGCTAATTTTTTTCCAAAAGTCAACAGATTAAAATTTTAAGATAGCCATTTTGTTCCGCATAGTCGAAAACCATAATAACTATGTCTTTGGGAATGACTTACTCCCCCACAATTCCTGGGGGAGGGGCTGCAAGTTACAAACTTTGACCAGTGTTTACATATAGTAATGGTTATTGGGAAGTGTACAGACGTTTTAGCCAGAAAAAAATTAATATACTAATTTCATTTCAATAATTTATGTGCGGAGAGCCAAAATCAAACATGCATTAATTCAAAAACGTTCAGAAATTAAATAAAAAAACTAGTTTTTTTAACTGAAAGTAAGGAGCGACATTAAAACTTAAAACGAACAGAAATTACTCCGTATATGAAATGGGTTGTCCCCTCCGCAGTCCCTCGCTCTTTACGCTAAAGTTTGACTCTTTGCCACAATTCTACTTTTTAAAACAATTAAAAACTTTAGCGTAAAGAGCGAGGGACTGCGGAGGGGACAACCCATTTCATATACGGAGTAATTTCTGTTCGTTTTAAGTTTTAATGTCGCTCCTTACTTTCAGTTAAAAAAACTAGTTTTTTTATTTAATTACACTTAAAACACATCTATAGCTTAAGGTGGCAGGATTCACGGAAAAAAATAAATAAAACATCAAAAATTTGTTTTTATGATTTTTTTTAGTTTTTTACTGGTCGGACGAAATTGGGGCGGGGGGGTAGAAACTAGTAGCCCCCCGGTATACAGCCTTGGGCCTGGGTGCCAAATTTTCTGTTGCTTGGGACCATTTGGAGAGAGGAGGGGTCTTTGCCCCTCTTGATTTCAAAGAACTACTATTTTGGTATTTTCATTAAAAAATATAAAAAAAATTGCTTCGTCTAAATATGTTAAAGCACAATTACTGCTTTCACTGCATTATTTATAACAATAATGTTGTTGTTATAACATTACAGTTACAACATTCTGTACAACAGCATTAAAGTAAGAATTACTTTGAATTACTCCACACCTTTGAATTTAACAAAAAATCTAGCTAACATCTAATCTCTATAGATATTGCCCCTTCAATAGACCCCCTCTGCAGGAAGTTTCTAGTTTGAAAAGAACAAAGAGAAAGAAGTAGATAGTATCTATGAAGTTTTTATTATCAAAATTCTGAATTTAGAATATCTTATTATGAGGTTCGCAAGTTCTAAAACTTCTTGGCATACTATGAAAAGACTAGAGATAAGAAAGCCTCAATTTAAGAGCCTCAGTAATTTATTGCTTCCCACGTAACAGAATTCCTTGGTAAAGGTTTATTTGATGCTTCAGTATTTTTTCTCTTCTTTTTTCCCCTTCGAAGTTAATTCTTAGTCATAAATAATAATAGTAATAATGATAAACATAACGATAAAAATAATATAACAATAGTAATAATAATAGTAATAATAATAATAATAATAATAATAATAATAATAATAATAATAATAATAATAATAATAATAATAATAATAATAATACTTTTATCAACACAATACACAAAAATATAAACTATGTTAAATTTTGCTAACACGTAGCGATTAACTATATAAAATTTCAAAGGACATCCTGAATTAATGATAAAAATAAACACAAAAAACTGCATAGATATTCCTAGTAAAATCCTACACTAATTAAAATAATAATAGCAGTAAAAAACAATCATTTTCTTCCAAACACCCCCACAGTAACAACCAACATCCAAATGCAACTTCATCAGCCCCTACTCCTTCGAACCTCTACACCCTCTAGCCATATAACCCACTCACACCCACCCCCCCCAGAAAAAAAAGAGTTAAGAGTTCACATGGCACTTGTGACGAGAGATCAGATCCGGTCTGGTTATATCAATTACGCATCTAGAGCCTGTGCTTATTCTCGAACTCACTAAAGCAATAGAAATCCCCTCGACTCTCCCAGAGAGATCGGATCTGGTTCGATTATGTCAATCACGTATCTAGAACTTGTGCTTATTCTTCTCATCAAGTTTCATCCCAATTTCTCCAGTCGATGTGTTTCCAAGATTCCCGGTTTCCAAGATTTCCGTTTTCCCCTCCACCCCCAATGTCCGTGGATCCGAACTGAAATTGAAAATAGAGCATCTGAGACATGATATTTTTCTACATATATTAAGATCCGATCATCAATTCGTGAGATAAACATACCTCAATTTTCACGATTTCCCCTCCCTCCAGCCCCCCCCCCAGAAGTTCGAATCAGGAAAACAACTGTTATCAAAACAGTTTGTGCAGGTCCCTGACGCGCCTACAAATTTTCACCGTCCTATCACGTCCAGAAACACCGAACTCACCAAAACACTGGAAATCCTCCCAAACTCCCCCAAAGACACCGGATCCAGCCCGGTTATGTCAATCACGTATCTAGGTCTTGTGCTTATTCTTCCCACCAAGTTTCAACCGGATTTCTCCACTCTAAGCGTTTTTCAAGATTTCCAATTTCCCCTTGACACCCCCCCCCCAATGTCACCAGATCCGGTCGGGATTTTAAATAAAAGCTCTGAGGAACAAGGTCCTTCTAAATGTCGAATTTCATTATGATCCAATCACCCATTCGTGAGTTAAAAATACGTCAATTTTTATAATTTTTCCGAAATAACCGTCCTTCCACTTCCCCAATATAGGCGAATCGGGCAAGCGGGTATTTCTAATTTAATCTGGTCCTGTCTCTGATACACCTGCCAACTTTCAGTGATCGCTATAATGATCACGTATCTAGTTTCGGATCTGGTCTGGGATTCGAACCGGAGATCTTTCGCACTCTAAGCGAGAATCATACTTCTAGACCAGCAAGCCGCACTTAAGAACAACATTTATTTGGTTTATCGGCAAATAAAATTCTTCTAAACTATCTCATTCGCTCACTCTCCCCCCCAAGATGGTCAAATTGGGAAAGCATCTAATTTAATCTGGTCTGGTCCCTGCTACACCTGCCAACTTTCATCGTCCTAGCTTATCTGGAAGTGCCCGAACTAGCAAAATCGGGACCGACAGACAGATAGACGGACAGAACTTGCGATCGCTATATGTCACGCGGTAAGTACCATTGCCATAAGAAACTAATCCCCAAGAAATACTCTTTTAATCTATTGCAAACTGTGGGAGGTGCTCAGTCGCCCTAACACTCACATGAAGTGAAAGCGAATGCGAATGGAGAAGGACGAAGATACTTCGAGGTAAAACCAGATATCACACTATCTCCACAACCAAGCATCAGATCTTCTTTTATCATGCTGATTAACAGTGTAAGAATAATAATGCTACTATTAATAATAATAATAACAATAATAATAATAATTTATTTATTATCTTCAGAAACGCTGCACAATAAGAATTAGTATGTGGAGTAAAAAGAAAATAAAACGTATAAAAGAAACAAAAAATATTAGCTATAGAAAAAATTTTACATGACGATTGGGAGGAGAAAGTCGACCATGAGCAGTACTTGAGAGCTTCCCGTGTAGCTTTTTCATTCTTAATGTTCTGTCAGGCATATTATATTTATTAATTAGAGTCCGGTTACGTGTCCAAGGAGGAATGAAAGGAAGAAACTTATAATATTTTACAGTGTCGAGGATAGAGATAATTCCTGCCAAGTTGCCTGCCAGACTAAATGATCACAATAGGTAGAGTAGAGTTCCAAGCAGGCCCGTGTATTAAAAAGGAAAAGGAATATTCCCTTGTAAGCAAAATTGACGTTTTGCTGAGGATAGAGATAATTCCTGACAAGTAGAGGACTAAATAATAACAACAGGTAGAGTAGAGTTTCAAGACGGCACATTTTGTGCCGTCTATTAAAAAGGAAAAGGAATATTACCTTGTAAATAACACTGACGAATGAATAGTAATTTAAAAGAAAGTCCTTATTTTTACAAAACATTTTTGCATCGAAGATTCTTAATAAATAATATTTATTATTATAGTAAATAAATTATTGACAGATTTATGCTCAATATTTTTCTCTATATATCTTCATAAATTTGTATTTTTCTATACTTATGGTTTGAATGCCCTAGCAAGGGGTTCTTGATTTTATTTTGCAAAAAAAATCGCATCCTCCTCCTTCTTCAGAAACCTTGCCCTATAGATAAAAATGAAAACAAAATTGCTCTTGACTTTATTGTCCTGAGTCACGCTCTAAGATTTACAGAAAAAGCAATGGTCCAAACTAAAAAAATTCACATCGACACTAAAGTCCCCAATTGAAAAAAAGAACTCCGATGCGTGCTCTCGTGCGAAGCTTTGGTTTTCAGTTTGGAAAGATATTGGTCGTTCTAGCTTGGGTGTTTTGAAAGACATTGCGCTTTATACAAAAATCAATTCGCAAATGAGATAGCTGGTCACCGTTCCGGCAACTTTGATTCATAGTCGTTTAGAGTTTCTGCTTCACCTCCTTCACTTTGGAAATCCCTTACTCACCCAAAACACCCTATCTTTGAATACTCCCAAGGCTTCTAATATTTTCCAATATGAAAAAAAAACACATTTTTCGAATGAATTCATGGCATTAGATTAATGTTAGCGTCTAAATTTGAATCTGAACTTCATTACGTTCTAGCTTCTTACCCAGAGTCTCACTGTGTTGTTATCAAATAATTAAAAAGTTTTTTCAATTGAAAGTGAGAAGAAATATTAAAAGTTAAAACGAGCAAAAATTATTACGCATACGAAGGGGTAGCCCCCTTTTCAATATTTTACCCTTTACGCTAAAGTTTGACATTTTGATTCAATTATTTAAGAATAAATATTAGAATAATAAGATTTTGTAAAACTTCTATAAAAAAAATTGCGTAAAGATCGAGGTATTGAGGGGTGGACAGCACCCTCATAGGCGTAACAATTTCTGTTTGTTTCATCTCTAATATAATAACAATATAATTCGGTGTTTCTTTTAATTCCTTTTCTTTAACTTTTATAAGAACATGTTTTCATCTATTGTACATCAGACTTAATTCTGTTTTTTTTTTCATTTATTTCCATTTTTCAAATTTTTAATATAGTAAAACTTACTTTAAAATATACTTAATTACATTATAACATGATTATCGTTCTAATTTTTACTGTAAGGTAAGATTAAGTCTGGATTATTCATTACGGCTGTGAATTTTTGACTAACTTCCGTCTACTGCTGGGTCTCTATAAATATTTCCTTTAAATACAGTTTTTCTAAAACAAATTTCCCGTTAAAATAAAAAAAAAACTAGAAAGAAAAAGGTATAGAATATCAGCGAAGTTTTATAATCGAAAGTTTGAATATATAATATGTTGCGAAGATTTGTAGGTTTCAACATTACTTATCATACTTTGAAAGGGCTAGGGATGCAAAGGGCAAGGGCTATGATACTACTTGTTAGACTTTGAAAGGGCTAGAGATAAGGGAAGTCTCAATTTAAGAAATAATAATTCATTGCTTCCAAGGGAACCAAACTTCTTTTTAGAGGCTTATTACGAGCTTCTGCATTTATTTTTTATTCGTATAAATTATCTATTTTTATTCCTATAAATGCTTGATCTTGATCAACGATTATTTGGTCGTTCTCATTGCTTCTATTTTCAATCCCTCTAAATTATCATTCTTATAGTAAATATATTACAAACATGTTTATAGTACAAATTTCTCTATGTTTATAATTAAATGATTTTTTTTTCAAAAGCCAATTCTAATAAAGAAAAGTAAAAAGCCAAAAACGAGATGGAATAAACTCATATACTTAAAGCAAATAGAAATCGCTATCACTGACTAAATTAGAAGCAAAATAAAGAAAATTACAATGCATGATCAAGTTGAACCTAAAACGAATAAAAATTGCCATAAACAAGAGTAGGGAAAATCTCCATAAACTTTCTAAGGGTCGGACGCTCCTTGAGGTTTACTGAAAAAATTATCTTCGAGCAGTGTGCTTTTAATTGTCATAATAATTTTAATTGTCAAAATTAGGCATATGGATAGAATGCGAGAGACCCAAGAACGGCATAGTGAACCAAATACGGATCAAACAGTTCGTTGTAACGAACTGTAGTAAGGAGCGACCCGGCTCAATAGTAACCAAAACTCTAAAAAATTGAATTTTGATAACAATAGCTACATCAAAAGAATCGCATTTTAATGCTGATTTTAAATATATAAGTTTCATCAAGTTTAGTCTTACCCATCAAAAGTTACGAGAAGATTGAGAAGATTTGCATTATTTAAGAAAATAGGGAAAAACACCCCCTAAAACTCGTAGAATCTTAACAAAAATGACACCATCAGATTCAGCGTATCAGAGAACCCTACTGTAGAAGTTTCAAGCTCCTATCTACAAAAATGTGGAATTTTGTATTTTTTGCCAGAAGACAAATCACGGGTGCGTGTTTATTTGTTTTTGTTTTTTTTCCCCAGGGGTCATCGTATAAACCAAGTGGTCCTAGAATGTCGCAAGAGGGCTCATTCTAACGGAAATGAAAAGTTCTCGTGCCCTTTTTAAGTGACCAAAAAAATTGGAGGGCATCTAGGCCCCCTCCCACGCTCATTTTTTTCCCAAAGTCAACGGATCAAAATTTTGAGATAGCCATTTTGTTCATCATAGTCGAAAAACATAATAACTATGTCTTTGGGGATGGCTTACTCCCCCACAATCCCTGGGGGAGGGGCTACAAGTTACAAACTTTGACCAGTGTTTACATATAATAATGGTTATTGGGAAGTGTACAGACGTTTTCAGGGGGGATTTTATTTTGTTTGGGGGTGGGGCTGAGGGGAGGGGGCAATGTTGGAGGATCTTTCCTTAGAGGAATCTGTCATGGGGGAAGAAAAATTCAATGAAAAGGGCGCAGGATTTTCTAGCATTACTATAAGAAAACAATGAAAAATAAACATGAAAACGTTTTTTCAAATGAAAGGAAGGAGTAGCATTGAAACTTAAAACGAACAGAGATTATTACGCATATGAGGGGTTCTAAAAATACTTTAGCATAAAGATCGAGGTATTTAGGAGGAGGTAAATACCTCGCTCTTTATGCTAGAGTATTTTTAGTAATTTCAACTATTTATTCTACGGCCTTTCTGATTCAGGGGTCATTCTTAAAGAATTGGGACAAAACTTACGATTTAGTGTAAAGAGCGAGGTATTAACGAGGGTACAAACCCCCTCATATACATAATAAAAATATAAGATTGTGAAAGTTTGTTACGCAAGTTAATTCTTAAGTTACGTATATTTTTTACTAATAAAAACATTCGTTAAAATTTAAAAGTTCTAGTTGCATTTTTAAGTAACCGAAAAATTGGAGGGCGACTAGACCTCCTTCTCCACCCTATATTTCTCAAAATCGTCTGACCAAAACTAAGATAGATCAAAACTAAGACGATCAAAATCGTCTGAGATAAATACCTTGCTCTTTATGCTAAAGTATTTTTAGTAATTTCAACTATTTATTCTACGGCCTTTCTGATTCAGGGGTCATTCTTAAAGAATTGGGACAAAACTTACGATTTAGTGTAAACAGCGAGGTATTAACGAGGGTACAAACCCCCTCGTATACATAATAAAAATATAAGGTTATGAAAGTTTGTTACGTATGTTAATTCTTAAGTTACGTGTATTTTTTACTAATAAAAACGTTCATTAAAAATTAAAAGTTCTAGTTGCCTTTTTAAGTAACCAAAAAATTGGAGGGCAACTAGGCCTCCTTCTCCACCCCTTATTTCTCAAAATCGTCTGATCAAAACTAAGAGAAAGCCATTTAGCCAAAAAAAGAATTAATATACAAATTTCATTTTAACAATTTATGTGCGGAGAGCCAAAACCAAACATGCATTAATTCAAAAACGTTCAGAAATTAAATAAAAAAAAAAAACTAATTTTTTTAGCTGAAAGTAAGGAGCGACGTTAAAACTTAAAACGAACAGAAATTACTCCGTATATGAAATGGGTTGTCCCCTCCGCAATCCCTCGCTCTTTGCGCTAAAGGTTGACTCTTTGCCACAATTCTACTTTTTAAAACAATTAAAAGCTTTAGCGTAAAGAGCGAGGGATTGCGGAGGAGACAACCCATTTCATATACGGAGTAATTTCTGTTCGTTTTAAGTTTTAATGTCGCCCCTTACTTTCAGCTAAAAAAATTAGTTTTTTTTATTTAATTTCCACAAAGCGCCATTTTTCTAAAGAACTGCAAAAACATAGAGCCGCTATTCGTTCTGATTTTTCAGAAAAGATAATGAGTAATCCAACGCTTCTGTGGAAAAGTTTGACCCGCAACCAGAGTGAAAGAAACGCTCCGTCAGCTCAAATCTCTGCTGAGGCCTGGCAACATCATTTTTGAAAGAGTTTTCAGAACTTGATTCCAAAGTAGAACATCCCCTTAAATGTGATCTCAATCGGATACTGTCAAAAAAGACTGTACCCACGTTTATTGTTTCACTGTCTGATATTATGAATTCTGCGCAAAAATTAAGAAATTTTTTCGAGGGGTACAGATAATATTTGTGCTAAACACATTCTTCTTGGAAGTCCCCTACTATTTTGTCACCTTGGTCTCATGTTCCAAATGGTGTTCACAGCTGGAATAGTTCCAACCTCGTTCTCTTCTGGTCGTCTTACTCCTGTTCCAAAAAAAATAAATCGCTGAATGAGTGTTCTTCATATCGCCCTATTACAGTTGCTACTACTTTCTGCAGGATTTTTGAAACACTCATAATGCCAGAACTTACAGAAAAATGCTACATGCCGCCATATCAGTTTGGCTTCCAAAAAGGCCTAGGGTGTGCCCACGCGCTTACTGCACAATCACCAATACTAATAGATGCTGATAAGTCTGGTGATTCGCTCGTCCTAGGGAGTCATGATGTAAGCCATGCTTTCGACTCTCTGATTCACACACAAATTCTCCTTGATCTATATAAACGGAGAGTTGACACGTCTGCCATTCGTGCTTTGTATGATATGTATAACCATCTTGCTGTTGTATTCAGGCTACCTGATGGGACCATAACATGTTTCGTTATTCCAGTCCGTCAAGGCGGCAGACAGGGTGCCCTTACCTCTCCAGTTGCCTTTAATAACTGTATCCTGAACGCTCAATCCAGCGCAGTTCCTTCGTGTATTCTAAAAGGGATTGATGTGTCACTTATCGCTTATGCAGATGATATTTTTAACCCTAGTCGAACAGTACAGTCGTTCGAAAGAAATGTTGCTTTTTTAAGTAAAGAATATGCTAAGATTAACCTTACATTCAATAGAGAAAAATCGGACGTAGGTCTGTTCAACTGGATTGAAGCTCGAGCAGGATTTACTATTAATCTTGACGGCGCGCTAGTTTCCCCAAAATCACAAATGAAATATTTAGGGCTTCCTATCGGTGACACTCTTAAGGCAACTAGAAGACTCTTGATCCCTCATTTTCGAGGTCAAACAGCAACTGCATACGGAAGCTTGGTAGCAAACAAACTTCGACTCAACCAAAACTGCTAGCAAAACTTTACAATGCTTCTGCACTCCCGAATTTCCTGTACCTTGCACCTTTTTGGCGTACGTTTACGATAACCGAGACGAAGGAGCTTCAGCGAATCTATTTCCGGTATGCCAAATACCTGCTTGCCCTTCCACCATGGTCAAGCAACTCCTGGGTCATTAAAAGATACGGCATCATAGACCCGAATGCTTCTATCAGAAAAAGCATAGAAGCTTATAATAATAGAATTGGTCGACACCCATGGAGCGCTATTTTGATTCAATGAATGTTTTGCTTTTGTATGTTTTAAGTGTTTTTAAGTAAGTTGAAGTGTTGCAAAGTTTTTTGTTTAGTTTTTTAGGTCATTTTCTTTTTCTTTTTCCTCTTTTCTTTTATTCACATTATACTCCATTTTTCATGTGAATTATAACGGGTTATAAATAAATTCAATTCAATATCAACAAGCACATAGCAATACAAAGATATCTAAAAGCTAATCAGGGTTTAGATATAAGAGCATTCCCTTCTCCCCTGGTCCCTCCTCCCTTCCCTCCCTCTAAAAATATCTAAATGGCTTTAATGTGATTTTTACTTTTTTCGTATCTTTACAATTAATTTCAAACACAGTAAAACTCCCCTAAACATAATGGTCTATAATCCATAGTTATTGTAATTCACCACACTAACTAAGCAATTAAGCAAGAGTAAATCATAATTAGGCTCTTGGAGGAACATTTCGATATACCGTTCAATCTCCATACCCGTTCTCCTGAAATAAATTTCCTCTAAAGGAAGTTTCCTATTTCAACAAAAGGAAAAGACGAAAAGAAGTGGATAATATCTATAAAGTCAAATTATAATCCAAATTTCAAACTTATATCACATTGTTATGGGAATTCGTAAGTTTCAACACAACTTACCATTTATTGGAAAGGCTTAAGATAAGAGAAGCCTCAATTTAAGAGCTTCAATAATTTATTGCTTCCTAGGCAACCGGAATTCTTGTCAAACGTTTTTCTCTGGCTTCAGCACCTCTTTTCTTTATTAAGTCATAAAGGAAAAGGAATATTCCTTTAGAAAAAAAAGATTGGCATATGAGTGTGAATTTTCAAGGAAACCTCTACTTTTTTCTGAGAATAATTTCTTTTATTGCTAGATCCCTTCAAAAAAAAATTCTTAATATTTCTTATTAAAATGATGTGTCTATTAAGAGGCAACGCTATAGCTCTGCTTATACTAAAACCCAGGGTTTCAATGTTTTATTATAATTTTTTCCCAGATATACTTCATATAAAAGCAGTGGTCGCATAAACTTCGGAGGAAGCTCATTCAATTGAAAATCGGAAGTTCTAGTACCCATTTAAGAGTAAAAAGTTATCGGAGGGCAACTAGCCCCCATCCCACACCCTCTTTTCTCCAAATGCATCCAATAAAAATTTTGAAATAGCCATTTTGTTCAAATAGTTCAACAATGAGATAACGAAAATCCGAGGTCGGCACAACCCCCATGACCCGGAGGAAAGTATTTTAAGCTGTGCCCCAGGGGCATAAAGCGTTTTATGAAAAGGGTGATCGAATAAAATTTGGAGGAGGCTCATTCAACTGGATATTGAATGTTCTAATTCTCTTTGTAAGTGTTCAAATTGATCGAAGAGCCACTAGTCTCCCCCAATATCCTCTTCTCTCCAAATGCATTCGATCTACATTCTGAGGTATCCATATTATTCAAAATAGTCCCAAGATCATATAGTAACGCCTCCGGGGTTGGCACAAGTCTCTAGAGCCCGAGAGTAAGAATTACAAATTATGCCCTTCTGGTATATGAGATTTTTATGGAAGGAATGGTCGCATTAGCTTTGGAGGAGGGGATCGTTTGATTGGAAATTGAAAGTTTTGGTTCCTTTTTTAAGAGTCAAAAGTGATCGGAGGGCAACTATCCAGCCCCCCCCCCTTCACACCTTTTTTATTTAAAAACATCCTTTAAAAAATATGAAATAGCCATTTTGTCAACATATTCTAGAGATCATATAACAATGTCTCCGGGATTGACACAGCTCATAATTTTTATTTAATTCTTACGCGAGAGACATGAGCAACTGGAGAAAGATTCATTAGATTAATCAAAATCAAAACATAAGGAATCAAAAAGGAACCGTAATTAATAAAAAAAAAACTTTCCGAAAAAGAAGTTTTTCAAAGAAATAACATTTAAATTTTTTCTGAGAAATACTTTACCGAGAATGAGATAAATGATTTCAATCTCTACGCTCTCAAATATAGGCTACCCTTAACTAAATAGCTGGCAATCAAAACGAACAGAAATTTTTTTTTTTTTAATTTCGGAAAAAGAAGTTTTCTGAAAAAAAGTAAGGACCAAATTAGACTTAAAATCATACGGATATAAATCAAGTAATTCAAACTCAAAAGGACCAAAACTTACTATTAAAGAAGGAATGAAACCCAAAAGGAACGGAAGTTAAATAAATAATCATACCGAGCAAATATACAACATGTACTTATATAAATGGATGAATAAATATTAAAACAAGTAAAACTGAAATTGAATATGCAAATCAAGCTTAAAGGACCGAAATCACTATAAAAGAGTGTTTGGATTTGGCCTCCTTCTCTCACTCTCACTGTAAAAGTGTAAAATCTACTGCGTCATTGGCGCTTTACTGAAAACTATGAATGTCTTGATCAGTCTTGGGAAGAAAAAATAAAATAAAACTGAATATTTTATTTCAATGTAACTTTTATCTTTATTTTTAATGTTTTAAGTACAGAAGAAAATATTTGTAATATAATTCGTTTTTAGTAAACGCCAATGCCAAAATGGGGAGGCACAAGTAGGCAACAACCTCCAGGGAAGCAAAGTGACATTAAAAATGTAAATAAATACGTAAAGGAAAAACTTTTCCATTTATATTTCGTTAAAAACACAGCTCGTTATAGCACTTGCAGAATTTCTCCTCCTAAAATATTTCATTTCGATCTTCAAGATGCCCCCTGCCTCTGCAAATTTTGTGTAAGTATGCATATGAATGCAGTCTTTTATGCTAAACAGAAAAATATTCTGTAATAAAAGGGGAGCTATTACCCTCAGACTCTATATTATAGGCTTAGTGCAAAGACATTTTCTAAAATAAAAGGAGCCTCCTTTCCCTCCCTCCCATGAGAACTACGGTCTATATTATTTAAAGGCTCACAAAGAGTTAGAAAATGTCGGCATAAAATTTATGAAGCTTCAGGCACACTTCCAACTACCTAATCAACATCCCCTGGTTCTCCTCCATAATAGCTTATAACCAATTATACAATATCAAACACAATTTTATTAAGCTTCAAATGAATCAACTTCGTAAAACAAAAGTTTAAAATAAACGTCTAATCATACAGTTCGTGATAACCGTAGTAAGAGCGACTGTAGTCGCTCCTGAAGTAAGGAGCGACCCGGCTCAATGGTAATCAAAATCTAAAAAACAGAATTTTAATACCAATGGATAAAGAATTGTATTTTTATGCTGATTATTACGTATTTGAGTGGGGTCACCCCTCTTCAAAAACTCACTTTTCAAGCTAGTTTTTCGGCACATTTAAAAATCTTACTCATTGTTCTAAATAAACGACCCTTGTGTCTCAGGAGGCGTTTTTAAAGAATTGGGACAAAATTTAAACTTTAGCGTAAAGAGCGAGGTGTTGAAGAGGTGTAATCCATTTCATATACGTGACAATTTCTGTTTGTTTTAGGTTTTAATGTTGCTCTTTACTTTGAATTGAAATAATCATTTTTTACTTAATTTCTGATCGTTTTTTAAATAACACTAGGGAATCTGACTCCACCTTTATGAAAAAATCCCCATCCCCTGTGAAATATCCTTTGGACAATTCAATCCTGGTGAAAGTTTACCCCGAACAAATACACTTAACACCTCTAGGCGTAAAATTGAGTTAAAAACAGAAACGCGTAAAAACAGAAATGTCGTATAAGAATTTTGGCAAATTCTCCTAGTGTAAATTTCCCCTGAAAAGTTCACCCACCGGAAGCTTTCTTCTCCATGGAAAATTCTCCTCGTGCAAAATCTCCCCAGAAAAAAATTCGTCCTCCCTTCACCACCCGAAAAATGTATTCAGACTTCCAAACAACAAATACTATACTTAAACAAAGGGCAAATTTTATAGCTTAAAAATATTTCCCCTTGGATTATGGGGGGTCATGTTAAGTCCAAAGACATAGTTATTGAACCTTTCATCTATGCTGAACAAAATAGCTATCTCAGAGCTTTGATCGAACGATTTTGGGAAAATAATGGCACGGAATGAGGCCCATTTACCCTCCAATTTTTTCGGTCACTTAAAAAGGGCACTTGTGGTAGGTTTTATGTTTTGGGGCAAATTAATAAGCCATTATCTTTAATATATGGCATATTTTAGTGTTAACCTGCCAGACACGATGTTGTCAGGAAAATTTTATATGTCAGGAAATAGAAAATAAATCTATTTTTAAGAACATCGCGTATTAAATACCGCCTTTATGCATTTGTCATCCTTTCTTTTTCAAGAAAAACATTCTTGCGACACGCCACTTTATAAGTTTTGAGGTGCTAACAACTATTAAACTCAAGAGAATGTGAAGCAACAGAATAGAAGTGTCGCTACTGCAACGCCGTCCGTTCAGAACAAATGCCATTGCAAAACAGTTCGCGCTACCCTAGCAACGGAATTATTATTAGTTTTAATTTTAAGTATAAACAATATCTTTAGCAGAAAAAGACGAAATTAAAATTTAATGGGAAGCTAGGTTGCCTTGGAAGCTGCTCGTTTATTCCCAGAAATTCTACAAGAACTTAAATCGATTGTCATCATCATGACTTTTAATTTTCAAAGAACAACCAGTGGCGAAAATTACTGACTTTCTTACCCGAGTATTTTTAAGTAGAAGCTGCTCTTAAAAGAGTAAAACATTTTTTTTTTCACGGAGCGTTCACGAAGACTTTGGGAACTAATATGAATTAAAGCTTTGGAAGCTGATGAAGGATGTTTTCAGAATTAAACAAAAAACGACAAAGCAGCGTTGCCGAGTTGAGCTAGAAAATTCAGAACAAGCTATATTTCGGTTGATTAAAATTTTCAATTTCAATTGAAGGTCTAAGTTTATTTGTTTTCAGGTTTACACTTGAGTGAAAGCCCCCGTGGCCTCTGAAGATCACAACGTAATTTACACTTTACTGAAGTTTTCCTTTGAAAAACTACTTTCGTGCAAAAATGTTTTTAAATTGATTTCAGTTTGTTTTTTAGTGTTTAGTGACAAAGTCTTTTTTCATTTGAAAAGAAAAGAACATTTTAAACCTTTTATTGTTTTCAAACAGTTCGTTGTGACGAACTGTAAGTAAAGAGCGACGCGGCTCAATAGCAACCGAAACTCTTAAATACGGAATTTTGAAAAAAAAGATATATCAAAGTAATCAAATAATTATGCTGGTTCCAGATATACTAGTTTCACTAGGTTTAGTGTTACCCATCAAAGGTTACGAGAAAATTTACCTGTTTTTCGAGAAAGGGGAAAAACACACCTTAAAAGTCAAAGAATCTTAATAAAAATCACACCATCAGATTAAGCATGTAAAAGAGCCCTGCTGCAGAGGTTTCAAGCTCTTATATCTCATATATGGGATTTTTTATTTTTGCCAGAAGAATATCATGGATGCGTGTTTATCTGTTTGCTTTTCACTCAGTTTTTACTGTTTTTATTAACTGCATATGAGTTAGTGTTCAAATAGTATGTTTAACTTTTCCTCTTTTAACGGTTATGGAGCCTTTATGGGTGCCAGAATATTGTATTTGTTGAATTTTGCTTGATTTTGTCGGAAAATATATCTTATCTACTTCTTATATATCCTTCACTGTGCATCTAACAGTTTACCAGTATTTTTATTGGGATTAAATGATTGTGTTTCCAAATAAAATGTAAATAAAAATCAATATTTTATGTGAGGAACATATAAATATTAATATGCGTAAATATTTTTACATAAATATAAAAAATAAAATATTTTGATTTTAATTAAGGATTTTTATTTCCATGAATTTTATGTCTTTGCCATATCTTTACTTTTCTGTCCATAAGCTAAACTATTTTTACTGTGTTTCAGAATATTTCTTCAGAAGAGTATTAGTCTAGTAAATTCAATTTGCCAAAACTTACAAAAATTAAAGAAGCAAAAACGGGCGGAGTCTTCATTTAGCATCTTTTCTTATCGACTCTTGAAGATTTTCACAAAATCAGGTGACCTGATTTCTGTCTAAAGAAAAATAATTACTGCATGTTCCTTTGGCTCAGACATTCAATTTTGCGAGGTCATTCAGAACCATGTTAAACAATAATTAGATTTTCAACATGCAGTAAAATTCTCAATCGGTAATCCACAGAAATCTGTCATTTATAAGATTCTCAATCCTTAGAAATTTTTTTCTCTAATGGTTTTTCTTGAAACAATTTATTTGAAAATAAAATTTTCTCTTGAGGGAAATGAGAGGAAAAGAGCAGACAGTGTTGAAGAGGCCTTTATGATGCAGTTTTTGCTTTGTTAAATAATTTAGCAGACAAGGAGCACCTCTTGTCATAGTTTCAAAAGGTTAGAAATAGGAGAAAAAACTGAATTTAAGTATATACATAATTTATTGCCTCCATAGCAACCGAATGTCTTGTTAAAATTTCAAAGTTTTTTTTTTATTACTGAACACAGGCAACAATTAAATTTTACCTAACTTTAAATTAATGAAGGCGAATATGAAGGCGAAGTTGGGTTTATATTCACATTCGAAGACAATTATTCACACATATACATGAGGAGGTTTTGGCGACCTTCAAATGGAAGGTATCTTCGCATGCTTATCATTTAAACAGCAAAATCCCAGTCTTCCATGCAAAACAAGCAAAAAAGTTACAATAATCACAAAAATGCAAAATTTCAAAGTTGCAAATCAAAATTCTGACCAAATCCTAAATAAATTCTAATACTTTTATTCTATATATCTAGTTTCGAGAAATTAAATAGCCAAAGACCTTCTATCACAAGACACCAATGCAGGTAATTCAAATGCCTCTTGAAACATGAAAATAGAAATTCCCATTTGATTCTGCAGAATTATTTAAAGTGTTTTAAAAAACATTTTGACGTTGAATAGCTTTTTAAAATCTGGTCCCAACATCCTACCCCAGAAAAAAACCCGGAGGTGTGGGAAATCGGTTCCTAATGCTAAGGTCGTCTTGTTGTGATATATTATTTTTCTGTCAATTGGTTTAATTTTCCTGCTTTATTCTGGAGTTGCTTATTGGCTTTATATTCCACTTTCTCGGTTTTTACACGGAGTAGTTATTGTATATTTTGGTTTGGGATTTTGTTTTTTATTCTCTTTTGATTTTTTCTGTTTTAAATCGTTATAATTGGAATTTTGTCCCATTTACAACGCTAAAAAAGGTCCTTTTGTGATGTATCATTTATCTCTTTTTCCTATTTTTATTCTTTTTATTTTCCTGCTTCATTCTAGAGTGACTCATTGACTGTATGTTCCACTTCCTTGGGTTTTACATCGAGCAGTTATTGTACATATTGGCTTGACTTTTTCTAGTTATTCCCTTTTGATTTCCTCGTTTTTTAAATTGTTATAATCGCAATTTTGTCCAATTTCCAACACCGAGACGTCTTTTTGTGATGTGTTTTTTCCTTTCTTTTTTTATTATTTGTTTAATTCTTCTCCTTCTTTTCTTCATTCTGGCCATAGATCTGATATTTTCAAGATTTTCTTCTTTTTTTCTTTTTTTTAAGTGCCCGGACACTTGTAAAATAGCTTAAAAAAAGCAAAACTATGTAATTTGACTTCAATTGGATTCTCAGATTATACAGTGATTGTAAGGATTAAGAATTACTCCAATGTTATTGAAAATATTTCAGCTCAATATATTCTTTCAGCTTTTAAAAGCCCTCCAAAATTATAACATTGGATATTAGATTTAAGAAAAGAAATTTTTCTATTTTTACGAAGAAGTTTCCTTGTGCTGTATAATCTTTATAATTGATTCATCTTGAAACAAATTTCTTGAAAGGAAATTTTCTCTAGGGGAAAACGACAGGAAAAAGATTGAAAACTTTAATGAGGTTATTATTATAGAATTGAATCTAAAATACCATCTTCAGCAGATTAGCCATTTCGTTTAGCCTTTGGCATTTTGAGTTAAGCTACTTGAGAGACATAAATACTACAAATACACGATCAAGATAAATAAGAATAATCAATGAAAACAGAAATTGCTGACGCTAACAAAAATAAGGAGAGGTAATAAAATGAGCGACTAATAAAACTTCTTATTTCACTAAAATATCTTGTTTCAGTTAGACTGTCTTTATTGCTTCTCGGCACATCTAATTTTCTTATTTTCTTACACTGATGTAAAAAATAAACTGTACCTTGAATAAACCACATTCAAAGGACATATGAATAAATATTCTAAAAATACAAGTCACGTCAACGTCTTTGAGATACAATTTTTAATTTGCGCTCCTTTTTTATTAATTTTTATTGCTTTACGGCATATCTAACTTTCTTCTTTTTTCTATAACTAACGTAAAAATAAACTATGCCTTGACTAAAATACCTTGAAAGGACATATTCCAAAAATATAAATCGCATCATCGTCTTTGAAATACAATTTTTAGTTTGCACTCATTTTTTACTAATTTTTATTGCTTTTTGCCACACCTAATTTTCTTCTTTTTTTTATACTATTGTAAAAAAATAAACTGTACCTTTAATAAACTTATTTGGAAGGACACATGAATAAATATTCCAAAAACGTAAATTCCATCAACGTGTTTGGGATACAATTTTTGATTTTCCAGCATTTTTATTATTTTTTCAAGAATAAATTTCTTAGTAAACAAATATTCTTTCTAATTAGGGTAACGTTAAATATTAAATGAGAAATTCGTTGCACACATCGGATGACCATTGTCGAGTTCAGCACGTCCATTGGTGATTTTTTAGATGAACTCGTAAATTGCCAGACTTTGCGACTTTCTTCAGAAATGATGCTTTTAAGTAAAATATTCCGTCATTTTCCTTACTTTGAAAATGTTTACTCAATCTTTAAGTAGCTCCGAATAACCATGCCTTTGGCTTAGTTTTGAAATGTTTTAAAAAAAAAGTGATTTGTGACAACTTAATCAAAAACGAAAATTACAACCAAATACCAAACTTAATATCAAACTTACACAGGTTCGACAAGTTAAACAGGTTCTCCAACTCTAAAACAGGTTCGATGCCCTGCCCCTGGTGTTCTGGACTCAAAATAAAACTGGCTTCAGTTTAAGTCCTACACCAATAAAGTTCCATCTGAAATAATTAACTATTACTGTACGTCCAGGCAGAGTTGAATTTTGAAAAAGGCTCTGGAGATGATCAAAGAGAGCCTTACGTCCAGCCATCTACGCAAACAAACTAAACCTGTTACTGAGGATAAGCATTAAGCAAAGCTTTTTAAAGAACGGCCCTCTCTACTTGGAAGAAGTCACTCATCGACTATAAAACGTGGCAAAAGCCATGACGTACAACGCACATATCAAATTATTAAAGAGGCTACCAGAAATTCGTGTGTCTCCGACACTATCAAAGATAAACCAGCAAATACATTAGTAAACCATAACCAAAATTACAGCGATGGAAAATGCCCTTTAGCAAGCTTGATTGCGACCTTGATTGAAACCTCAATCTTCATTGAAACCTCAATCGAAACTATAGCGAGCTTGATTAAAACCTCTACTTGACTACGCCCATAGATTCATAAAACGCACCACCCTTGACCTAAAAAAAGCCGCATAATATAAACGTCTATAAATCACACTATGTCAGAATGTTCTAAGCCATCTGGAATCTCAAATGACACAAGTCTCCTGTAGAGGACGGAATTTTGCCTGGGATTTACAAGGCTTCCACCACTTGAGAGCAAACCAGCTACTACCCACTGCCCCCAGCTGTTACCAGCTGCCACCACTATTTACTGAAATAGAGAAAAAAAGAAGCTTCCAAAGGATTGGAACACATCAGAAATCCTTCCCGTGTGCAAAAAAAGCAGAGAGGTGGAGTATTATCAATTATAGTGGGATTGTTCTTATTGAAATTGCAACCAAACTGTTCGCCATCATAACAGCGAAAGATGCATGAACAAAAGAAAACTAGTCTGGATTCGAGTCTCGGATCAGATTTTCGTCCTGAATTCTATCATGCAGCAATGCAAAAGGTATAGCCTTCCGCTCACCAGCATACTCATTGATTACATTATCACTTTCAATCCAGCTACACGGCAAACTTAGTAAAAGATTTTTTTGGAAATGACCGTTTTGTTACCAGAAATGAGCATTCTGAGTTAGATTCTATGGTGAGGAGTATTTATTGTTCGATCTTGAATAGGGTGTTAAAAAAGGGTATATACTCTCTCTAATCCTTATCAATTATTGCTTCGATTGTATTCTTTAACATGCTCTCCTCAGGTTTGAAGGAAAATTAGTTAATAGAAGGGTTCTTTGGACGACCTAGACGATGTAAATCTTCTCATCCCGAGACCAAACTCAGCCTAAAAAATACTTGACGAAATGGCAGATTTCTCAGCCTACCTCGGTCTAAGGATAAATGCTAGGATCTGCCACTTGAAAAAGTTGACAGCTTCTTCTATCTGGGGTCCAAGGTAGATTCTAAGGGAAGGTGTGGTCAACACGTCAAAAGAAGAATATCTACAACTCAACAGTTTTTTCTCGACTCTGAAAGCATCTCTGGATTCGTTAAGAAATTAACTTCAGAACAAAGAAGAGCATTTACAAGTCGACAGTGGGATCAGTTCTACTCTATGGTGTCAAATCTTGGGTGATCAAATCAGTTCAAAGGTGCATTTTAGAGGGCTTTTACCACTATTTACCTTCAATCTTATGCATCCAAGTTTTCACATTAAATTTCGAACGACGAATTTCTCCAGTGCTGTTGCAAAATCAACAAAATCACAGACATCATCAAACCGGCTCCACTGGCTCGAACATTGTTTATGTTGCCCTGTTGATTGAATCATATTGATAATGCTTGCGGGCCCCGTTAGCATAGCAAAGAAGACAAGGAGGACAACAAAGAATTGGTGAACGCTATTGGAACAGGATCTGAAAACATCTGGAGGTTGTTGAAAATACGACTACAGATGGGATAAATTCTAGTTGAAGTTCACAGAAGAGTTTCTACAATATCAACCATCACGGGAGATCACAATTTAAAATATTTGTTTAGATACCAGATCAAGCGAAAACGCCAGATCTTGCTGCAGGTACAAGCAAGTAACATATACAAAAAGGAATCTCCTTTTCATGAAGGTTCCAAATATATAATATTTGTTAAATTAAAGGGTTTATCTAAAAGGCATTATCAGAGGTAAATTTAGATAAAAGAAACGTTACTAAAAAAGTAAAGTTACTTAAAAAGTAACGAATCCCTTAAAGCGACCAAATTTTTATAAAAAATTCACCACCAAATTCTGGGTGTCAATAAACCTCCTGAATATATTCGTAAGTTCCTAATTTTGATAACGATGAATTTTTAAGTTTTCTTATAGATTATTTAGTTGTAATTTTATATAGCAGATTTTTTTTGTCAATGGTACGAATTTTTCTGTTCCTTTTTCCTATTTCTTTTTGTCTGTTTTATACCAGTGGTATTGAATCACAGCATATTTTTTAAATGGACCGCGAGTTCTAATATGCTTTTGAGATCCAAAAGTGGTTTGACTGCACCTGAGCCCCTTCCCAAACCATTTTTAATCCCAAGGGCTCACCACTGCCAAACATAATGTCATATAAATCATCAAAGAGGTTATTTTTGCTAAGAGAAAGTGAATATAGAATAATACGTTTTTGAAGTTCGAGCAGTTCTTGCAGGCTTTGAGAAAAGTGTTTAGACCGAGTTAAGCGGAATAGCTCATTTTTTATAGCAGAAGTATTCATAAATAAATAAATAAAGAAGGCTTATTGTATATTACTGACCTCTGGATCTTATAGATATTTTGTTCAAGAATATTTTTTGTCATTCAAAGGATATTTCGGGGCTATGATCCCAAATTATGATAATTACTAATTTCAAATAAAAAAAGGTTTGTAGTGAAATGCATTAAAAAGAGGTGCATCGAAATCGAATTTTTATTCCTAATTCGAGTTTGTATGCATAAATATTCCTAAGGACGATCCTATGAGAGGTCCCAAGGGTGTTATTTCAGGGTCTGTAAAGGACAGACCCTAAAGAGGAAGCAGGGAGAAGGAACTGAAGTTACGAAATAATTTGTTAATTCAACTGAATACAGATAGGGGTAAGATGCACGAAAATGAAGTGCAAGTGAGATCTGCAGCTAGAAGACATTTGACAACCAGTATTCTAACGATTGCATTGAATTGTAAATGAAATCTGCAGTTAGAAGAGAAGCAATGGTGAGAATCCCTTCGAGTTCCAGAACAAAACTAATCCTAAAGAATGGATGATTATTTGATGCATTAGTAGGAAGGAAGAATTAAATTCATGGCAGAATTTCGTAACTCAATTGTTATAGCTTATCGACACCTCGTGACTTAAAACATAAAAATAACGAACGTATGCAGTCCCCTAAACGAGCAACTGTGTCTTTATTTAAAACATATTTTTGTTAGGATTATATGTATTTATAATTTTTAGTATTTTTCCCAGGGTAGTTGCTTCGAACCTAACCTGACATCAAGATACGGTTCACGTTATCAGCAGTTAGAAGACAAGTAACAACGAGAATCAAAATATACAAGCACTCCGCGTGCTAACGGCCGGGTCCGACCTTGAAATCAGCTGCATAGTTGTTGTTTGTGCTAAAAACTGTCATATTAACATTGCTGGCGACAAAAATGATCTGAATAGGTCATGATTTCACGGAAGAACATGCATTTTTCCCAGGGTGTCTGTATTGAGCCTATAATGACACTTTGGCATCAAGAATAGGTTCATATATATATATATATATATATATATATATATATATATATATATATCATGAAAAGAGAAATCACCAATGCAACAGCACAAACACACAAAAAAAAAAAAAAAGAGAGACAGAAGGAGAAAAGGAAGACTGTTTTCCTAAATTAGTGACTGATATAGACCAGCACTTGAATGAGGCCTTAACCCTACTCATCCATACAATCACATAGGTCAAACAGCATAGCCATACACAATCAACCATAAAGAATAATCCATGGACAGGCAGTCATGTCGTCAATAAGTATAAGTCGTCATTTACCAAACAATAGAAAAAATAATAAAGACAAATAATTCAGAGGCAACAACCCAACACAAGGGCTCATCAGGAGAATAC